>NC_133653.1:151681369-151999848 GCF_009905375.1 Apium graveolens
ATATGTTTTGTTCTCCTATGATAAACCTCTATAGTTCAAAGGTAGATTTCAAGCCAGATATTTTGTGGCAGTATATTTTATATATATACAATTCTCTTCAAATCATTCTTTTCTCTCCTTTTCATTTTGTATAAGATGAGAAGAACAACCCTTCTAGAAGGGGAGGTATTGCCGAATGACTATCTATCTGTGTGATAGAAGCCTAGTAGGATACCATCTATTGTTTAATTGCTTGTCAAGTACTAAAGGCTGGCCACCTTCTGTACTAACTATGCAACAGAACAAGTGTTCATGATCATAGTGATCTCTCAATAAATTCTTTTACTTCTATATGAAGGACCAAGCTTTCGAAGATGGAGGCAGCTAGAAAGGAAGTGGTACCAAGTATGGTGGTATTCCGATTTTAACGCGTTAGTGATACTAAGGTTGACGTGGTTATTAAAAGGTTATAGAATGCTAACGAGCAAAAGTATAACCAGTATAATATTAGAAACGGAAGGTAGTAGCGATTACGAACTGGAAAAGAGTGGGTATTGAGAAGCAAAACCTATAGCGCAAAAAGCTATAATAAGAGTCTGTGCAATAGACTTGGAAGAATTTGGAATGATCACTTAACGCGGATGAGTTTTCTCACGATAATAGATCTTATGTCAGGTATCGAGATGTCGCCTTATGAGATCCTTGAGGGAAGACAATGTCGATCTCCCTTATGTTAGGATGAAGTTGTAGAGCGCAAGATGCTCGGACCCGCAGTAGTCCAAAGGACCAGGGATGTAATAGATCTAATCAGAGGATGGCTGGTAGTAGCCCAAGATGGACATAAGAAGTATGCTGATTTGACAATGAAAGGATAAAGAGAATGAAGGAGGGAACCTTGTATTATTAAAAGTATTCCCTTAAAAAGGAATGGATGAGGTTCGGAAAGAAAGGAAAGCTAAGCCCACGAATTGTTGGACCCTTGAAAATATTAAGATGTATTGGGAAGTTAGCATATGAGCTAGCCCTACCCCCGAACCTGTAGCAAGTTCATAATGTGTTCCACGTATCAATGTTAAGGAAGTGTAATCCGGATTCCAGACAAATAGGGGCATATGAGCGCATAGACATGCAACCGGACGTAACCTATATGGAGCAAGCAGAAAGGGTTATAGACTGAAAAAGGGACAAGTGCTTATGAGAAGAGTTATCAAACTAGTCAGAATTTGATGGTAGAACCACAATGTGGGAAAATTATGTAAGAGTTAGAAAGTGCAATGCTAAGAAAGTATCCCTACTCATTTTCTATCTGATTCCGGGACGGAATCCTTTTAAGGAGGGGAGACTGTAATAACCCCAATTTTTGGAATTTTTGAAACCCTTATGAATAGTGTTTTGCTGATTATGCTGAATAAGAAAACTTTTCATGCCACACTATGTAGGGGTTCTTTTATTGATCTTCAGGGATATTATTAGTACTCTATGTGGTATATAAGTATATGTAAAGATCGTCAGAATCCAAATCCGAACACTTTGATTTTTCCCGAAAATCCACCAGATATCGAAAGAATTGAGTATAAGGTAACAGGATAAAAAGGATTTAAATTAAAGGATTTTAATAGAGGATCATAAAAGGAATATAATGTATTGAGAAAGGTTAACGGAACCTAAGTAATAAGATCCCAGGTATGATCCCTCAAACGATAAACGAAAACGAAAGTTAAGCGAACCGTATAACAGATCAGCGGTCATTAGCCAAATAATTAAAAGCTAATCAAAGAGATTAGTGGGGATGATGTCATCAAACCAATGAGAAGAGGACAAAGGAGGGAGGGTGACATCACATGGTGACATAAGCATGACCAAGCAAGTGTGTCGTTGGTTGAATTAGAACCACACAAAAATTACCATGGTAAAAAGGTAACAAAACAAATCAAAAGGTCAACCAACCAAGCCAACACTTCATTTTCACCAAAAACACAATTTTTTTCACCATTCTTCATCTTTTCTCACGGCTTTTCTTCTTTTCCAAAGAAAGAAAAATAAAAAACCTAGTTCCAAGCTTTGTTAAATTGCAAGGTATTTATCTAAGACTCCTTATGCATAGTTATGGATATCCTATAAGTTTGAGCTCCTCTTCCTAAAAATCATCGAAGAAGATGGTGAATAGTGTTTTTCAAGAACTAAATTTTTTGTTCTTGAAGTTTTGTTTAGTTTAATCTTGGATAAGGACTTTAAGGGTGATTCCAAGTCATTCTGTTGACTCTCCACTCTCCAAGGAAGGTATAACCCCTCCAAACCCTAACTTTATTTGAGTAATTAGGTTTAGTTTTGTTGATTTTAATTCATGGGAGGCTTGCTTGTTGTGAATGTAGAGATTAGTTAGTTTTGTGAAGTTTTGGAGTGGTAATTCTTGGATTGTTGATTAATGAACTTAAGTGTAGTTAAATTCAAGTTTAAGAATAAGTAAAAATTGTTAATGTTGAGTTGTTGGGGCTGTTATGATGTAGTATGATGGAGTTTTGATTGGGTTGTGATTGTGGATTGATTGTGGGTTGAATCGGAGTGTTTTAAATTTGGGTAATCGCGTAAACATAGCCGTCGTAATGTCCGATTTACTTTAGGCTGTTTTTGTTCTTAACATTAGGACCCGTGAACCCACTGCTAGGTTTTTACCATTGCTATGATTAGATAGTTCATGTTACGAGCTTCGTTTTGATATGTAGTTCGTTTGATTCCGATGTACGGTTTAGGAGAAACGACCGTTTTAAGTAACGGGCGTTTCGCGACCGAACCATTACCCCTCGCCTTTGAAACCATGGTTAAGGACCTTAAATGACTAATTGGGGTATGAAACATTTATGTAAAGTGGATTAGGCAGTTGGTAAGGTACTCGCGAAAGAATCTCCTTAAAACTCGTAATGGTTAATTTATTAAAAATGGTGGAGCCGAGGGTACTCGAGCGACTTAAGAGAATTATTAAGCGCAAAGCGAGCGTTAGAGTCTAAATTGGTTAAAGTATAGATTTATAAGTGACTTTGGTTTAATTCCAACTTATATGTTGTTTATAGGTTACCAGACTCGTCCCAAGCCATTTATATCCCCCAGTCGCTCAGGCAAGTTTTCTATCCGTTATACTGTTGTTGTGATGTATACATTTGTACATGCATTATCTTGTGATAGATGCATAATGGTTATTTAGCAAATTCTTGCGATATATTGTAGCATGTGATATGGTATATATGCATGCCTGTTTCGTATTCTTGATACATATATCTGTTGATTCAGTTGATAATACCTATGCTAGAGATAAGTGGTAATTTGCATATACCCTTAGTATAGGGGACCCAAAGGTGAACTTTTTCTAAAACCGGGAGTCGAAGCTCTCGAGTATAATATATATATATATATATATTTATATATATATATATGAATAGTTTTCAAAACTATGAATCGAATAAGGTTTATTCGATAACTTTATTTTATTATTGAATATTATCTTGAATATTCATTCGAAGACTTATGACTCCGATTATTTACTAAATAATATTCTTTATTTTATTATAGAATAATGTGTCGATAATCAAACTTACTTTTGATTATTCAAATAAAGATATTACTTTCATATAAGTATATCTTTGGTTATTTAATGTTCATTTCAAGTATAAGTTTTACAACTTCTACTTCAATTATTTTTATAAAGATTATTCTTTATGGGAATATTATTTAAATAATAATATTCAGATATTTTCTAATATATTGGGACTGATCTATTTTACTAAATCAGCATCACTCCAAACATTCTTAAAAATGTTTTCGAGTTTTCAAAATGATTTTAAAGGTTAGGGCAGATCCCAAAACTCATTTTTATATTTAAGATCTTCCTTTCAAAGGGGATTTAAATATTCGCTCAAAACCTGAGGGATCCGGCTCTGTGGTATGTTTTATATTCGCAACAAGGTTGCTATTTTGATAAAAGAGTTTTTGATTACTTACCCAATACTCGGGAAGTAAAATTCTTGGAACAAGTTAATCCATTAACAGGCATCGCCTGGGAAATATCGGTGAGTTTTCCTTTCCAACTAGATACGACTTCTTGGTGGAGCCGTATCAACAAGTTTCTACTTGGGGAAAGTGGGGACGAGCTTTACGTTTCAGAGTCATGGATTTCATCTGAACTAGGAGTGGCGTAAGTGGTCGAGTGGCGCCGGCCCAACCTTATTATATTGGCCCAAATGGCCTGGAAGTTCCGCTAAGACGGTCTATTCCTTAGGAGTCCAGTGTACGGTTGACAAGTAAATCCGACAGGTTCTCCTCTACATGTAGAAAATGGTGGGGTTGCACTACTACGACTGATCATCGTAAGTGGTCTTCCTGGCGCGGCAAACTCCCGTAAGGAGTTTATCATCCAATTGGATATTTCTGCAACACTACCCAGAGCACTTCGATAGAAAGGCTACGGTTGGGCGATTGTTGAGTGTTGGCAGGGTCAAGTTTTCAAAATGATGTTTGCATCAAATGAAGTACCTCATAACTTCATTTTATTTTGATGATATTTTAAAGATTGATTCTATAAAAGTTTTGTCTTGTAGCTTAATCTATGGGATGAACTATTTATACATTGAACGGTGGTAGTTCAAGTAGTATTCGAAAAAGATATAAGTATATTGGAGTATCTTGTAACTTCATCTTTTAAACTTATATCTAGTTAATGATTGTCTTATGAATGACAAAGGTTTCAGAAAAACGTTGAGACAAGGTTAGATATATGAGATCACCTTGCAACGATATTTTTATACAATTATACACTGGAACTCTGTGTGTATTATGCATGGAAGAGGACTTCCAAGATTTTGAAAAGTATATATATAGATATACTGAATATTTTGCGACTTGGTCGCGTTAAGATATCAGCTTGGTTCATTTCTTCTTGACCAAGACTTTCATGAGTACTATGAGAATGCTCATATATTGTAAATCATTATACATATTATTTTGGTGGGCTTGTTGCTCACCCTTGCTTTCTTCTTTCATCACACAACATCAGATAGACAAGATGAACAGGACCAAGCTCCCAATTCGCGAGCGGATAGGAAACGTTCCGCAGTTTCCTATAGGCGTTGATGTCGCTGTAGCTGAGGTAGGAACTACCAATAGGCTAGGCTTTCAACTTTTGATGTACCAGATTATGTATATTTATGAATTGTAATAATGGCAAAGAAATGTAAATTTATTCAGAAACCCTTTTGAGGTGTAATGGCTTATAATTGTGGAATAAAATGACTTGTGTTATTTTTTGGGTATTCATCTCTGAGACTATAACTTGAGGTGTGTGTGTTTATTGTGGGGTCACAGTACAGAGTACTTGATTATTTATTAAGATTGGGTGTTATTAAGGGAAATGGAACTCGTGACAACCCGGATCCCCGACCCCGGATTTGGGGGTGTTACATAGGGTAACAGGAAAAACATCCTAGTTCTGGACAGTGGATGTTCAGGACATATGACTGGAAATAAAGCCCTGCTATCAGATTTTTTGGAGAAAGCGGGCCCAGGAGTTTCTTATGGAGATGGAAACATAGGAAAAACTTTGGGATATGGCAATATCAATCTTGGGAATGTCATCATTGAATCAGTAGCTCTTGTCTCAGGACTTAAACACAATCTGCTAAGTGTAAGTCAAATCTGTGACAGAGGTTATCATGTGGATTTCTTTGAAGAACGCTGTGAAGTTGTAAGTAATTCTACAGGAAAAATAGTTCTGAAAGGTTACATGCATGGTAACATATATGAAGCCAGACTTTCAACAAGTTCTGATGGTTCTGCAAATCTGTCTATTGAGTAGAGCATCAATTAAAGAAAGCTGGAATTGGCACAAGAGACTCTCTCATTTAAATTTCAACAACATAAATGAGCTAGTAAAGAAAGATCTTGTGAGAGAACTTCCAAAATTAGTATTTGCTCCTGATGGCCTTTGTGATTCATGACAAAAGGCAAAACAAAGAAAATCTTCATTCAAGAGCAAAACTGAATCCTCAATTCTTGAGCCTTATCACACTACGCCATAGATGGGCAAATAAGACACTTTTCTAATGTAATGCCTGTTTTGCGTTACATTAGACAGACTTTTTTGACCTATTGTAACACTAACGAAATAGCGTTACTTTACATGTGAAGTTACTGTTACGTTAGAGGGCTTGTGTTGGAGTAGAAAGCTAGTGTTACAATAGTGCTGACATGACGTAACGCTTTGCTTTATGATTATAATAATATTTAATTTATTTATTATTTTTTTGGGCCCCACCAGTGTACACGTCATCAAAAGTGGGTCCCACATGTGGGCCCCACTAAAACTTGTTCCAGAAAGAGGGTCCCACACTGACAGGTGGACCCCACATGTGGGCCCACACTGCCACGTGACACTGCCACGTCAGCAAAGCGTTACGTTAGCTTTTCTGTTACAACGCTACTGTTACATTTGCTCAACCCTGCCACGTGTGCACCGCCACGTCATTAAATAATTAATTACTTAATTATTTAATAAATAATTAATTAAAAATTTAATAAATAATATTTAAATAAATAAATAATGGAGAAGTGGGCCCCACATGTGGGCTCCCCTTGTGGGCCCCACATGTGGGCTCCACTTGTGGGCCCCACATGTGGGCCCCATATTAAACAATTATTTAATTATTTAATAAATAATTATTTAAATAATTAAATAAATAATAATTAAATAAATAAATAATAAAGAAGTGGGCTCCACTTGTGGGCCCCACATGTAGGCCCCACATTATCCAATTATTTATTTATTTAATAAATAATTATTTAAATAATTAAATAAATAATAATTAAATAAATATAATGGAGAAGTGGGCCCTACTTGTGGGCTCCACATGTGGGCCACACATGGGGGCCCCACATTATCCAATTATTTAATTATTTAATAAATAATTATTTAAATAATTAAATAAATAAATAATGGAGAAGTGGGCCCCACATGTGGGCCCCACATGTGGGCCCCACGTTATCCAATTATTTAATTATTTAATAAATAATCATTTAAATAATTAAATGAATAAATAAATGAGAAGTGGGCCCCACATTTGGGCCCCACATGTGGGCCCCACATTATCCAATTATTTATTAATTTAATAAATAATTATTTAAATAAATAAATAAATAAATAATGGAGAAGTGGGCCCACATGTGGGCTCCACTTGTGGGCCCCACATGTGGGCCCCACATTATCCAATTATTTAATTATTTATTAAATAATTATTTAAATAATTCAATAAATAAATAATGGAGAAGTGGGCCCCACATGTGGGCGCCCCTTGTGGGCCCCATATGTGGGCGCCCCTTGTGGGCCCCACAAGTTGGCCCCATATTAAACAATTATTTAATTATTTAATAAATAATTATTTAAATAATTAAATAAATAAATAATAAAGAAGTGGGCTCCACTTGTGGGCCCCACATGTAGGCCCCACATTATTCAATTATTTAATTATTTAATAAATAATTAAATAAATAATAATTAAATAAATAAATATTGGAGAAGTAGGCCCTACTTGTGGGCTCCACATGTGGGCCACACATGTGGGCCCCACATTATCCAATTATTTAATTCTTTAATAAATAATTATTTAAATAATTAAATAAATAAATAATGAAGAAGTGGGCCCACATGTGGGCTCCACTTGTGGCCCCCACATGATCCAATTATTTAATTATTTAGTAAATAATTATTTAAATAATTAAATAATAATAATGGAGAAGTGGGCCCCACATGTAGGCTCCACTTGTGGGCCCCACATGTAGGCTCCACTTGTGGGGCCCACATGTGGGCCCCACATTATCCAAATATTTAATTATTTAATAAATAATTATTTAAATAATTAAATAAATAAATAATGGGGAGGTGGGCCCCACATGTAGGCTCCACTTGTGGGCACCACATTATCCAATTATTTAATAAATAATTATTTAAATAATTAAATAAATAAATAAATGAGAAGTGGGCCCCACATGTGGGCCCCACATGTGGGCCCCACATTATCCAATTATTTAATTATTTAATAAATAATTATTTAAATAATTAAATAAATAAATAATGGAGAAGTGGGCCCACATGTGGGCTCCACTTGTGGGCTCCACTTGTAGGCCCCATATGTGGGCCCCACATTATCCAATTATTTAATTATTTAATAAATAATTATTGAAATAAATAAATAAATAAATAATGGAGAATTGGGCCCCACATGTGGGCGTCACTTGGGGGCCCCACATGTGGGCCCCACATTATCCAATTATTTAATTATTTAATAAATAATTAATTAAATAATTAAATAATTAAATAAATAAATAATGAAGAAGTGGGCCCCACATTATCCAATTATTTAATTATTTAATAAATAATTATTTAAATAATTAAATAAATAAATAATGGAGAAGTGGGCCCCACATGTAGGCTCCACTTGTGGGCCCCACATGTGGGCCCCACATTATCCAATTATTTATTTATTTAATAAATATTTATTTAAATAAATAAATAAATGAGAAGTGGGCCCCACATGTGGGCCCCACATGTGGTCCCCACATTATCCAATTATTTAATTATTTAATAAATAATTATTTAAATAATTAAATAAATAAATAATGGAGAAGTGGGCCCACATGTGGGCTCCACTTGTGGGCCCCACATGTGGGCCCCACATTATCCAATTATTTAATTACTTAATAAATAATTATTTAAATAATTAAATAAATAAATAATGGAGAAGTGGGCCCCACATGTGGGCCCCATATTATCCAATTATTTATTTATTTAATAAATAATTAATTAAATAATTAAATAAATAAATAATGAAGAAGTGGGCCCCACATGTGGGCTCCACTTGTGGGCCCCACATGTGGGCCCCGCATTATCCAATTATTTAATTATTTAATAAATAATTATTTAATCGGTTTTCTCGACGATCCAACCGTACGGATGTTATTAAACTTCCTTCCTAACATTGGGAAAAAATAATCAAAAAATATAATGCCCGGATCATGGTCGGATCGTAATAGGGTTCATATGTCAGGATATGATTCATTTAACGGTTCGACCCACATATCCGTCGTTCGATTTTTTTAACCGGTTTTCTCGACGATCCAACCGTACGGATGTTATTAAACTGCCTTCCTAACATTGGGAAAAAATAATCAAAAAATATAATGATTGGATCATGGTCGGATCGTAATAGGGTTCATATGTCAGGATAGGATTTATTTAACGGTTCGACCCACATATCCGTCGTTCGATTTTTTTAATCGGTTTTCTCGACGATCCAACCGTACGGATGTTATTAAACTGCTTTCCTAACATTGGGAAAAAATAATCAAAAAATATAATGTCTGGATAATGGTCGGATCGTAATAGGGTTCATATGTCAGGATATGATTCGTTTAACGGTTCGACCCACATATCCGTCGTTCGATTTTTTTCATCGGTTTTCTCGACGATCCAACCGTACAGATGTTATTAAACTGCCTTCCTAACATTGGGAAAAAATAATCAAAAAATATAATGCCCGGATCATGGTCGGATCGTAATAGGGTTCATATGTCTGGATAAGATTCATTTAACGGTTCGACTCACATATCCGTCGTTCGATTTTTTTAATCGGTTTTCTCGACGATCCAACCGTACGGATGTTATTAAACTGCCTTCCTAACATTGGGAAAAAATAATCAAAAAATATAATGCCCAGATCATGGTCGGATCGTAATAGGGTTCATATGTCAGGATAGGATTCATTTAACGGTTCGACCCACATATCCGTCGTTCGATTTTTTTAATCGGTTTTCTCGACGATCCAGCCGTACGGATGTTATTAAACTGCCTTCCTAACATTGGGAAAAAATAATCAAAAAATATAATGCCCGGATCATGGTCGGATCGTAATAGGGTTCATATGTCAGGATAGGATTCATTTAACGGTTCGACCCACATATCCGTCGTTCGATTTTTTTAATCGGTTTTCTCGACGATCCAACCGTACGGATGTTATTAAACTGCTTTCCTAACATTGGGAAAAAATAATCAAAAAATATAATGCCCGGATCATGGTCGGATCGTAATAGGGTTCATATGTCAGGATAGGATTCATTTAACGGTTCGACCCACATATCCGTCGTTCGATTTTTTAATCGGTTTTCTCGACGATCCAACCGTACAGATGTTATTAAACTGCCTTCCTAACATTGGGAAAAAAATAATCAAAAAATATAATTCCCGGATCATGGTCGGATCGTAATAGGGTTCATATGTTAGGATAAGATTCATTTAACGGTTCGACCCACATATCGATTTTTTTAATCGGTTTTCTCGACGATCCAACCGTACGGATGTTATTAAACTGCCTTCCTAACATTGGGAAAAAATAATCAAAAAATATAATGCCCGGATCATGGTCGGATCGTAATAGGGTTCATATGTCAGGATATGATTCATTTAACGGTTTGACCCACATATCCGTCGTTCGATTTTTTTAATCGGTTTTCTCGACGATCCAACCGTACGGATGTTATTAAACTGCCTTCCTAACATTGGAAAAAAATAATCAAAAAATGTAATGCCCTGATCACGGTCGGATCGGGACATTAAAATATCGTTTTTTCTAAAATTTATGAAAAAATTAAAAAATGAAAAAAAGAAATAAAATGAAAATGGTACAAAAGGTGTAGTGAAAATATGGGCGGATAAATTTCCCCCCAAAAACATCATTCTCTCTCTCAGACTCTCTCTCAGAAACATCACTCTCTCTTGATCTCGCTCACTCACCTCAGCCTCCCACCTCGCTCACTCACTCACCTCTCACCAACAGTCCCTAACTCTCACCCATCTCACTCTCCCTAACTCTCACCCATCTCACTCTCCCTAACTCTCACCTCACCTCAGCCGCACTCTCACCTCAGCCGCACTCTCACCTCAGCCTCACCTCAGCCGCTCTCATTTCGGTGGATTCAGCAGCAATTAGGTGGTTCTCAGCAACATTTTGGTGGTTCGGGTTCTCTGCAACGGAGTTAGGGCGTGCAATTAGGGTTTCAGAATTTTAGGGTTTCGGTTGGAGCTAGCAATTAGGGTTCAGAGCTGCTTTGTGGTTTCGATTTTGGACCAAGGTAACCTCTAATTGAACTTTATTTTTGATTTTATGTATTTATCCCTGCTTATTTGATATGTTTAATATGTGTCTGTGTTTAATATGTGTAATATGTGTAATACGTTTAGAGTTTGTGTTTAATATGAATGTAATATGTGTTTGTGGTCATCTCCCCCCCCCTCTCTCTCTCTGTCTCTCTCTCTCTCTGTCTCTGTCTCTCTCTCTCTCTCTCTCTTTGAGTTTTATTGTTTTAGATTCTTGTAATTATGGTTATTGCATTTCTTGATGTGATTACGTGCCGAGATGAATTGATGAAATTATGTTGCTTATTCGCTGTTTTTTGTTATTTAATGTCCAAATGCAAGGCTTAACTCTGTTTGCCATTTGGTTACTGTGTCTTGTTTTTATCGTCTCTTAGCAGTACTGGGCCTTCCTTAGTTCCTTGTACAATTAAATAAATATATATTATTCGAATACTTAAGACATTAATCTAATCTCAAACTGATTTTATGTGCTATACAAGTCTTTGACTATTTATCTTTTACATTCTAACATTTATTCCTGTGTGCTATTTAAAAGTTACAGTTGTAAATTGAAGTAAAAAATTTAATAAAAATGAAAGCATGGATAAAAATGGGGAATGAGATGTAGGAAATTATTAGTTTATCTAGTATCACTGCAGTATAGTGCACAGAGAGGATTACACGGGCTTTTTTAGGTAGACTTATAATCTTTTAACTTCGCAGGCTATATTATACAGTGTACTAATGGAAGATGATTATAGTAGCTGGATAGGATTTCCAAAATCTAGTAAAGAATATGTACGAGGGATAAAGGCATTTTTGGAAAATTCATTTCCAATTCATGCTAAAGGAGAAGAAATGAAGTGCCCCTGCAAAGTATGTGTCAACCGTTATTGGCACACTCAAACAGTTATCTATGATCATCTCATATATAGTGGCTCTTCTCCACTACATATGAAATGGATTTGCGAGGTATCACATACCAAAGTAGACGGTAGTACTGACTTCATGGATTCGGGGACGGGGATGGATTTCGAAGATAATTTAGGTGAAATGTTCAATTGTACGGGTAAAAAGTTTCGAGATTTAGAAAATGACTATGAAAGTCTAACAAATGCAGAGGCTAGAAAGTTTTATGGCCATGTTAGGGAGGGTAAACAACCACTATACCCCGGATCCACTAAATTCTCTCGGTTAAGTTTCCTGATCAAACTTTATCATTTAAAGTGTGCTCATGGAATTTCCGAGTCTGCCTTTGGGGAATTGCTGGAGTTAATAAGAGACGCCTTTCCTGATGCCCAAATACCTTTGTCTTTGAATGCTGCAAAAAATATGATCAAGGATTTAGGCTTACACTATGAAAAAATACATGCATGCCGAAATAATTGCATGTTGTACTGGGGAGAAAATAAAGACAAAGAAAATGCAACAATTGTGGTGTTTCTAGGTGGGTGTTACCGGAAAAAAAAGGCAATGATGCTAGTGATCCGGGGCAGGTTATACACAAAGTGCCAGCTAATGTGATGAGGTACTTCCCTCTAGAGCCGAGATTGCAGAGGTTATACATGTGCAAGGAATATTCGAAACTAATGAAATGGCACGATGTGGGACGTCAACAGGATGGAAAAGTAAGACATCCGGCTGATACAGAGGCGTGGAAGACGATAGATGCTGACTATCCTGATTTTTCATTAGAAAATCGGAATATTAGTTTAGGAGTAGCCTCAGATGGATTCAATCCCTATCGTTCAATGAACCTAAGTCACAGTACCTGGCCAATTGTATTGGTCAATTACAACCTCCCACCTTGGCTATACATGAAACAAGAAAATCTAATTCTTTCGACACTAATATCTGGTCCAGATTCACCAAAGAATAGTATTGATGTGTTCATGCAACCTTTAATTGCCGAGTTAAAAGAATTATGGGAGGTCGGCGTCAATACTTATGATGCCTTGGCTGATGAAGATTTTAATTTACGTGCTAGAGTGCTATGGACTATTAGCGATTTCCCGGGATATGCTATGTTGTCCGGCTGAAGCACAAAAGGCAAACTAGGGTAACCTGTCTGCCATTATGAAACTTCATCACTTTATTTGAAGCATAGCAAGAAAATGTGCTATATGAACCACCGAAAGTTTCTTCCTTCTGCACACAAGTGGAGAATGGATACTAAAAGGTTTAATGGCGCAATTGAAATGGGGCAGTGTCCTTCAGTTTTAACGGGAACTGACATTGAAGAGTTGTTGTCTGGGTATGTAAACCAATTCGGCCTGCAGAACAAAAAGGCAAAGAGTAAAACTGAGGGCCCTTTTAAAAAGAAGTCAATTTTTTTTTATTTACCTTATTGGAAGCATAATCCACTTCGACATAACCTTGATGCCATGCACATAGAAAAAAATGTTTGCGATAACATATTGGGCACTTTACTCAATATAAGTGGCAAGACAAAAGATCATGTTGCCACTCGTAAAGATTTACAAGAAATGGGAATTAGAAAACCCCTCCATCCTGTTCTATTAGAAGATGGAGCACACCATGAAATACGAGCAGCAATCTTTTACTTGTCGAACAAAGAGAAGGAGATCTTTTGTTCAGTGTTGGAAAACACTAAACTGCCGTACGGTTGTGCCTCCAACATAGGGCAATATGTGCACACAAAGGAGAGGAAAGTAGTGGGGTATAAGAGCCATGATGCACATTTCATACTCCACTACTTGTTGCAGTTTGCCATCAAAAAAACTACAAAGGCTGAGGTTGCAGTACCTTTGATGAAATTGAGTGCCTGCCTTAGAGCTCTATGGAGCAAGGTTATCGATTTGGAGGAGCTTGAGAAGTTGGAAACTGAAATCGTCGAGGTACTTTGCCAATTTGAGATAATTTTTCCATCAGCTTTCTTCGACATAATGGTGCACTTGCTTGTTCATCTAACTAGAGAAGTTAGACTTGGGGGACCTCAGCACCTTCGAAACATGTTCCCAATAGAGCGTTATCTTACAAAATTGAAATCATATGTTCGTAATAGAAGTAAGTCGGAAGGTTCTATTGCAGAAGGTTACATAGCTGAAGAATGTGTAACATTTTGTTCAAGATTTTTGGCTGCTGATGAAACAACAAAAAACAACATGTGCTCAACAGTTTTCGAAAGAGGGCCAACACAAGCTGAATATAATATCGGAACGAGAAGGAATAAAGATGGAACTATTATTCATTTGGAAGATGTTGATTGGAAGGAAAGTCATCGCTATGTTTTGTTCAATACTGGTAACAAAGAAGTAGAGAGGCTCCTCGAGTAAGTTTAATAAACTCTAACGTAAATAATTTTAATTCATAATTCAAGAACTTTTTCTTTTCTGCATTGTTTTAACTTAGTATAATTTTAGGGAACATCAAGCCTTGGTGGACAGCCACGAAAATACGAACAGATACAAGAGGGCACAAAGACACACGGCAGAATTCTGGGACTGGTTACGAGAAGAGGTTGGGAAAATGGTGGAGGTTTCATCTGACTTGGGGGTGTTTGCGTTGGGGCCTAATCGAACAGCTAGAAGGTTTACTGGTTATGTTGTTAGTGGCTATCGATTCCACACAAGTGATAGAGATTCTCGATGCACAACACAAAACAGTGGTGTATATTTGACTGCACAAACAACTAGTTTCTCTAGTTCTAGAGACGAGAACCCTATAGTTGGGGATGTCAGCTATTACGGATCGATAGAAGATATCATAGAACTTGATTACTGGGGATTATTTACAGTTGTCCTATTTAAGTATCGTTGGTACCAACAACAAAAAGATCCACACGGTCACATTCGAGTAAATTTCAATAGGTTATGCCATAAATCTGATCCTCATGTCCTGGCCAAACAAGTGCAACAAGTTTTTTATGTGGAAGACCCAATCGAAAAGAATGTACATTACGTAATTAAGAAACTACCGAGGGAGTGGTGTGATAATGGAAACGTGGATGCACATGAAGATGTCAACGATACTGATCTCCGTGAGACTGAATTTGTTTGTGGACTTCAAACTCATGTTGATGAAATGAGTTGGTGCAGAGATGATATCCCTACAACAAGAGTTCCCATTCCCGATAAATAAAGCAACCAAACTGCTAAACATTTATAAGTTTAAAATTAATCACAGCAGCGAACTTCATTTTATATTTTCTCTGTGTTTGGACTATTTAGATGTAATTGAATATCTTAATTTATTTCTTTCATGAATTCTTCAATGAAATCCATCTTTGTAGTTTAAATTTTTTGTCGTCGTCGTCTGATTTGTAGTTTATATTTATTGTCTTGGTAAGTTCAGCATGCCCTTGTTATATTTCGTAGTGTTGGGATTAAATCTCCTTACTGTAATTTAGTTGATTCAGTAGATGCATATGATAACTATTTTTTCTTATTTTTATAATTTTGTATGTTAGCTGCAAATATCCTACACGTGTAATAAAAATAAATATAGGATATGAAGTAGATGCTTAATAACTTTTTGTGATCGAAATTGTGTTTGTTGCATTTGTATCGAGTGCCAATTCATGAATATTTTGCTGTTTATTATTTGATCTAATATGTGTTTACCAATTAGTTCGAGATATATGTTTATGGCATACTAGGATTTGGCAAAGATATATTTGAAATATTTTTGTTTAATGGTCAGCCATTGACATCTCTTTGAACTCTGTGCAGGATGGCAGAAAAACACGTTAATATTGGATTGTACCACGGTGGGGAGTTTCAGAGGACAAGTTACTCTGGTGGAGATTGCTTGACTATTTATAATATAGATGCTGATATGTGGGCTTATAATGATCTGATGGAGGAGGTGAAGAATCTCCTCAAACTCAATGAAATCGGAGGAGTCTATGCAAAAGAAGGAAAACATGGTGGTTGGAAGCTGCTGAGGACTGACCTGGACATCATTCAAGAGATAGAAAAGTGCAACGATGGCGAAGAGGTCAAGCTTTATGTAGACACAGTTGTTGACCCTGCAATTGAGCCGTTGTGTGAGATGCAGCCACACGTGATTGTCAGGCCGAGGAAAAGCCTGTTTGAAGGTATGCCTATTGCTGATAAATAATTAGGTCCCCATTAAGTACACATCTCTATCTATTTTTGTATCTCTTTATATATGCATAATGGGACTTGGATGTCCATATTAGTTGAAGATAATTCTTTGACTTGGATTTTTTTCTTGCATAAATACAGTTTCATCGAAGAAAATACAAAAGCGGAAATATATTACCACACATGAACTCCAGCAGAAGCAGAACCCAAGGAAGATTGTTAAGAAGACACCTGAGCCCAGTCGGAGGTATGCGTTACGATTATCGCCAGCTCTGTTGCCTACTCAGCAAGATGCAACTGCTGGGCAAGGAAATGATAAAGGGTCTGCTAGAAGGAAACTGCAGTTACAAGATGATATTATTCCGGATAAAGAGGTATTTTTTTTTAATTTTCCTTCTTAAAAACATAAGTTATAATGATTATTGTTGTGTTGTGTCAATTTAATCACTGACCTTGTCTTCATAAATTATTGTAGTTGCCCCCACCACCACTGACCGAAATCAAAAGAAAAAGACCCCGTACTTTGCAAAATAATGAGAAAATGAAAGATCAGCTACAAGGTGATGCACACCAAGTAAGATGTCCCCTTGAACTTGCTATACCTGACATCGAGGTATCCTTGTCAATGTTCCTCTTTTTTTTCTTCTAACCTGGACTGTAACACTTGTAATATTCACTTAAACACTCCTTCCAAATTTTTAGAAAGAAAGTACAATGCATAGTTGAGCTACACTAATAACAGTGCTGATTTATAATTATTGCAGGTGCCCCCCCCCACCGCTACCAGCCTGTGAGCAAGAAAGACTTAATCGAATGAAGGAAAATGATAGAAGGTTGGAAGAACTTGGGATCAAAAAATTAGTGATTGATTTGAGAGCTCGATCAGCAACAGTTATTGAGAAATCCAAAGAAAAAGACAAAGCCTCTCCGGATGATGATGATTATAATCCGGAAAGTGAGGACGAACATGATAGTGATGATTCATCTGAGGTATGGATTTCTTTTACAGTCTTCATTACTTTGGCCTTCCTTTCTTGTTTCTCAAGAGTGTAAATTGTGTTTTTTTATTAGTTTAAGACTTGATATTTTGTTTATCACTATATCAACTTTCCTATATATTTTGTTTTTATTTTATACTCTTTATTGCTTTGGCCTCACATTATATTTGCAATCCTAATAATTGTAGAGAACGAAGAATGGGAAGAAAAAGAACCATGTCCCCCTTGGACCAAGAACTCGTTCGCGAGCTAATTTCACCGCTGCAACAGAGAATGAACCATCGCAAGCTGGTAAAACATTTGACAAGGAAATGACCAGTAAATCTAAGCTCCTGAAACCAACATGTAGTAAAATCTTAAAATCCGCAAGCAATTCAGAATCACGTGGGTCTGTATCTGCTTATTTAGCAATGTGGGAACGTCAAAAGCAGGGCATTCTTCCTCCAACAACCGAGAATGTGCACGCTTCTAATTCGGAAAATGTTGTTGAGGAAGAAACTGAAGCAGGTACTTTTACTTTCTAAATATAACTACGCATGAATTATGCACACTAATTATTTATTGATGGAGAGGCAGTAAGAATTTAATTAATTATTAAATTCGCAGTCACTTTTTTTTTGTGTGTGCATGTACTATGAAGTACCAAAGCCCAAAAAATGGAGAGGAAGGACAAAACTGCTAACTATTCACGCAAGGACACGTGATGAAAGACCGGTGATTTTTTTGAACAAACAAAATGTACCTGTTTCAAGAGACGGAAAAGTTACGAGAGAGCTGAGTAATTTTCTCAGAACAGTTGCAAAGGACAATGTCTCTCTTACTTATGTCAACTGGCGCCTGGTTCCTGAACAATTGAAGAAGAAAATGTGGGACTATACTCGGGTAAATTCTATTACCTAAACCTCAGTTTCATTTATTTTTCAATTAACCCCTTCATTTTATTGATCTTGAGTTTATTATATATTAGGACCATTATATTATTCCGAATGAAGCTCGCTCCTGGGTTTATGAGACAATTAATAGATGCTGGAGGACTTACAAGTCTCGGATGAAGGCAAAGCATTACACACAGCATGCCACTGATGATGAAAGGCTTGAACATAGGCCCAAGGAGATTCCGCTCGAGGATTTTAAATTGCTGATAAAGTATTGGGGAGATGAGTCGGTGAAGGTGCCTTCGTGCTTCTTTTTAATATGATTTTAATGATTTTAAAGATTCTCAAACTGGATTGTGCAATTTTTTTTACAGGAATTAGCACATGATAACAAAGTAATCCGCGCTTCGGTAACTGACCCACACAATCAGGGTGCCAACAGTAGTGCAGAAGTTGGAGAGAAGTTGGTATGATTCCTAAATTAACTAGTACATTTATGAATATTTCCCCTTTTATTTTGATATTATAACTGGGACATGTTAGAACCCCCCCTTTTTTTGAATAATGTATCTGTCCTTGTCGATATCATCATTATAACTAGCAATTATTTAGTTGTCTGATTAGTTATGATATTCAGATTATTACAAACCAATCCGCATTTATATAACTTTAAATAATTCACTGTGAACAACCCGAAAAAACTAATAAAATAGAGCTCGCAGACACAATAATTTAGTTGTTCATGTCAAGTGCCATCAAACATTTTTGTGCTTTAATTCTTCAGAAATCAGATGCATGTCTATTTTTTGCTGGTATTTGCTTGAATTTAGATATTCAATTTCAGAACTGCATTAATATTGCCTTCATTGACTTCCTGTACACACTTGGATTGTGTCTACTGAATAGTAATGACTACCTAGTTGTTTGTTCATAAATCCTTTGATTGAATGTTAGTGCTTAGGCATTTTTTAAATAGTTGATGTGCAATTTTTCTTAAGTAAATCAATAGTTATGTGGTAACTTTGAGCTAGATAACCTTGTCTTTTTCTTTTGTGCTCTATAACAGAAAAAGACTGATCCTAATCTCGCCTCGCCATCACAAGCTGAAATTTATTTGGAATCTCATGAACAAGATGGCCGAACATACAAGACTACGGCTGCTCCGCAAAAAAGAAACGTAAGGACTTTACTTTTTTTATGGAGGTTAAATGTTGCACGGTAAATAAAGTGGTTTATTTAGTTCAATTTATCTATTTCTTTAAAATTAAGAGATAAAAAATGCTTTGCCAAGAATGTTTTGTTGGTTTAATTTATTTGGTAAAACAAATAACATAAGAGACTTAGCGGAAATAAAAGGCTGTTAAGTATTAGTATAGGCCACCTTAATGCAAACCTTGTTAGTAGTTGTGTAGTTGTGTAGCACAATTCTATGGTAAAATTGATTAATATTTAACAATATTTTTCTTGTAGAGAAAGAACAAGAAAGCGATGGAATCAGATTCGGCTCCTGCAGACACTTATTTGGAAGATTTGACTGCAAAGATCAGGGGAGAACTTGAGGCTGAACTGGAAGAAAAGGTTTCCAAGAAAGTGCAGGATAACTTGTCAGTTATTCTCAAAAAGATCGCAGCAGCTAATCCAGGCTTGAATCTGGACATTGGAGAAGTTGATGCTAATATTTCAAGCGAGGATGATGAAAATGGTACACCAATGACTGTCGGGACTGCTGGGACTTCCAAGACTGCCCGGACTTCTTCTTAGATATTTCTCTTTACAAGCATTAGCTTGAGTTAATAGTATGGACAGTTATGTTATTTAGACTTTTGAATTGTTGGTTTATAACTTTTGGTACTCACTGTAATTGGTGGGGGATGGTGTTTATTTGGTTTGGTTGGAGTTGGAATTTGGGGATTGTTTGGTGTTCTTGTTAGTATGATTTTGGTGGAGTGTAGTGAATCGTATTATAATTTTGGCGAAGTGGTTATTATGTTGGCGGAGTTGGTGTTCTAAATGGTGTAAGACTAGTTTGTTGGGGAAATATGTTTTGGTATGGGTGAATTGTTATTTTGCTAATGGCAGTAATGTGTTTATCAAAACTACATTTCAAAATGTTATCTATTAGTGTTACAATAGCTATATTTATCACTGTTACAAAATCTAAATTTGTGTTTCTTTTGCCAAAATACAGTGTTACATTAGATTTGTTTACTGTTACGTCAGTAATAAAAGTGGGCCCACATGTGGGTCCCACATGGCAGTGGGACCCACTTGATGACGTTACAATGGGCCCCACTTGATGATGTGGCAGTGGGCCACACTTGATGACGTGGCAGTGGGTCCCACTTGATGAGCCAATCCATGTGGCAGTCCACGTGGCATTGCTCGCCACGTGTTAGCGGGTCCCTCTATATGACATGGCTGCCTACGTGGCAATCCAGTCAGGTGGGTCCCACATGATTTTTTCAAATGCTAAGGTAACACTGAATTGCCATTACGTTTGATTTATCTAGTGTTACTCTATCTCCCTAAGGTAATGATTTTATTTGTGTTACGGTTGATAATCAAAACATTACATTAGATAGCAATGGCAATATTTGCGGATGAAATGGTGATTTGGCGTTACAATAGGCCTATTGCAATATAAAACGGGCCTAAGGTGACGTAAAATGAGTGTCTTATTAGCCCATCTATGGCTTAGTGTCACTTACTGCATGTTGATCTATTTGGTCCAGTAAATGTCTTGTCTATTGCAAAAAAAAATGTTATGGTTATAGTGAGTTCACAAGATATACTTGGGTGTATTTCTTGCACAAGAAGAATGAAACTACATCTACTCTAATTGATCATGTCAGACAGCTGGATAAGTTGGTCAAAGATTCTGTTAAAATAATAAGAAGTGATAATGGCACTGAGTTCAAGAATTCAATCATGGAAGAGTTCTGCAAAGAGCATGGAATTAAGCAGGAATTTTCTGCACATGGAACTCCACAGCAAAATGGAGTTGTAGAAAGAAAGAACATGACTCTCATTGAAGCTGCACAAACTATGCTTGATGAAGCAAAGCTGCCAACCTACTTTTGGGCTGAAGTTGTGCAGACTGCTTGTTTCACACAGAATGCTACACTCATAAACAAGCATGGAAAAACACCATATGAGATGGTGAATAAAAAGAAGCCAAATCTGAAATACTTTCATGTATTTGGATGTAAGTGTTTTGTTCTTGAGACTTATCCTGAACAGCTGTCAAAATTTGATCTAAAAGCTGATGAAGGAATTTTTGTTGGATATCCACTTTCCACAAAAGCCTTCAGAGTCTACAATTTAAGAACACGGGTTGTCATGAAATCTATCAATGTATCTTTTGATGATAAAAATATTACTGGGCTTGAAGATTTCAATGATCATGATCAGCTGAGATTTGAAAATGAAGATTTAAATTCTGATTCTGTAAATTCTAATGGCTTAAATCCTGATCCCGTAAGTTTTGACGACTTAAGTTCTGATGTTATTGAAACTGTGGTAACTACTCTAAGGGAAAATACACCTGTTCAGGAGGAGCAAGCTGAAGATCCTACCACAACTCAAGACTCTCAAGAAGCATCAGAACCTGTCACTGGCTCTTCAAGTTCTGATTCATCAAGTTCTGATGAGCCAAATTTTGATAATTCAGGAAACTCTGATTCCTCAAATCCTGAAGGATTCAACTCAACATCTGAAGTCTCAGAGAGCATAACTATAGGGGGAGCATCAGAAAATGCTGGTGGAGACAACATGGATCATGGGGGAGGATCCAGTTCTAGAAATCAACTTCCATCTGTAAGGAAGTGGACCAAATCACATACACCTGATTTAATAATTGGAGATCCTGAAGCAGGTGTCAGAACTAGAACTGCAACATCAAATAAATGTCTATATCATTCCTTTCTGTCTCAGACTGAACCAAAGAAAATGGAAGAAGCTCTTCAAGATGCTGATTGGGTGCAAGCAATGCATGAAGAGTTAAATGAATTTGAAAGAAATAAAGTCTGAACCCTAGTGCCAAGACCAAAGAACAGATCAATTATTGGCACAAAAGTGGTGTTCAGAAACAAAACTGATAGTGATGGCATAATTACAAGAAATAAAGCAAGGCTGGTTGCTAAAGGCTACTCTCAACAGGAGGGTATTGATTATGATGAAACATTTGCACCAGTTGCTAGATTAAAGGCCATAAGAATCTTTTTGGCTTATGCTGCTCACAAAAAAATTAAAGTCTTTCAAATGGATGTGAAAAGTGCTTTTCTTAATGGAGAATTGGAAGAAGAGGTATATGTAGAACAACCTCCAGGATTTGTAGATCCAAAATTTCCAAATCATATCTACATATTAGACAAAGCACTTTATGGCCTTAAGCAGGCTCCAAGAGCATGGTATGCGACTTTAGCTCAATTCCTTCTGGAAAGTGGATTTAATAGAGGCACAATTGATAAAACACTGTTCTACCTCAACCATGGAAAGAACTTACTTTTGGTACAGATATATATATTGATTATATCATCTTTGGTTCTACAAATGCCAAATTTGTGAAAGGTTTGCAAAATTAATGCAGTCAAGATATCAAATGAGTATGATGGGAGAACTTAGTTATTTTTTGGGACTTCAAGTCAAGCAAAATGATGAAGGTACTTTCATAAATCAATCCAAGTATACCAGAAATTTACTGAATTTTTTTGGAATGCAAGACTGTTCAACAGCATCCACTCCCATGGCCACTGCAACCAAGTTAGATAAAGATACTGGAGCATCAGTAGATATTACTAACTACAGAGGTATGATTGGCTCTTTACTCTATTTAACTGCAAGTAAACCTGATATCATGTATGCTACCTATCTTTGTGCAAGATTTCAGGCTGATCCAAGAGAACTTCATCTAATAGCTGTGAAAAGAATTCTCAAGTAGCTCAAGGGTACAGCTGATCTAGGATTGTGGTATCTTAGAGAATCATATTTTAAGCTAATAGGTTACTCAGATGCAGATTTTGCAGGATGCAAAATAGACAGGAAAAACACTAGTGGAAGCTGCCAATTTCTTGGAGGTAGATTGGTTTCTTGGTTTAGCAAGAAATATAAATCAATTTCTACATAAACTACAGAAGCAGAATATATTGTTACAGGGAGCTATTGTGCACAGATTCTTTGGATGAAAAATCAGTTACTGGACTATGGGTTAGAATTTTCTAAAATCCCTATTTACTGTGATAATCAAAGTGCTATTGCTATGACAGGTAATCCAGTTCAACACTCAATGACAAAGCACATCAGCATTAGGTACAATTTCATAAGGAAACATGTGATGGAAGGTATAGTGGAATTGCATTTTGTTCCAACAGATCAACAACTAGCAGATATCTTTACAAAACAATTATGTGAAGCTACTTTTACAAGACTGGTACATGAACTTGGAATGGTTTTAGGTTCTTTCTCAAAATCTGCTTAGTTTTTATTCTCACGCATCAGACTTTATGATCAGTGTTTATAGATTGTCTTATCTCTATGGAATCTGTGCTTAAATTGTAATATATTAAATACTGATTGTTATCTGATGTGATTCTATATACTCTGATAGTGTTTTGAATGTTCTATGACTATTTAATCCAATGAAGATTACTGTGCTGGATGCTGACCTAGTAGTCTTTAACATACTAGAAATCCCATGTTTCAATTAGTTGTTTATGTGGAAATTCATTAACACAAGCAAATTCTGATTTTGAGCTTAGTCAAATTTACTTTGTGTATCTTATTACTAAGTCGCAAACTAGATTCTTGCTTCTCATATGTCAAATTCTAATGTCAGTAAATCTTAAGGATGAACTAAATGTTAGAATAGCCTCACTTATCTGAAGAAACGAAATGAAAAGAAATGAAAAGAAAAGAAAATTGAAGTCAGGTACTCCTTTGAGATCTAGAGTAAATATGTGGAAGGGAAGACCCAAGTACATTGCTTGTATTAAGTTATATGCATTAGAAAAGCAAATAAATTTTTCTTGGTGACTTTTCACATTCTCTGATTACTGGAGAAATACTCTGATAATAGCATAAATTCTGATAGCAGTTGTGACTCACTTACACTGAGAAGCCACTGTAAAAAGAATGTTAAAAGATGCATAAAATGAGCACAAACAGTTGAGGTGGATTCTTGCGTAAATTTATTCTATAGTAGACTTCATTATTAATGACAGATTTTAAGCACTTTTCTTAGTTATGCTTTATTTTTAAGATGTACTGAATTTATCAGACTTTAATCTTTATCTAATATTTTGCTAATGCACACACTCTCACTCTATATGAATGATGAAAATAACCGTGGTGATTAAGTTGTTTCAGACAAACAGTTAAGTGTCATTTGCATAAATTCTGAGGACAAGTTCTGATGAAAGTTTTGACAATTAAACTCTGAAGAAACAAGTCAGTATTTGTAGGAAGAATCACAGAAACCAACTTTCACTTTTTGAGTACAGAAGCCATGTTCTGATGACCGTTAAATTCTGATAATAGTCAAGTTATGATGCAAATCCTGATGGAAACTCTGATGTTTACGTGGCATTATTTATTTACTTGACTTATTTGTGGTAAATACTGTAACGGTCATATTTTATCAGAATATATTTAAGTGAGATAAAAACAGTCATAATGATTTGGTTAGTGGGAAACGTGTTTGCCTTGAAAAACTGCATGTGCACAATAATTACTGCTTATTTCTCATGCCCACCAACTATTGCTTTAACTATTTACTGGCTGACAGGTGTAAAATGTCTGTTTTACTTCCAAAGATTGCTGTTGACGCCCTCAATCTCGGGGTTAGGAAATGAGGACCCACACACCTTTAATATAATAATTAAATAAGCATAAACCCCGATTAACTACTCACAGGATCAAACATGATAAAGTATGAGACAAGATTACAACTACCAATCATAAAATATAATTCACAACCCCAAAATACTATCAAATAAACATAATCAAATCCGGCTGGGAACCGACATATAACCCATTGTATCTTTACAATTTTCCCTTCTAAGTGCTTGCTCACTCAGAAATACCACTACCTGCTCTGGCAACCGGAAGCCCTCAACACGATAGGGACCACCAGGTATGCTCTTACGAGCAGTGTGCCTAAGCCTGGCCATCTTCTTGCTTAACTGCCATGGTTAGATTAAAACAAAACGTATGAGTATAAAACTCAGCAAGTAACTATAAAGCAGTTCTACGATATGAAATTCTCAATATACTTTACCAATCTCAGGGCATTCTACTTTATTTGATCTAGGTGGCAGATTTCCATCTTTTGGGTTAAGGAAGGGTTATGAAGGAAAAATGTAAGGCTTTCAAGGAACAAGGCTCAAAGTAGGGTGAAAGCCGACATTCATCACAAATCATTAGAGGATCAGAACAGATATTTCAAAAAAAGGAAAGCAACAGTATTTCACTATATGGAATCAATTATATGATCAACAGATTAAAATCAGGGTTCTCGAGCTTTAAGCTTCACATTAACACAATCAACTCTTTTTAAAATAATATAAGCCATTTTCATTTTCAAAAATCAATTACTGAACAGAAAGTTTCATTTTCCTTTTAAATAATCAATTAGAACCCTTGTTTGGATCACTTTATCTTTCCATTTCATTATAATACGGGTGATAAGCCCGTACCGACCTCCATCCGGTCTTTAAGGTACCAATCAGCATAATTTCATCCTTAAGTTGGACTAGCCCCGCTGGCCTCTTACCATGACTGGACTAGTCCCACTAGCCTCTTACGTCCCAATCCAATCCATCATGAATTCGTTTGGAAAACCTTGAGTTGGAAAAAGATAGTTTTTCTAAAAATTCATTTTATCATCACCAAGAATATGAAATCATTCAGACTCTTTTGAGTTGAAACTCATCCTTAAGTCAAATTTCAAGAAATCAAAGTTAAGGGAGTGATTCAAAGACAAGTAGGGAACAACTCTTAAGGATTTTGAATCAAGGATAACAAGGTACTTAAATTAGAGGGATCAACATCTGTTTCAGGGATCAATAGGGTGATCAAGAAATAAGGTATCATTAAAAAGGGTTTGCAAAGGAAATTATAGGGTTCAATACAATTCATGGTTTAACAAATAACTTGAACAGAAAGGACAGGACAGGTTACCAAAGGGTTGAATCAGCAAGCTTATAAATAACAGTTTATCAAGATCAAAACGGGATATCTCAAATCATTAACAGTTCCATACTCTACATGGTATGAACAGTAACCTTTCTATAACTATTCTCACAAGTAATGAGAGTTACTTGCCTGAATTTCCTTTCCTGAAGGTTGAACTACTGCCACCTAGTATATCCTTTCCTTTCCTAGCCTGAATGCCCTCACGCTCTGAATCTACAATAAAAACCAAAATTTTAATCAGTTCTCAACTCTCGTTCCCGGAACGATCACTCAATACGATAGCTCGATTATACCCTTGACTCGAATATACGAATATAGCTTATACACATAAGCACATAGCACATCACACGTCATATATTTTACTCTTAACCTTTACACCTTTATAGACTCGACCATCATCTTATAAACATCCTTATCTCATCTCGAGGTCAAATCATACTTTATATTAGTACACATAGCTCTTTTTGCTTGAAATTCTTATACAAATAAACAAACGACAAGACTTACAATATCGACCCTAAAGTCATCTTTAAACCAACACGACAACTATTGTTAACACAAATCAATCATCCTCTTTCTTTTTATACTTTAATTCGAACCAAACATAGCAAATTAAGCAAAAATCTCACATACAATCCTTAATTAATCTCTATGATTAATTCAAGCACTTAAATTAGAATTTGACCCTTTTAAGTACTATAAACCATTTGGCCTTAACCACAATCACAATCAAACCAAGACGTGCATCATCAATTCCTCTTTTAAATCAACATGCAATCTCATTTCTTCCTAGTTAAACTTAGATTATACCAAAATCAAGTCACAAAAATCAATTTTTCCCTTTTGTTATAACAAGGTCGAACCAAAATCTTCATCATGTAAATCCTAAATTTTAATTTCTCAAGAATCCAAGCAAATATACAAGCCCAAATATCATAAAAAATTATTTTTATCAATCAACAAGTCATTTCCATTATTAAAATCATTTTTGATCTTCTAAAAATCAAAATCCCATTCGGGTTTTTCAAGAAGTAACACATGCAAACATTTTTCTAAATTCTTAAATCATTAATTATTCTAATATCAACCCATAATCACTTTAGTTAACAAAAATCAAATCAATAACTTCCAAAAACCAAAACCTTTCGGGTTTTTCAAGATTAACACAAGCAATAATCAAAAGAACAAGTTTGGTGTAGTAGAGTTCAGTGTTTACATCATCACTCACCACCGGTTTACCGAAGTTCATCACCGGTGGCGGTGGCCTCACGGTGGTGCCCTCATTCGAGGGTATCTTACCATAAAACCTTCGATTATTTCTAAAAATCACAAAAACAAACACATACAAGACATGATCACCACAAGTTCACTTCATCTTATTTTTATAAAACAAAAACTCGGCATAGCCGAACCTACACACATGCACACAATCCGCATGCAAGTATCAAACTGTGCATGCAATTGGATTAAAGCTCATATATGGAACAAGAATGGAATTTTATGGAAGAATCCATAAAAATCAAGTGAAGAAGAGAGATATACCGAGTGGAATAGAGAGAGAGAGAAGAGAAAGCTTCGAGAGTGAGAGAGAGATGAGAGAAAAAGAGAGAATGAGAGAGTGGCCGGGTGGAAAAGAAAGGAAGGAGGAGGAAAGGAGTTTATATATGCTTAGAGGGCAGGGGCATTTTAGTAATTAACTAATCCCCTCTTTTGTTTGATTAATCCTTTCTTTTTACTCAAATAAGATAAAAATCAAATATAAAATATCTCTCTCGGAAAGTCAAAAATTATTGCAAATGAAAATTTTAATACGTAGATCTCGAAATTAGATTTCCAACCATTGCTCATAATAAATTTTTGAGCGAACGGTTGATTTTATATGATTTTCGCAAGCTCGCCTTAATAATAACAGTTTTCCACATAAAAATCAATTTAAAATGCAATGACCACCAAATAAATCCATTCATAATTTTTAAAAAGTCTCTAGGACTATTATGAAGATAACAAAATAAATCCCATGTTTTTATCTTACTCAGATAATTTTATAAATATGCGTGAAGGTTAAATAAACCTTTATTTAAATCAAATAATTCCTTTAAATTCATAAAAATGTCACAGATCACGTAGTCATGCACACAGACAAGCAATCACACACATACGAACACATAACTACTCAGGTCTGATCATAAAATTTGTCTTTCTTTAATCTTTATCCTTTTCTACGTGTACCGGGTCACGTTCAGCCTGACGGTACGACGCTCAGCATTTTGATTACGCTTCTCATTATCATTATCAACCGACACGTCACTAGGACGAAATACTCTATTTAAACATTCATTTCACACAATCTCATATAATTCACATTTTATATTCTTTAATTCCTTATTAGGACGGGTTCCATTCTATCTGATGGCCCGACAACACGGCTTAACTCTTAAGCTGACTCTTTAAATTGGAACGTTTTTATTTATGCTCCTATATTCTAATATACAGAAAAGACAATTAATCAACACTTCATCACATAATTATAATCACATCACATAAAGCATACTTTATTGACTTAATTATGTCGCAAAATTCTCATTCGTCACAATATACCCTCCTTAAAAGGATTCTGTCCCCAGAATCTAATCTAAGCAAATAGATGGAGATACTTTTCTTTCATTTCGCTTTCTAATTCCCAAGTTGATTCTTTGACTATTGGATTTCTCCACAATACTCTAACTAGAGGTACAACTTTATTCCTGAGTGTCCTCTCTTTTCGGTCCAAAATTCGAACTGGCTGTTCCACATAAGACAAATCTGGTTGGATTTCCACTGGTTCCAATTCAATCACATGGCTCGTATTAGCATTATACTTCTTCAGAAGAGATACATGAAATACATTGTGCAGATGTTGCATTTGCGGAGGTAGCGCCAATTCATATGCCACCTTCCCAACTCGTCGCAGTACTTCAAATGGTCCAATATACCTAGGACTCAACTTTCCTTTCTTTCCGAATCGGGTTAAACCCTTCCAAGGAGATATCTTTAATAAGACTTTGTTCCAGATTCGAATTGCACATCTTTTCGTTCATGATTTGCATACTTTGCTTGTCAATATTGAGCTGCAATTAATCTCTTTCGAATTATTTCTACCTTTTCCTTCGTTTGTTGAACTAGCTCTGGGCCAATTAATTTGCGCTCACCAACTTCGTCCCAATATGCAGGGGACCTACATTTTCTTCCATACAACGCTTCATAAGGCGACATGCCAATACTCGCGTGATAACTGTTGTTGTAGGAAAACTCAATTAACGGCAAATGATCGTCCCAGTTTCCTTTGAAATCTATTGCGCAGGTTCGCAACATATCTTCGATTGTCTGAATTGTCCTTTCACTTTATCCGTCTGTCTGCGGATGATATGCCGTACTCATTTTCAGCTTAGTTCCCAAATGATCATGGAATTGTCGCCAAAATCTCGAGTTAAACCTTGGATCTCTATCAGACACGATAGATACAGGGATTCCGTGACGCCATCACAATCTCATCCAAATTTAATTTGACCAACTTTTCCAACAAAAATCTTTCATTTATTGGCAAGAAATGTGCTGACTTTTTCAACCGATCGATTACCACCCAAATCGCATCATGATTAGACTTGGTTTTAGGTAATCCTACCATGAAATCCATCACTATATGCTCCCATTTCCATTCTGGTATGTCCAGTGGCTCAAGCAATCCGCTTGGCCTTTGATGTTCCGCTTTGACTCTTTGACACGTATAACATTTACTTATCCATTCCGCAATTTCCTTTTTCATGTTTGGCCACCAGTAACTCTCTTTCAAGTCCTGGTACATTTTCGTACTTCCGGGGTGAATTAAAAATCTTGAGTTATGCGCTTCTTGCAAAATCTCGTGCTTTAGCTCCACAACATTAGGTATCCAAATACGTGAGTTAACACGGTATATTCCTTTTTCATCCTTTTGAGCTTTAATTTCTTCTCCTATCAACTTATCCTTCTCGTGATTCATCACTTGCTCCTGACAACATCGAATCTTTTCCAAAATTTCGGGTTGAAATGACATCGCGTATATAGCTCCACCTCCAAATTCTGGAGTCTGCACCTCTATTTCCATCTTTTCAAAATCCTTAATCAATTCTTCTGATGACGTTAGCATATTCAACCTTTCCTTGCGACTTAGAGCGTCTGCTACCACGTTTGCCTTTCCAGGATGATAGTTTATCGCACAATCATAATCTTTGATCAATTCCAACCACCTTCTTTGTCTCATATTCAATTCCTTTTGAGTGAAGATATACTTTAAACTCTTATGATCTGTATAAATCTCGCACTTTTCCCCGTATAAATAATGCCTCCAAATCTTAAGGGCAAACACAATTGCTGCCAATTCCAAATCATGCATTGGATACTTTTGCTCGTGCGGTTTGAGTTGCCTTGACGCATATGCTATTACCTTTCCGTGTTGCATTAACACACATCCAAGTCCTTTATATGAAGCATCACTGAATATCACAAATTCCCCCTTTTCATCTGGTAACACTAACACTGGGGCGGTTACCAACCTCTTCTTTAACTCTTGAAAACTTTCCTCGCACTTTTCTGTCCATACAAACTTCTCGTTCTTTCTTGTCAACTTTGTTAACGAAATGGGAATCTTAGAGAAATCTTGCACAAACCTCCGGTAATATCCGGCTAATCCCAGAAAACTTCTGACTTCTGTAGGAGTCTTGGTTCTTTCCCAATTCATTACAGCTTCTACCTTGGCTGGGTCCACTTTGATTCCTTCTTTATTAACTACATGCCCAAGAAATTGCACTTCTTTTAGCCAAAATTCACACTTCGAAAACTTAGTGTACAACTTCTCTTTCCTCAGAGTTTCCAAAGAAATTCTCAAATGCTCCTTATGATCTTCTTCCATCTTGGAGTAAATCAGTATATCATCAATACACACAATAACAAACTTATCCAAATATTGCTTGAACACTCTGTTCATAAGATCCATAAATGCGGCTGGCGCATTCGTCAAACCAAATGCCATTACCAAAAACTCGTAGTGTCCATATCTTGTTTGAAACGCAGTCTTGGGTATATCTTTCGCTTTAATCTTTAATTGATGATACCCAGATCTTAAATCAATCTTGGAGAAACACAAAGCTCCTTTTAGCTGATCAAAAAAGTCATCGATCCGCGGTAGAGGGTACTTATTCTTAATCGTCAATTTATTCAATTCGCGATAATCAATGCACAACCTCATATTTCCATCCTTTTTCTTTACAAACAATACTGGTGCGCCCCACGGGGATACACTCGGTTGCATTACTCCTTTATCCAACAATTCTTGCAACTGAGCTACCAATTCCTTCATCTCGACTGGCGCCATACGATAGGGAGCTTTCGATACTGGTTCCGTTCCAGGAGCCAAATCAATCATAAACTCGATCTCTCTATCTGGAGGTAGTCCAGGAAATTCATCAGGAAACACATCCGGAAAATCTCTCACTATTAGAATATCCTCGATCCTTTCGGATTCTTTCTCCACATCCATGACATGAGCCAAATAAACTTTACATCCTTGACGTATTAATATTCTCGTCTCAATAGCCGTTAGGAATTTCTTTTCTTACCTCTTTCCTTTGAATATCACTTCCTCACCATCCTTAGTTCTTAACTTCACCTTCTTACTTTTACATTCTATTTGCGCCTCATGGTTTGACAACCAATCCATTCCTAGTATAACCTCGAATTCTCCTATCTTAAAGGGAATTAAGTCAGTAGAAAAGTGCCGAGCTTCTATAATCACATCACAACCGGGACAAACTTTACTAACAATGACTTTCTCTTGATTTGCTACCTCTATAATCAAATTAGGTTCCAGAGGGTATGCAATACAACTTAACTTATCAAGAATACTTTCAGAGATAAAAGATCTAGTTGCTCCAGAATCCATCAATACTTTTACTTCTACTGAGTTAATAACAAGCATACCTGCTACCACGTCCACATCTTGCACCGCATCCTTCATCGTCATATTAAAGGTTCTAGCTCTGGGTTGAGCTGATGGTGCTGGGAGAGATGGCGGTCCAGTAATCCTAAGAACATTAGCCTTCTGAACAGGCTCCTTGCAATTCCTGGCCATATGGCCCACCTTAACACACTTGAAACAAGCCAAGTCAGGCTTCCTCGCTCCACTTGTGCATTCTGAAGAATAATGCCCCTTCTGGTTGCATTTGAAACAGGTCACATCTAACTTATTACACCTTCCCGGGTGTCTCTTTCCACAATTCTTGCATTCTTGTATTTGAGGCCTATTATCCTTCCCTGGTTGTCCTGCTTTCTGAAAACGGTTCTTCTGAGCTCCGTCACCGGGTTTAAACTTCTGAAACTTTTGGTTCTGACCTCCATCATTCTTTCTGAACTTTCCTCTAAACTTTGAACTTCCTTGCCCTTGCTCTGAGCTTTCAAATTTCCTCTTTCTTCCTTTATTTTCTCTCCTCGCAGCTTCACACTCACCTTCCACTATCATTGCCTTCTGTACCAAGGCAGCATAATTCTTGATCTCCAACAATGCTACTTGACTCCTAATCCACGGCTTAAGTCCCTGTTGGAACCTCTTAGCCTTCTTTGCCTCCGTATTCACATACTCAGGTACGAATTTAGACAACTCCGAGAACTTCACTTCACACTCCGCTACTGACATATCCTCTTGTCTAAGGTCCAGAAATTTCATTTCCATTTGATCTTGCATATAGCTCGGCAAATACTTCTCCAGAAACATCTCAGTGAACCTCTCCCATATTAAGTCCTCACCTTCCAACAACGCCTTCGAAGACTCTCACCAGAAACTTGCTTCATCTTTAAGGTAATAACTCGCATACTGAGCTTTCTTGTCGTCCTTAACTTCTGCTAACTCAAAAGCTTTTTCAATTTCTCTCAACCACAACTGCGCTTTAATCGGGTCTGGAAAACCTAAGAACTCTGGGGGATGAACATATTGAAAGTGTTTGAAATTTCCAACTTTAGGGGCCACAGGTTGTTGCAAAAGCTGAGCAAGTCTGCTCATCATGGTGGTTTCTGGGTTTACTTATGGGTCTTGGGTTGGAATTTCTTCTTCTTGGTGATCTGGTGAGTTGGCCATTACTTACAAACCTGATTGAGCAATTATTTAGCAATACGATAGCATGGCATATATAACAACATTTTCTATAAAATCTCTTTTGCGGGTTTTAAGCTTTACCCAATTTTGCACATGCAATCCTATTACTACATAATTCTCATATCAGTGTTGTTTTATCATGGCATAGAATAGGGTATTACGAATTCTAAACATGGTTGTATGGAAACATGATATTTAGAACAGTTTATTAGATATTTAGGGTGCACAATGGAAAACAAGACAATGGATTTATTTAAACAAAAGGGTACATAAAGATAAGTCTGGCTATCATAAGTTCTGAAATAAGGTACAATAATATAGCAGGGTTAAACAGAGGAAAAACTGGAAAATATCCCCCTATGCACCCCTAACTTCTACCAACTACTGCTACCACAAAGTTCTGAAATACAACATAATAAATGAAAAAGGGATCTCGGCATCTGACCAGGTATCCTGAAGCCTACTGGCGCTGAAGAACAACATCTACGGGCTCAACCAACAGTCCCGTCTAATCATCCAGAATCTCTTACAACACAACCAACATCCAGCGAATGATCTTATGCAGCCTCCGGGCCTCAGCATCAGCATCACTAGTGGATGGTCCCTCGTCCAATCTCCTCCTGGCAACCTGCATCACCATCTTCACCCAAACTCACCACTCATCATCCATAATTGAAGCACTCTGCCTAGACTCTCGGGCTAGCCTATCCACTAAAGCTCCCAACTCAGGAATGCGGGAGTAAACAAAGTCTCGGTCCTGGGCTAACTTGCCACCAACACTGATAGGTACGGTCTTAGGCATCTCAGACACTGGCACAGGGGCAGGGGTCTCTGAATCTGGCCTCAAGGATGAAATCTGTATAGGGATCTCACTACTCTCAGAAGGGTCTTCCTCTGGGTCTGAACTAACATACACAGACTCCTCTGGAGAGGGTGGAATGGGGTCCACTGGGGTACCGGTCAAACTAATCTCTGAATCTGAGTCACTACCACTACTAGGATCCTGAGAGAAAACACAAAATAGCAACCAAGAAACAATGTTAGGGTTAAATAAAGCTTCCAGCTAACTCACACCCTAACTCTAATTTCCACTTTAAACTAATATACACTTTCCTTAGACTATACCTAATAGTCTAACTCAACTCTATATGAGTCGAACTCTCTCGCGATATAAATATACCGAAAATACCCCTTTTATTCCTAACTTGTCTCAGGGACTAGATCTTGTAGCTCTGATACCAACTTGTGACGCCCTCAATCTCGGGGTTAGGAAATGAGGACCCACACACCTTTAACCTAATAATTAAAAAACCATAAATCCTGATTAACTACTAACAGGATCAAACAGGATAAAGTATGAGACAATATTACAACTACCAATCATAAAATATAATTCACAACCCCAAAATACTATCAAATAAACATAATCGATTCCGGCTGGGAACTGACAGATAACCCATTATATCTTTACAATTTTCCCTTCTAAGCGCTTGCTCACTCAGAAATACCACTACCTGCTCTGGCAACCGGAAGCCCTCAACACGATAGGGACCACCAGGTATGCTCTTACGAGCAGTGCGCCTAAGCCTGACCATCTTCTTGCTTAACTGCCATGGTTAGATTAAAACAAAACATATGAGTATAAAACTCAGCAAGTAACTATAAAGCAGTTCTACGATATGAAATCCTCAATATACTTTACCAATCTCAGGGCATTCTACTTTATTTGATCTAGGTGGCAGATTTCCATCTTTTGGGTTAAGGAAGGGTTATGAAGGAAAAATCTAAGGCTTTCAAGGAACAAGGCTCAAAGTAGGGTGAAAGCCGACATTCATCACAAATCATTAGAGGATCAGAACAGATCTTTCAGAAAAAGGAAAGCAACAGTATTTCACTATATGGAATCAATTATATGATCAACAGATTAAAATCAGGGTTCTCGAGCTTTAAACTTCACATTAACACAATCAACTCTTTTCAAAACGATATAAACCATTTTCATTTTCAAGAATCAATTGCTGAACATAAAGTTTCAGTTTCCTTTTAAATAATCAATTAGAACCCTTGATTGGATCACTTTATCTTTCCATTTCATTATAATACGGGTGATCAGCCCGTACCGACCTCCATCCGGTCTTTAAGGTACCAATCGGCATAATTTCAGCCTTAAGTTGGACCAGCCCTGTTAGCCTCTTACCATGACTGGACTAGTCCCACTAGCCTCTTACGTCCCAATCCAATCCATCAGGAATTCGTTTAGAAAATCTTGAGTTGGAAAAAGATAGGTTTTCTAAAAATTCATTTTATCATTACCAAGAATATGAAATCATTCAGACTCTTTCGAGTCGAAACTCATCCTTAAGTCAAATTTCATGAAATCAAAGTTAAGGGAGTGATTCAAAGACAAGCGGGGAACAACTCTTAAGGATTTTGAATCAAGGATAACAAGGTACTTAAATTAGAAGGATCAACATCTGTTTTAGGGATCGATAGGGTGATCAAGAAATAAGGTATCATTAAAAAGGGTTTGCACAGGAAATTATAGGGTTCAATATAATTCATGGTTTAACAAATAACTTGAACAGAAAGGACATGTTACCAAAGGGTTGAATCAGCAATCTTATAAATAACAGTTTATCAAGATCAAAACGGGATATCTCAAATCATTAATAGTTCCATACTCTACATGGGATGAACAGTAACCTTTTTATAACTATTCTCACAAGTAATGAGAGTTACTTGCCTGAATTTTCTTTCCTGAAGGTTGAACTACTGCCACCTAGTATATCCTTTCCTTTCCTAGCCTGAATGCCCTCACGCACCGAATCTACAATAAAAACTAAAATCTTAATCAGTTCTCAACTCTCGTTCCCGGAACGATCACTCAATACGATAGCTCGATTATACCCTTGACTCGAATATACAAATATAGGTTATACACATAGCACATAGCACATCATACGTCATATATTTTACTCTTAGCCTTTACACCTTTATAGACTCGACCATCGTCTTATAAACATCCTTATCTCATCTCGAGGTCAAATTATACTTTATATTAGTACACATAGCTCTTTTTGCTTGAAATTCTTATACGAATAAACAAACGACAAAACTTACAATATCGACCCTAAAGTCATCTTTAAACCAAAACGACAACTATTGTTAACACAAATCAATCATCCCTTTCTTTTTATAATTTAATTCGAACCAAACATAGAAAATTAAGCAAAAATCCCACATACAATTCTTAATTAATCTCTATGATCAATTGAAGCCCTTAAATTAGAATTTGACCCTTTTAAGTACTATAAACCATTCGGCCTTTACCACAATCACAATCAAACCAAGACATGCATCATCAATTCCTCTTTTAAATCAACATGCAATCTTATTTCTTCCTAGTTAAACTTAGATTATACCAAAATCAAGTCACAAAAATCAATTTTTCCCTTTTGTTATAACAAGGTCGAACCAAAATCTTCATCATGCAAATCCTAAATTTTGATTTCTCAAGCATCCAAGCAAATAAACAAGTCCAAATATCATAAAAAATCATTTTTATCAATCAACAAGTCATTTCCATTATTAAAATCATTTTTGATCTTCTAAAAATCAAAATCCCATTCGGGTTTTTCAAGAAGTAACACATGCAAACATTTTTCTAAATCCTTAAATCATTAATTATTCTAATATCAACCCATAATCACTTTAGTTAACAAAACTCAAATCAATAACTTCCAAAAACCAAAACCTTTCGGGTTTTTCAAGATTAACACATGCAATAATCAAAAGAACAAGTTTTGTATAGTAGAGTTCAGTGTTTACATCATCACTCACCATCGGTTCACTGGAGTTCATCACCGGTGGCGGTGGCCTCACGGTGGTACCCTCATTCGAGGGTATCCTACCATAAAACCTCCGATTATTTCTAAAAATTACAAAAACAAACACATATAAGACATGATCACCACAAGTTCATTTCATCTTGTTTTTATAAAAGAAAAACTCGGCATAGCCGAACCTACACACATGCACACAATCCGCATGCAAGTATCAAACTATGCATGTAATTGGATTAAAGCTCATATATGGAACAAGAATGGAATTCTATGGAAGAATCCATAAAAATCAAGTGAAGAAGAGAGATTTACCGAGTGGAATAGAGAGAGAGAGAGAGAAGAGAAAGCTTCGAGGGTGAGAGAGAGATGAGAGAAAAAGAGAGATTGAGAGAGTGGCCGGGTGGAAAAGAAAGGAAGGAGGAGGAAAGGAGTTTATATATGCTTAGAGGGCAGGGGCATTTTAGTAATTAACTAATCCCCTCTTTTGTTTGATTAATCCTTTCTTTTTACTCAAATAAGATAAAAATCAAATATAAAATATCTCTCTCTCGGAAAGTCAAAAATTATTGCAAATGAAAATTTTAATATGTAGATCTCAAAATTAGCTTTCCAACCATTACTCATAATAAATTTTTGAGCGAACGGTTGATTTTATATGATTTTCGCAAGCTCGCCTTAATAATAACATTTTTCCACATAAATATCAATTTAAAATGCAATGACCACCAAATAAATCCATTCATAATTTTTAAAAAGTCTCTAGGACTATTATGAAGATAACAAAAAAAATCTCATGTTTTTATCTTACTTAGATAATTTTATAAAAATGCGCGAAGGTTAAATAAACCTTTATTTAAATCAAATAATTCCTTTAAATTCATAAAAATGTCACAAATCACGTAGTCATGCACACAGACAAGAAATCACACACATACGAACACATAACGACTCAGGTCTGATCATAAAATTTGTCTTTCTTTAATCTTTAACCTTTTCTACGTGTACCGGGTCAGTTCAGCCTGATGGCCCGACGCTCAGCATTTTTATTAAGCTTCTCATTATCATTATTGACCGACATGTTACTAGGACAAAATACTTTATTTAAACATTCATTTCACACAATCTCACATATTTCACATTTTATATTCTTTAAATCCTTATTAGGACGGGTTCCGTTCTACCTGACGGCCCGACAACACGGCTTAACTCCTAAGATGTCTCTTTAAATTGGAATGTTTTTATTTACGCTCCTATATTCTAATATACAGAAAAGACAATTAATCAACACTTCATCACATAATTATAATCACATCACATAAAGCATACTTTATTGACTTAATTATATCGCAAAATTCTCAGTCGTCATATATTCTTTCTAAGGATGAAGCTCCATCAGAGCTTCACTTCATCCAAGATTTTTTATCTCGAAGTGAAATTGGGTATGCATTAAACCAACCAGAAGCACTCTCAGGAACCCAAGTACTGGAGTTTTAGAGGAGTGGTGTATATGATGATGGTGGTTTAAAAGGATCCCCTAGTATTATTTTCACAATAGGGGAGGATGAACATATATTGACTGTGTCTACAGTTTGCCAAGCTCTACATCTGCCAGAAGACTGCACTTTTAATTCAACAGTTGAGGAACCAGCTCTTCAACAGATGATGGCCAATCTTGGCTATGAGAAAAGTTTGACAAAGTTTGGACAATTGAAGAGGCCCCACATCAGGAGGGAGTGGAGTTTCTTTTTCGACTGCATCACAAAGGCCTTTGCCAACAAGTGCTCCAATTTTGATGTTATACCCATACTGAGTCAGCAAATCGGGTATGCTCTCTTTAATCAAACACATTTTGATTATGCAAGTGTTGTTTTAGGATTCATAGGTGATAGGATGACAGAAGATAGAAACATAGTTTATTTTGCTAGATTCCATCAGCTTATATACAGTTTCTGTTGCTCTGATGCACCCCAACTAGCTAGTGAGTTGATTGAATCCTTTAAACTTGCTAAAAGGGCCTTCACTGACTTATTATCTACTGATAATAAGAAGGCTGTACTAAGACCCCTCCAAATTTCCATATCTGTCAAACAAGTCTTAGTAAACTCTGATCCTCATAAATACAGTGCTATATATCCTGATGTACAACCAACTCAACCTCCATCAGCACCTACAACTACTACATAAATAGCTCAAACTTCTCAACCTCAACCACAACCAACCATCAGAACATACTTCCAACCAACTCAATCCTCACAACAACCTTCAGTACCTACCATCAGAACTTCATCCTCTAGGCCTGAAAGAGCGAAGTATGTTCCTAAGTCTCCACCAAGGAGAAGAAGGATGATTCTTAGGGATGAATCTAATGAAGAAGAGGAGCAAGTCCAGGTTCATGAATCAGAACCTGTGACAATTGAAGCTGAAAATATGATTTTTCAGAAAATAGTGGAAGCTGAAGGGTCAACCCATCAGAAAAATACTGAAGCTGAGGGTTCTGATAATTTGAAGATGAAAAGAACTATAAGTTCTGATGCTGCTCAAGCAACTCCTTCACTATCAAGGAGATTAAAGAAAATGAGGGCAGGAAGGCATATGACTAAGACTCCATCTTAGGATACTGAAGAAGCTGAGGAAGGGGATCAGGAATCTCTGATCTCCAAGCTAATAGTAATTGAATCTTTGCCACCCCCAACTCAGGCTGAAGACACTGTTCAGGATATAGTAATCATACCTCATGTCTCTCCTTTTCATGACAATGTTACAGTTAAAGATTCAGGATTAAGTCCTGAAATTGACATCCATAAGCTGCACATTCCAACTATTTTTTATCTGGAAGCTCTTTCAGCAACTCAGCCATCTACAGTTAATTCTCGAATCTTACAGGCTGAGATACAATCTATACTAATTCTGGATCAGGAACCTGAAGATCAGAATTTAGATGAAGTTGTTCCAGAATCTCCTATAGCCTCACACACTCTTGTGTTGTCAGAGGATAATGAGTCTTCTTCAAGTTCTGGAGACAGTGTTTCAGTAGATACTCCAGCTCCTATTCTTGGAAAGGAGGCACTCATTAAGAAATTTGTTGAAAAGGATGCTCCTGTTCCTTGGGAAGAAACTCACAGAGGCGTTGAGTGGACAGAGAAGTGGAATGAATCTGATTTCATTCCAAGCTCTAAAGTTTTGTCAGAACATATTGCCAAAGCTAATGAGCTGATGACAAATTCTGATCTCAATACACAACTTAAAGTCACAGCTCTAAGTGTCAAGTCTCTTCAAGGTCAACACTCTACAACTCATGAAAAGGTTGACAAACTTCTTGAAAAAGCTGAAAAGCTAGATATGGAGATCAAGCTAGATAAAAAGAGGTTTATCAGACCTATTTCTGAGAAAGTTGAAGCCATTGAGAAGGTTCAAGAACAGCAATAGGCCTAAATTACTGAGGTCCTGAGAATCAAGCTTCTCAAAAAGCTCAATTGGATGAGATTCAATCTTCAGTAGAACTTCTAATCTCTCTCCTACTACCAGATGATGCCAAAAAGGGGGAGAAAGTAGTTAAGTCCAAATGCTCACCTAATCAAATACTGAAGAAGAAAGATGACAAAGGTGATGACCAGGGAAAAGTTCAAGGATAATATTCACAGAAAGTAATTTCTGATGTTAGCAAATCCTCTACACAGAACAAGTCAAGTTTTGATGTTGTGAATGCTAAAAGTCTAATAACAAGTTCTAATAAGAAAAGTCTGATGATAAAGCCTGATGTTCTGATTCAAGGTGGAAGTCAAGACTCTCAGAAGTTTCTACAAACTCTGAAGCTCAAGGGAAAGCAGACTACTGTCTACTACAAAGATCCTAAAATCCATACACTTGATGAAGAGATTACTAGAAGATTGTTTCTCAAACATAATCCTGGAATGGATTTGGAAACTCTCAAGGAGGAAGAAGCTAGATTTAAAGCTGACAAGACAAATCTAAAGTGTTAGTCCCTTAACAATATAGCAAGAATTACAGAAGGGGGGTTGAATGGAATTTTTGAACCTTTTTCTCGAAATAAAAATGTTCAACTCGAATATAGATATAAGTGTTTTAATTAGCACAATGCGGAATAGAAACTTAATTGAATCAAAACATAAGTAAACTCTTTATAATCTTGTGAGTTTCTTAATGAGACTGTCATTGGTTTCCATTCCTTTGGAAGAGATCTAAGGAATTTCAGATTAGAGTCTTTAGTCTGATAGACTCTTCCATGCAACTTAAGAGCATTTAGTAGTTTTTGAAATCTACTAAAAATGTCAGTGAGTGACTCACTTTCCTCATTGTGAAAATGCTCATATTGCTGAATCAAGAGCTGCATCTTATTTTCTCTAACTTGCGCAGTGCCATCACAGATTATCTGTATAGTATCCCAGACTTCCTTGGCAGTTTTGCAGTTGATAATGTTGTCAAACATGTCTGCATCAACTCCATTGAACAGAAGTTCATGGCCTTTTTATCCTTCCTGACTTGTTCAATGTCAGGATCAGACCATTCGTGCCTTGGCTTGGGAACTGATGGCTCGTTTCCTGTTGCAGCTCTTAGTGGAACGTGAGGGCCTCTTTCTATGCAGTCCACATAGGCCTCATCTTGAGAAAGTATATGAAGATGCATCTTTACCTTCCAATGATGGTAATTATCTTTATCTAGAAAAGGAATCTTGACTCCAACGTCTTTCTTGTCCATCTTGCTGAATTGTTTTGATCTTTAAACTCTTTGTAGATTAAGTGCTTGCTCTGATACCAATTGTTAGTCCCTTAACAATATAGAAAGAATTACAGAAGGGGGGTTGAATGGAATTCTTGAACCTTTTTCTCGAAATAAAAATGTTCAACTCGAATATAGATATAAGTGTTTTGATTAGCACAATGCGGAATAGAAACTTAATTGAATCAAAACATAAGTAATTAAAAACAAGAGTCTTTAAAAACTTTCTGGTGGATTTAAATAATTCCACCAGAGATACATATTATATATCGAGAGGACTCTGTGTGCAAGAATGCTCACAGCTGCTTACAAATTGAACTACTGAGAATACAGGGAAATGCTAATAATTCTGCTTACAAATATTTCTCTGTTTTTGTATCTCAGCTCACTTACTTTTATTTGCTACTTTCTTGGTTTATATATATTACCAAGATTACAAAGTCAAAAGGACTGAATAAATATAAAAACTATCAGTCTTAAGCTTTGCTACTTTTCGTCCTCTATTACCCAGTTAATGGGCTTCCACAGTAGATTTGTATACATCTCGATAGCTGTGCTTAACTTTCACTGTTAAACTGCTGTTTGAATTCTTTATATGATCATCCGTTGGACTTTCTGAACATCCGTTGGATATATGATCATACGTCGACTTTCTGAACATCCGTTGATGGCTTCATTGATCATCCGTCGACTGCTATATTAACCATCCGTTGATAGTCATTTGATCATCCGTCAATGGCTTTGTTAATCATCCGTCGGTAGCTATTTTAGCACTTGACTTCATTTCACTTATGCAGAATTACAAGACATCATTTATGTACAATTAATCAACCTATTCTTCATATCTAGTTAAAGTCAACATGACTTATAAGCTACTACAGAATCTATACAAAGATGTATACAGAACTGTGCTACTGACTCATTATTACATAAGCTACTCACTCGATAGATAATAAGTCAACATCCGTCGGGACTATAATGAGTTATCCGTCGGGACTATAATTCTTATCCGTCGAGTGCTACATTATTTCACTAAGTAAAATCTACTTAGATGTTTTGTTTATGAAATCATCAAGTACACAACATATGCACAACATAAAGTATAAAGTTTCTATTGCAAAGAAACCTCCAAGGCCTAAGGAAAAAGGCATTGTGATCAAGGAAAAATCAATTTCTAAGGCATCTAAGCCCAAGACTAGATCACAAACTGAGATTGATCCCAAAGATAAAGGAAAGGGAAAAATTGATGAACCAATAAAGCCACAGGAGATGAAAATTCCTCAAATCCTGATAAAACCAATGTGCAAAATGGTTCAAGTTTATGATGATACTCTTGCTGAAGATGAAACTGTTCAAACTCTGAAAAGAAGAAAGATTACTGAAGAATCCAAGACAACCTCTGACATAGCTTAAGTTGTTCAAAGTGAAGAACAGCAAGCTACAGAAGAAATAGCAAGTTCTGATAAAGTCATCAAGACATCAACCTCTGACAGTGCTCAAGTTGATTTAGACAATATGAAAGTTGCTGATAAGAAGAAACTCATATGGAAGAATGTCAAACCATCAGATCCAAAGAAAAGCCAATTGCTGTCTGATTTCATGACTATTGGGTTAAATACTAGAGAACCAAGAGACAGAGCAGGGCTAGGTTCTGATGAAGCTAAGATCAAAACAGGAGTTGAAGTTGCTACTAGAGATCCATTTTTGTTAACTGACAAACCTCTTGAAGATGTTACAGAGAAACACCTTGGTAAGGTTATCTCTGTTCAAGTGGTACTGGATGCTCATGATAAGCATAATGTTAAAGAAAATCTGATTCTATTTTTTGAAGATGGAAGGACATATCAAATGTCGGAATCAGATGTGCTGAACAAATCTCTGAAAGAACTTCAATTCTTTCATTACCTTTTTAGAAATAAAGTCTGAGATTACCAGGAGATGGTCAAATTTCATTATGAAGACCATAAGAGATAAAGCAAGAATTTATGGATCAAGGGTTACAGAATTCATTCCAAACATAGTTGAAGATGATGGAAGTGAAATTCTAATGAAGAAGGATTCTGCTAAACTTGAAGTGATTTTGAAAGAGAAATGTATGTGCTATAATGAAGACTCTTCTCATCCAGGGGTAATCAGACTTGATGATGGTTTGGAAAGAAACCATATCTCAGCACTTAGGACTGTAATCTACCAGACTGGAAGTCAGAATGAAGAATTAAAGCAAGTCAAAGCTACAATAGCTCAACGCCTGAGGAATAAAGAAGAAAAGCTGATATCAAACTTTGTCAAGGATCACTTTGGATTCAGATTGACTCAGTGAGATTGGTAAAAGCTACAAGGACTGTAAGTTGTAGTTAATTGTGTATTTAAACTCTTATTGCATTTGTACTTAAAATGTTTTTGACATCATCAAATCTATTAACTTGTATATTTTTCATAATTTACAAGTTGGAGGAGATTTTTAGATATATTTGAGATGTCATGACTAATCTGATTTGTGTTTAGTTTTCAGAACTTAACAACAGGACATATCAGGAATGACTGAAATCAGAACTTACTAAAGTCAGAACTTAATATCAGAACTTAAGGCGTCAGAAGATACATATCAGTACTTAAGTGCAGGAAGACTTCAGATAAGGAATGCGGTTGATTTACAGGAGAAGATCTGGACTAAAACAATAGAAGATATGCATGGAAAGAGTTAGAAGACTAGAAGACTTGTAGAAGATATCTGATTGATATATTTTAGGAGACATAATTATATTCTAGATCAATTAGAATATATCTTGTAAGTCTGTACTATATAAACACAGTTTAGGGTTTACACTATATGTGTTATCATTATCGAGAAATATTATTTATTGTAACCTAGCAGCTCATAGTGATATTGTTCATCACTAAGAGAGAACAACAGTTCTATTGTAATAGAGTTTATTTGAATATACTTGATATTTGTTACATACTTGTGTTGAAATTGATTTAATTGTATAAACACTATATTCAACCCCCTTCTATAGTGTTGTGTGACCTAACACTTAGAATCCTCAAGAGCTTCTCCTCATCGCTACCTGAAAGGTTAGATGCAATAATAACATGCAAAGTAGATACGTTACCTAAAAAAGCATACCTCAAATGTTCAAGTAGTGGTTTCAGCTCAAGAGTAGGAGCTTCCTCAATAGATGGCTTGAGGTGTTTAGGATCTTTGTTCAATTCCTCCATTCCAAGAGATTCAAAAGGCATATCAATCTTTCTCTTCCAAGGAGAAGCATTCAGATATTGCAATTGCTCTTCACCTTCATCATCTTCACTATCTGAATTCCTCCATAAGGCCTTCTCTAAGGCATCAGACCTTAGCAATTGATCAAGTTCTGAAGTCACCACAGAATAGACCAACTCCACCTTTAAGCACTCCTCATTTTCTGTAGGAAATTTCATAGCATTGAACACATTAAAAGTTACATCCTGATCCAGCACTCGCATTGTAAGCTCACCCTTCTACACATCTATCAAGGTATGGCCAGTTGCCAAGAAAGCTCTTCCCAAAATTATGGGAATCTTTTTATCCTCCTTGAAATCAAGAATTACGAAATTCGCAAGGAAGATGTATTATCCGTGAAAATTATATGAATATTATGTGTTAAATAAATAAATATTATGTGTTTTATAAATTTAGAGTAAGTATTGCCATGTTATTAGATGTTGTAGCTGTTATGTGTGTTTTCGTGCGGGCCATAAATTTTTTCGATTGATTAATATACGTTTAAACTGCAATTATATGACTTTAACTGTAATCAGGACGCGTATTTATTAGCGTCTTTATTAAGATACCTGTTTTATTTCAATTTATGCGCGTTTGAGTATATTTTAGGTGTATTCGGGTTTTTCTGATAATTTAGGGATCATTTCTGTTTTTCAAAAATCAACGGACCGGGACCCCACCGGGACGTCAAACCCCACAAAATCCGTGTTTTTATTTTTATACAATTATTCGTATTTCAAATACCCTTTATTTTTGTATTTTCAAATTATTTGCAATTTTTGGGGAATTTTGACATTAATTTTGTATTTTATCATTTTTAAAATTATTCCCCGTAATTACTATTTTGGGGGCCTATTTACTTTAATTAGGAGAATAAAACACCCTTAATTAATTTTAGGGGTATAATTTCTGATTAATATAAATAGCAGTTTATAATTATTTTATTTCATTTTCAGAAATTACTAAGAATAGCCTAAAAATCAGAAATTATAATTTGGGAATTAGGGTTTGTTCTTTAACCAATTGGATCGATTGATCTATCTAGAGGCATCCGTTTGCAGTGATTTTGATCCCAAATCAAAGCCTGATTCACGGCCGTTCTTTTGGTATAGGTATTATGATTTAAGATGGTGTATTTTGTAAAATCGAAGTTTTAAGTTCTTCGTTTTAATTTCTCAATTTCTGGACTATTGATTGATTGTTGGTTGCTTTTATTGATTGAATAAGCTTCCTGATATTGTTTAGAACAGATTCATATATTTATTTGAATTGTTTGAGCTCAGAATCGATGTAGCCGAGTTCTTGGTTTTTATAAAGTTTTAAATCAAATTTGCTTATGATTCTTGAATTTAAGCTTGATTTTGATTAGATGAACGTATTCCTGGTGTTAGTAGCTTCAAATCCATATATTAATCGTTGATTTTGGTATCGGTGGGAGTGAAATCGTTTTTCCGATTGAGTTCATCGGAGAATGCTTGAATTTTGATCGGGTTCTGCGTTTCTTAGTCGATTGTTGTTATCGTTGTTGGATTTCGATTGCTGGGAGGATATGGATCAAATTGGGGCAAAAAACGAGGGGTTACAGTGTAGTTTTGGGTTGGTTGGCGTTGCCGGAAGGTGCCAGAATCCGGCATCGGTTTCTGGGTTTTCCAGATTCCGGTGGCCGTGTTCTTCACATTCCGGCCACCCACCACCCTCCTGCTCCGCTTTTTGATCCAGTGAGGAAGAACACAGAAGTACAGAAGTTGTTTCTGTATTTTTGTTTTTTTTTAAATCAAAATTTATTTCTTTGTGTTAAAAATCATTTATCTTAATTTTTAAAAATCAATTATTTATTATTTATAATTCTAAAAAAATTATTTTCTTAGTTATTTTAAATTCCTAAAATTATTTTCCTTAATTATTTTCAAAAATACAGTTTGATTTAATTATTTATAATTTATTTTAGTTAATTATTTATGAATTTAATTAATTGATTAAAAATTAATTAATCAATTAATTTTATTTATAAATAGTTAAATAAATGTAAATTATTTATAATTAATTCAAATAATTTCTAAAAATTATTTTTAGGATTTTAAAAATTATCTTTTGGTATTTAAAAATCAATTAATATTATTATTAATTGATTTATTTCCATTTATTTCTTATTTCCATCAATTAAAAATCAATTTCGAAACGAACGCGTACAAATTTAGAAAAATATTGCGCTTCCAATAAAAATACTTTTGAGTCCAAATTTCTTTTGTATTGCAATGTCATATAATTTGTGTATCAGTTTGAGTCGGTATCTGATCGGTAAATATTATTATTGACCTGATTCACATTCTGAACGTACTGAAGCATATCTTTTAATGATCTGACTTATGTGTTACATGAAATATGTGATTACGTGTTAAACGAATACCATGTTTACGTGCTATGTGATATGCATGCTATATGTTTACAGTTTAAAATGCCATGCTTAGTTATAAACGATCGGGTAGATGTCAAGACGTATAGTTACGTCGATTGAGTTGGGTTCTGTCCATTTAAGTTAGTTCTTTTGTTTATAGAATCAAGTAGCAAGGAGTGTGGTCAAGTGTTAGACGGAGATAGTAGCCAGCAGCTATAAGCAGAGTAATAGTAAGAAGTTGTTGAGCATACCAGGCAAGTACCCCTAATTTCACTTATCGTTCAAGTGATGTTTATTTCGAATTATATAATGCAAATATACCTACCTCCATTTATTATTCAAGTGACACTACTATGAATCTTATTCTTCAAATATTTATATCTTCACTTATCGTTCAAGTGATGATTATTCTGATTTTATTATTCAATTTCTATACTATTCTAAGTTCAGAATAGTTAAACATTTTGACATTTCGCTACAAATTACTCTATACAGTAAAACTTTGATTTGAGATTAGCGAATAACTAATTGTTCTAGTTATTTCGCCATCGGTTGTTGAGATAACTCGAGACCATGAGAAGTGGGGAGTTATATGGCTAAGGATGTCATTTGATTCGACTCCTTTGGTTGAAAATTGTTTTTTTATGGATTGGATGGTAGCGTAAGAGGCCGCGGCGGCGGTCCAGTGTGAGCCATGTATTATACTTGATTATAATAGCTCGCTAGGCCAATATGTGCCTTGGGTGCCCCGTTTGTTTAGTTGGATATGCTTCGGCATACCGGTGTTGCTCCATGGCTGATCACCGGCGGCAACATACCGTCGTCCGAGGATTCTAATCCAAAACAAAAAGATTTATAAAAGTATTATTTATTATCAAAACTTATATCAGTTTTTGATACTGTTCAGGTATTATGGTTTGGTTTTGTTCATCAGATATATTGTTGTTATTGTTCTAAATCATAAGCTATAGACTGCTTGCTGAGCATTTCTTTCGCTCATGCTTGTTTCATATTCTAATCCTTTCAGCTAGACCAGGAGAAGATTGAGTTCCAGGTCTGACCAGAGGTTGTGTGCTTGTAAATAGTTTGGTGTGGTTTCCAGGTAGACAGTTTGGAATGCTAAACTAGTCTAGAAGTTTGTAATAAAGTTTGAATAAATTGTAAAACTAACTAGATTTATGGTTTGTAATAACAGTTGGTTTGTATTAATGCCTGTACCATACTATAACCTGTGATCGATCCAGCGCTTGCAAGGGGTCATATTTATTATATTACTCCGCTGTGATTATTTTATTATAGTTTAGTGGCTAGTGACCCCCAAATCTAGACCCCAAAATTTGGAGGGCATCACAGAAGATGAGTTTATCAACCTTGACCAAGACATCCTCCACAATACCTCGCGGAAATATAATAGAACGATCGGCCAACTGCAAAGTCATATATGTAAGCTTTGGATCAGGCAAGTCTGTAACACCCCCAAATCCGGGGTCGGGGATCCGGGTTGTCACGAGTTCCATTTCCCTTAATAACACCCAATCTTAATAATTAATCAACTACTCTGTACTGTGACCCCACAATAAACACACACACCACAAGTTATAGTCTCAGAGATGAACATCCAAAAATAATAACAAGTCATTTTATTCCACAATTATCTGCCAATACACCTTAAAAGGTTTTCTGAATAAATTTACATTTTCTTTTCCATTATTACAATTCATAAATATACATAAATCTGGTACATCGAAAGTTGAAAGCCTAGCCTATTGGTAGTTCCTACCTCAGCTACAGCGACATCAACGCCTATAGGAAACTGTGGAACGTTTCCTATCCGCTCGCGAATCGGGAGCTTGGTCCTGTTCATCTTTTCTATCTGTTGTTGTGTGATGAATGAAGAAAGCAAGGGTGAGCAGCAAGCCCACCAAAATAATATGTATAATGATTAACAATATATGAGCCTTCTCATAGTACTCATGAAAGTCTTGGTCAAAAGAAATGAACCAAGTTGATATCTTAATGCGATGAAGTCGCAAAATATTCAGTATATATATATATATATATATATATATATATACTTTTCAAAATATTGGAAGTCCTCTTCCATGCATAATACACACAGAGTTCCAGTGTATAACTGTATAAAAATATCGTTGCAAGGTGATCTCATATATCTAACCTTGTCTCAACGTTTTTGTTAGGGCGAAATCACACACTAATATTCACGCAAGTATACGCGTTCGCAAGTAATATAGAATACTTTCTAGTTCGTTCCCTCAGAGACTCAGACTAATTTATTGTCTAATTAAACTCACTCACCAATGTATGATTACTTCTCAATGTTAAGATAACACTTAAAATTGTTGATTAAATATTAACTATAATTAACTACTTACTTAACCACTTAACTAAAACTTCAATTTATCAATAATAAAACACTCATGAGATCACAACTTCATTATTACTTCCTTCTATAGCCATAGTTATTACCTTTAGCATGTGATAGTGATGATATTAATCGAATAACACGAAACTGATAAAAGCCAACTTTCATTGTACTAATACCATTCTACCAAACATCCACAATTAAGATAGAAGTTGAATAGTCATCAATTATGTTGAGTTCCTATATGTCTACAGAAATTGACAACACAACGATTTAAGCACAAGTTATTCCTTTTGATTACATAGGGCAAATAAAACTGTTAGAGTTACCCACTAATCATGCACAATGTACATGAACCTATGCTAGCATGGCAAGTTCTAAATCTCAAGATCCACCGTCGCTTCACAAGAGATTAACAACCTATCTTATATGTTCGCGACGCACATAAGACGAATACGCACAACCAATACTAGATATCATGCAATCATCACATACTAAAGTATTAAACAATTAACTAAAGAATTCCATAGTAAATCCGTTGCAACCCCATGATCACGATTAGCCCATAATAGAACTTATCGCCATCATGGGTTCATATGAAATCATGATAACAAACACAAGAAAATAATAACTAAACTAATTATATTAAAACTGAGTACGTCAAAAGAGTAAATAAGTCAAAGCAAGAAAACTAGCATCCAACGTTACAACGAAACAAGAATCACAAGAGTATATGCTTCCTCTTAGTTGCTGTGTGCTAAATCGGTCTTCTTCCTTATCTCCTTCGCTTCTTGCAAAACACAATCTAAAACATAATCTCCTCTTAATTCTCTGTGAAAAATGTCTCAAATCTACTTATATAATAGTCCCATAAAACTCAGATTACATAGAAGTTGGAAGCCAAACAGAAGTAGAAGTCTAAAATAATATATCTTTTTCCCCGACCCTGCGCGGCCGCTCAGCATTTCTGCGCGGGCGCGCAAGGCTGCTGCGCGGCCGCTCAGCATTGCTGCGCGGGCGCGCAGGACCCTTCTGGAAAAATTCCATGTTTGCTCCGTTTCTTCGCCGTAATCTGCCCGTTCTTTTACTCTCGCAATGGTGAACACATGCCAAGGCTTATTCTTGATGATTCCTCCTCCGAAATGCAACTAATACCCTGAAATGCATAAACACTAGAAAAACGCATCAAATACACAAAATACTTGATTTCAAGACACCAATTTAAGCCATTTTAAGACGTTCTAAGTGGTATAAAATGCCACTTATCACACCCCCAAACTTAAATCGATGCTTGTCCTCAAGCGTCACAGACTCAAAAACAAATAAAAATATGCATGAATGCAATCGATATGAAAATGCAACGATCCCCCTTACTACAATTAACCAACCAAATTGTCACGTCTCAACGAATGCAGTTAGACACTAAAGATCAAGAAACTCATGCAAACGGACATACCGCCAGAAACGTGGTGTGTGCAAATGCTTAACAGATATGCTTTGGAACTAGACCAATTACTATAACTAGACTATCCTCAAGGCAATCCTACGATTATACAAAGAATAAAAATTCTAGGCACAAAGTGATATACAACACTACAAGAACTCTGGAGCTTACTACGGAATCGTGCTTTTTATTTACAACTCAAATGCTTATTTGACCGTGCAATGAGTGAGGTCCACAAAAGACTTATACAATGGTATCCATGTAACGAGCGTTAGGTTAGCGGATCCCAGACTCTAAAAGCCTTAGGTCACTAGGCACAAAGTCCCCTAAGAACTTAATAACTCGAATACCAAAGAGCCCACTCTTGATCAATTACGCAATTTTTTTTTTCTCTGAGCAAGTGCGTTTCGCTCCATCTTGCTCAACCCTAGACTACTCGCATAACATGCGAGCCGGCTACTAGCCATTTGACGCCTAGCCACAACTAGCAACAAATTCCATTTTTACTCCATTTTTTTTTCTTTTTCATGCCTTTACCACTAAGAACCTATTATCAAATTCTAAGCATAATAAATAGATTAACCTCGAAAATAATTAGATCATAACAACAATCTAGTCCTTAAGCATTCTCTAAGACTTAGTGACAATACAAGTGCTTCTAGCATGCATATCAACCTACACAACTTAATATCACTTTAGTGCTATCACTACACTCGCATCAATATCACAATTCAGTCGATAAATCATTGCAAAAGGGATCATGGTATATGCATGAGCTATATGATATGACAAACAAATAAAGCTATATATAAAAAAAACTATATGGCAAAAATTATGCAACTATATGAACTAACTATCATGAATATGCAACTATATGACACACACAAAATATTCCTTAACTACCACCCCCAAACTTAAAATCTTCACTGTCCCCAGTGAAGGTAGTAGAAAGGAACACAGGGTATACCTACTCGGAGTCATCATCATCATCACCCTCAGTGGGTGGAGTATCAGGCGGCGGGTATGCAGAGTCCTCACCAAAAACTGGCCACTGGATATCAGCTCCAAGCCCTCGAAAAGCAGTCCCTAACGCAAGGGTCAGCTCCTGAGCAAACCTGCTCTGCGTCTCATACATGGCATCCATCCACCGTGAAAGCCTCCTATACTGGGCATCACCCATCCCAGCACCCTCCTGAGCTTTGGAAGAACTAGCCTCACCACGCCCTGGCCTGGCCATAGTAGCACCTCGTGCTGGACGCCCTCCTGGAAGATGATAACCCAGCCCATGCTCCTCAGGCTCACCACCGGTCCACTCCTGCATCCCATTCAGAGTGCCAGAATCTATCGGAGCTGCTGGCAACTGCAACTGCTCATGAGCCGGCCAGTTCACTCCTACTGCTCGGCATAGCTTCGTAACCGTGGATGCATAAGGGATGTTTATATGCTTTGCTCCCCTCAAAAACTTCAGAATTCCTTGGTAGATAAACTCACCAAGGTCCACATAGTATTCCTCATTCAGAACTCCCCACAACAGCTGTGCTCTCTCAACTGTGACCTCGTGTGCATGTGAAGAAGGCAAAATATTAGCACATATAAATGTATTCCATGCACGGGCATACCTGTTCATGGCGATCGCCGGAAAGTGACGATACTCATTATTGGCTGGACTGCGGTTCCAAACTGTGCCCGGTCGACAGAGAGTCGCACAAATCAAATCCAAGTCAAAATCCTCAGCAGTCTTTTCATTCCAGTTCTCCTCCTCGGGCTTCCTCTCTCGCTGTCCAATCACACGGCGAATCGCCGCAGGATGATAATCAACTGTCAGCCCACGAACTACAAAAAACCCATTCTTTTCAGCCTTCGCGTTCGCGTAGAACTCGCGAACAACACTCATCGGTACTGCTTCGGGTGACTCACAAAAAGCTATCCACCCCTTCTCTGTAATCATGGGCAACAACTCACCATCCCTCCCTGAAGGTAAAAACCCCCTCTCCTTCAGAATCGGCTTCCCCAACAGCCTAGTGTACTCCTCCTCCGCGGCTCTGTCAGTTAACCGAGGCCTTGCAGCAGTACCCCTTGATGAATCAGCAGTAGGAACTGTGCTGCTGCTGTCAATAGTGCGTGCTCTCTTGGGTGCCATTGATTTGTGAATAAAAGTGTGTAAGAACTGATTTTTTGATGTTTATGAGAGGGTTTAAGTGTAGGAAGTTGTGGGAGATATGTAGGATAGGTGTATGTATATATAGGGTGTGGAGTAGGTTAAATTAGATTAGGAATGGGGTTGAGGGATAAAATCATGGGGTAATGGGAAAAGAATTCGTGGGTTTATGGGCTGTAATGGGTTTTTGTGTTTTTGTTTTTTTTTTCTTTTTTTTTTCTGAACTGTAAAAAATTTTCTGGAACTCGACCCCTGCGCGGCCGCTCAGCATTTCTGCGTGGGCGCGCAGAAAGCTGCGCGGCCGCTCAGCATAGCTGCGCGGGCGCGCAGAGGGTCTCTGGAAAAAAATTCTTTCAGCCCTGTTTTCTGATTTTTTTGTGTTTTTGGATAGGTTATTAACTTCTAAGGGTTCCTGTAACAATAATTCATGGGTTTCCTCCCACGCAGCACTTCTTTTTCGTCATTAGCTTGACGTTCCGTACCTTTCTCACGTAGTCAACAAAATGGCACTAATCACCTCTCGGTTTGCCATGTCCCCATAGTAGTGCTTCAACCGCTGACCGTTAACCTTGAATGCTTGGTCCGAATCATTCTCAAAAATTTCCACCGCTCCGTGTGGAAACACAGTTTTGACAATAAAAGGTCCAGACCACCTTGATTTCAACTTCCCAGGAAAAAGTCGGAGCCGAGAGTTGAATAACAGAACTTGTTGCCCTGGCACAAATAACTTAGGATGTAGCTTCCTATCGTGCCACCTCTTCACCTTTTCCTTATACATTTTGTTATTCTCGTACGCTTGAAGTCGAAATTCATCAAGTTCATTAAGCTGAAGCATTCTTTTCTTACCAGCTGCATCTAAATCCAGGTTCAATTTCTTCAATGCCCAGTAGGCCTTATGCTCAAGCTTCGCCGGTAGATGACATCCCTTACCGTACACCAACTGAAACGGTGACATCCCAAGTGGAGTTTTGTATGCTAATCTGTAAGCCCAAACAGCTTCATCGAGCTTTAAAGACCAATCCTTCCTTAACGGACAAACAACCTTCTCTAGAATGTGCTTTATCTCTCTGTTAGACACTTCCGCTTGACCATTTGTTTGCGGGTGATAGGCAGTAGCTACTCGATGATTCACATTATAACGCTGCATCATAGAAGTGAACTTACGGTTGCAAAAATGCGATCCTTCATCACTTATGATTACCCGAGGTGTTCCAAACCTTGTGAAAATTTGCTTATGAAGAAAATTTAGCACTGCCTTTGCATCATTTGTCGGTAAAGCTTTAACTTCGACCCATTTTGAGACATAATCGACTGCCAGCAAGATGTACTGATTATTGCAAGACGAGATAAAAGGCCCCATGAAATCGATTCCCCATACATCAAAGACCTCGACTTCAAGCATCACATTTAATGGCATCTCATCCTTCCTTGACAAATTTCCCACTCTTTGGCAACGATCACACCTTAAAACAAACTGATGAGCATCCTTGAACAAGGTGGGCCAGAAAAAACCTGCTTGTAGAATACGAGCTGCCGTCTTCTCACCTCCATAGTGTCCACCATAAACCGTGGAATGGCAGTCTCGTAATATCCCCTCCGTCTCACAGAACGGGATACATCTTCTGATGATCTAGTCAGCTCCCTGTCTAAACAAATATGGTTCATCCCACATATACCACTTCACGTCATGCAGAAACTTCTTCTTTTGCGCGGATGTCAAATTAGGAGGCATTATATTGCTGACAAGATAGTTTACAATATCTGCAAACCATGGTTCTTCCTCCTGAATTGCAAACAACTGCTCATCCGGAAAAGATTCATTGATTAACGTCCTATTTTGTGAAGTAGAATCGGGATTCTCCAACCTAGAGAGATGGTCAGCTACTTGATTCTCTGTACCTTTTCTATCTTTGATCTCTAACTCAAATTCTTGAAGTAAAAGCACCCAACGAATGAGTCTCGACTTCGAATCCTTCTTAGAGACCTGATAGCGAATAGCTGCATGATCAGTGTAATAACCCCAATTTTTGGAAATTTTTGAAACCCTTATGAATAGTATTTTTGCTGAATGATAAAACTTTTCATGCCCCACTATGTAGGGATTCTGTTATAGATATTCTGAGATTTTATTAGTACTCTACATGGTATATAAGTGTATGTAAAGATCGTCAGAATCCAATTCCGAATACTTTGATTTTTCCCGAAAATCTACCAGATACAGAAAGAATTGAGTATAAGGTAACAGAATAAAAAGGATTTAAATTTAAGGATTATAAGAGAGGATCATGAAAGGAATATAATGTATTGAGAAAGGTTAAAGAAACCTAAGTAATAAGATCCCGGGTATGATCCCTCAAACGATAAACGAAAACGAAAGTTAAGCGAACCGTATAACAGATCAGCGGTCATTAGAGAAGCAATTAGGAGTTAATCAAGGAGGTTAGGGATGATGATGTCATCAAACCAACAAGATGTGGACAAGTGGAAGCATTATGACATGTGCAAGATGACATAAGCATGACAAGGGGTTTTGTTTTGTTGGTTGATTTTGGGCCATGTAAAATTTACCAGGGTAAAAAGCTAAAACATTTTCCAAGGCCAAAAAGGAGAAGCAACCAAGCAAATATCATAAAACACAAAAATTAGAAGTTGACTTTCCCATTTCAAGAAGAAAGCTCTCGGCTAAAACAAACCCAGCAACTTCAAACTGCCATATCTCCTTCAATACTCACTCAAAAGTTGTGTTCTATAGCTCGTTGGAAAGGTATTGAGATTTCCTACAACTCTTGTTCACAAGTCTCTTCCAAATAAGCAGGGTAAGACCCTCATTTTTACAGTTCTTTAAATCGGACTTTTAGAAACTTCAAAGCCTAACTTTGTGTTCTTGATTTCTTTGGAAAGATCAAGCTTGTAGGAGGCTCCCTAAGGCTTCCTAGAAACTTAACACCTCCCAAGGAAAGTATAAATCTTCACACCCTTTAGTAATAAGTTTGAATGTTGAAGTTTGGAGATGGTTTGGATGGATGAGTAGTAATTTGAATGATAAGCATGATTCGAGCTTAATTGTTAAGTAGTTTAGTTGAATTTGGAGATATTATAATATATGATTTGATTGAGATCCTTGAGCTTATTATGACTGAAATCAGTAGCATTGATGTTTATATTGAGTTGTTGTTGATTGGTAGTTGGATTGATATGATTTGGAATGGTAAAAATTTGGGAAATCGCGTAAACATAGCCGTCGTAATGTCCGATTTACTTTAGACTGCTTTTGTTCATAACATTAGGACCCGAGAACTCCCTGCTAGGTTTTGACCATTGCCATTTTTAGATAGTTCATGTTACGAGCTTCGTTTTGATATGTAGTTCATTTGATTCCGATGTACGGTTTAGGAGAAACGACCGTTTTAAGTAACGGCGTTTCACGACCGAACCATTACCCCTCGTCTTACTTTGAAACCTTGGTTAAGGACCTTAAAAGGTTAATTAGTATATGAAACAATTATATTAAGTGTGTTAGGCAGTTGGTAAGACACTCGCGAAGGAATCGACTTAAAACTCGTAATGGTTAAATTATTAAAAATGGTGGAGCTGAGGGTACTCGAGTGACTTAAGAGAATCATTAAGCGCAAAGCAAGCGTTAGAGTCTAAGTTGGTTAAAGTATAGATTTACAAGTGACTTTGGTTTAATTCCAACTTACTTGTTGTTTATAGGTTACCAGACTCGTCCCGAGCCATTTGTAACCCCCAGTCGCTCAGGCAAGTTTTCTACCCGTTATACTGTTGTTGTGATGTATATGTGTATATGCATGATCTTGTGATAAATGCATATTTGTTATTAGCAAATTCTTGCGATATATTGTAGCATGTGATATGGTATATATGCATGCCTGTTTCGTATTCTTGATTTATATATCTGTTGGTTCAAATGCTTATTCGTTGCATAATACCTATGCTAGAGATAAGCGGTATTTGCGTATACCCTTAGTATAGGGGATCAAAAGGTGAACTTTTTCTAAAACCGGGAGGCGAGGCTCCCGAGTATAATATATATTTATATATATATATTGATATAGTTTTTAAAACTATTAATCGAATAAGGTTTATTCGATAATTTTATTTTATTTAATGAATATTATTACGAATATTCATTCGAGGACTTATGACTCCTTTTATTTTATTATTTGAATATTATTTGAATATTCATTCGAGGGCTTATGACTCTTTTATATTATTTATTGAATATTATTTGAATATTCATTCGAGGGCTTATGACTCAGTTTATATTATTTAATGAATATTATTTGAATATTCATTTGAGGATCTATGACTCCGATTATTTGCTGAGATATGTTCTTTATTTTATTAAAGAATAAGGTGTCGATAATCAAACTTATCTTTGATTATTCAAATAAAGATAGTACTTTCGTATAAGTATATCTTTGGTTATTTAATACTCATTTCAAGTATAAGTTTTAAAAACTTCTACTTCAATTATTTTTATAAAGATTATTCTTTATGGGAATATTATTTAAATAATAATATTCAGACATTTTCTAAATATATTGGGACTGATTTATTTTATTAAATCAGCATTACTCCAAACATTCTTAAAAATGTTTTCGAGTCTTCAAAATGATTTTCTAAAAGTTAGAGCGGATCCTAAAACTCATTTTTGTATTTAAGATCTTCCTTTCGAAGGGGATTTAAATATTCGCTCAAAACCTGAGGGATCCGGCTCTATGGTGTATTTTATATTCGCAACAAGGTTGCAGTTTTGGTAAATGAATTGATTACTTACCCAACGTTCGGGAAGTAAGTCCATCTATCGAGTCGGCATAAGCAACATGGGCTCAGTGGGCGTCCATGAAAGTGTAAGTGGCTCAGTGGGAGTCCATCAAATGCGTAAGTGGCTGAGTGGCAGTCCAGCATAAGGTCCTATTGCGGCCAGGGTGATGACCAGTGGGGAATTCGTCCATCTACTAGTAGAAAAGGTTACTTATTGGTATCTTTGCCTGATTAGCAAGATATCAGGTTTATGCCAAGGTTTTCTCCTTTCCAAATTCATTGGATATTGCAACTCTGTTTATAATTTTCATAACAGAGGTTTTCAAGGAGTGTATGAAATGTATATATATAGGTGTATATATACATCGGGATTTAATGAAGTATCTCGTAACTTCATTATTTATAATGATATTCAAAGATTGAATCTATTCAAATCTTGTCTTGTAGTCTCATCTATGTGATGAACTTTTGAATTGATTATAACTTGAACGGTGGTAGTTCAAGTAATATTTGGAAAAGATATAAGTATATTGGGGTATATTGTAACTTCATATTTTCAACTTATATCTAGTTAATGATTATCTTATGCATATCAAAGATTTTCAGAAAAACGTTGAGACAAGGGTAGATATATGAGATCACCTTGCAACGATATTTTTATACAGTTATAAACTGGAACTCTGTGTATATTATGCATGGAAGAGGACTTCCAAGATTTTGAAAAGTATATATGTATATATACTGAATATTTTGCGACTTCATCGCATTAAGATATCAAACTTGGTTCATTTCTTTTGACCAAGACTTTCATGAGTACTATGAGAAGGCTCATATATTGTTAATCATTATACATATTATTTTGGTGGGCTTGCTGCTCACCCTTGCTTTCTTCTTTCATCACACAACAATAGATAGAAAAGATGAACAGGACCAAGCTCCTGATTCGCAAGCGGTTAGAAAACGTTCCGCAGTCTTCTGAAAGCGTTGATACCACCGTAGCTGAGGTAGGAGCTACCAATAGGTTAGGCTTTCAACTTTTGATGTACCAGATTATATGTATTTATGAATTGTAATAATGCCAAAGAAATGTAAATTTATTCAGAAACCTTTTTAAGGTGTATTGACATATAATTGTGGAATAAAACGACTTGTGATTATTTTTGGATATTCATCTCTGAGACTATAACTTGTGGTGTGTGTGTTTATTGTGGGGTCACAGTACAGAGTAGTTGATTGTGTATTAAGATTTGGTGTTATTAAGGGAAATGGAACTCGTGACAACCCGGATCCCCGACCCCGGATTTGGGGGTGTTACAATCAGTGAATACTGTCACTTTCGTACCAAACAGATAAGATCGAAATTTCTCAAAGCCAAAGACTATAGCCAAAAGCTCCTTCTCAGTAGTGGTGTAGTTCAATTGGGCCCCATTTAAAGTCTTACTCGCATAGTAGACCACATGAAAGAGATTTTTCTTGCGCTGTCCCAGAACTGCACCTACCGCATAGTCACTCGCATCACACATCATCTCAAACGGTTCTGTCCAATCTGGTGCTGTAATAACTGGTGCCGTGATCAAACTCTCCTTGAGAGTCTCGAATGCTGCCAAACATTCATCATCAAATTTGAAAGGCACATCTTTCTCAAGTAAATTGCACAACGACTTAGATATCTTTGAAAAGTCCTTGATGAATCGCCCATAAAAACCCGCATGACCGAGAAAAGTACGGATTCCTTTCACCGAATTAGGTGGGGGAAGATTTTCAATGACTCCCACCTTGGCCTTGTCCACCTCCAGACCTTTGCTAGAGACCTTATGCCCAAGGATAATGCCTTCACGCACCATAAAATGACATTTCTCCCAATTAAGCACCAAATTAGTTTCCACGCATCTTTTGAGTACGGCGCGCAGATTATTCAAACATTCATCATATGAGTGTCCAAAGACGGAGAAGTCATCCATGAACACTTCGACGTTATTTCCAATCATGTCAGAGAATATAGCCATCATACATCTCTGAAAGGTGGCCGGGGCGCCACATAACCCAAACGAAACTCTTCGAAAAGCAAATGTGCCAAATGGACAAGTGAAGGTAGTCTTTTCCTGATCCTCTGGTGCAATACAAATCTGATTATACCCGGAATACCCATCCAGAAGACAAAAATACTCATGTCCCGCCAATCTGTCAAGCATTTGATCAATGAATGGGAGAGGGAAGTGATCCTTCCTTGTGGCTTTGTTCAATTTTCTATAATCCATGCATACTCTCCATCCTGTAACTGTTCGAGTAGGGATGAGCTCATTCTTTTCATTTACGACCACAGTGATACCTCCTTTCTTAGGTACACATTGCACGGGGCTCACCCACGAGCTGTCAGAAATAGGATAAATGATGCCTGCATCTAGCCATTTCAGAATTTCTTTCTTCACCACCTCCTTCATGATCGGGTTCAGTCTTCGCTGCTGTTCCACAGTTGGCTTACTACCTTCCTCTAACAGAATTTTATGCATACAATATGAAGGACTTATCCCCTTGATGTCTGCTATGGTCCATCCTATAGCCGATTTGAATTCTCTCAAAATCCTTAAGAGCTTGTCTTCCTCACTACCTGAAAGGTCAGCTGAAATAATAACAGGTAACGTAGATGAATCACCTAAAAAGGCATACCTCAAGTGTTCAGGTAATGGTTTGAGCTCTAAGGTATGCGCTTCCTCTATTGATGGTTTGAGCTTCCCTTCAGCGTTCTTGAGGTCAGAAGTACCAAGAGATTCAAATGGTATATCCAGCTTTTGCTTCCAGGGAGAAGCGTTCAGATATTGTAATTGCTCGTTGCTATCTTCATCATCACTGTCAAATTCCCCCACTAAGGCCTTTTCCAATGCATCAGACATTAGCATGTGATCGAGTTCCGAAGTAACCGTAGAATCAATCACATCGACTTTTAAGCACTCCTCATCTTCTGTAGGGAATTTCATTGCCTTGAATACGTTGAAGGTCACATCCTGATCTTGAACCCGCATAGTAAGTTCCCCTTTTTGCACATCTATCAAGGTACGGCCAGTAGCCAAGAAAGGCCTCCCCAAGATTATGAGAATCTTCTTATCTTCCTCAAAATCCAGAATAACAAAATCAGCAGGAAAGAAGAGCTTATCCACCTTGATGAGCACATCCTCAACTATGCCCCTTGGGTAAGTAATGGAACGGTCCGCCAATTGTAGCGACATGTATGTGGGTTTTGGATCAGGCAGATCCAGTTTTTTAAAGATCGACAACGGCATCAGATTAATGCTTGCTCCCAAATCACAAAGGCACTTGTCAAAAGTTAGATTGCCAATGGTGCAAGGAATGGTGAAGCTTCCTGGATCTTTCAGTTTTGGTGGTAACTTTTGTTGCAGAACCGCGCTGCATTCTTCCGTGAGAGCAACGGTTTCAAGGTCATCCAGTTTCACCTTCCTTGAAAGAATAGTCTTCATAAACTTCGCATAACTAGGCATTTGTTCCAGAGCCTCAGCGAAAGGTATATTGATGTGAAGTTTCTTGAACACCTCTAGAAACTTCCCAAACTGTCTATCCAGCTTTTGTTGCTGCAATCTCTTAGGAAAAGGTGGTGGAGGATAGAGCTGTTTCTCCCCTGTATTAGCCTCAGGCAGAGTGTGTTCAACAGTAGTCTTCCTTGGTTCCGCCGCTTTCTCCCTTTGCTTAGATTCTTCATCTCTAACTTCAGCTTCGACTTCTTTTGCCTTTTCAGCATCAGCTACTTTTCCAGACCTTAAGGTAATAGCCTTGACTTGCTCTTTAGCTTCCTTCCTGCCTGGTACTTCCGTGTCACTGGGAAGAGTGCCAGGTTGACGATTGAGCACTGCATTGGCTAATTGACCGATTTGATTTTCCAAGGTCTTGATAGAAACCGCCTGACTCTTGCACAACAGCTTAAGTTCCTCAAAATTAGCACTAGTAGGTGCAACTGCACTTCCCTGTTGAGGATATGATTGTCTTGTAGCATACTGCTGTGGTTGCTGGAATCCAGGTGGGTTAAACTGTTTACTCACTCCTTGCTGATATGGTGGCTGAATAGCATTCTGTTTATTTCCCCAGCTGAAATTTGGATGATTTCTGTTGTTAGGATGATAGGTCATTGGCACAGGCTGCTGTTGTCGCTGATAATTATTCACATACTGAACAGATTCGTTGACAAGAGAACACTGATCCGTAGCATGAGAACCTGCACAAAGCTCACAAACCATAGCTATTTGATTAACTCCATACGTAGCCAAAGAATCAACCTTCATTGATAGCGCTTGGAGCTGGGCTGTAATAGCGGTGGTTGCATCAACTCCCAAAATACCTGCTACCTTGCCTGATGTCATCCTCTGAGTTGGGTTTTGATGCTCATTTGCAGCCATCGTCTCAATAAGATTGTACGCCTCAGTATAGCTTTTAGCCCATAAGGCGCCTCCAGCTGCTGCATCGAGCATGGGTCGAGATTGGGCCCCCAAACCATTATAAAAACCAGTGATTACCATCCAATCCGGCATTCCATGATGTGGACATTTTCTCAACATTTCCTTGTAGCATTCCCAAGCCTCGCACATAGATTCTGTAGGTTGCTGCGCAAACTGAGTAAGAGCACTCCTCATAGCAGCAGTCTTTGCCATTGGATAAAACTTCACCAGAAACTTTTGCGCAAGATCTTGCCACGTAGTGATGGACCCAGCTGGTTCAGAATGTAACCAGTCTTTAGCTTTATCCCTCAGTGAGAATGGGAAAAGCCTCAACTTGATAGCCTCATCAGTCACGCCATTATCAAGAACTTCGTCTTTCTCCTCAGCTGTATCTAAGGTCCTCTTGCGAGCACGAGAATGAGTTTGCATAAACGCTTGCTAAAGTACCTAAAACACAACCGAAAAGAGTAATTAACTACTACGTCCTAATCACTGAGTCCTAATGACCAGTGATGGTAAGTACATAAACTAAACAAATACGCCGAGTCCCCGGCAGCGGCGCCAAAAACTTGTTAGGGCGAAATCACGCACTAATATTCACGCAAGTATACGCGTTCGCAAGTAATATAGAATACTTTCTAGTTCGTTCCCTCAGAGACTCAGACTAATTTATTGTCTAATTAAACTCACTCACCAATGTATGATTACTTCTCAATGTTAAGATAACACTTAAAATTGTTGATTAAATATTAACTATAATTAACTACTTACTTAACCACTTAACTAACACTTCAATTTATCAATAATAAAACACTCATGAGATCACAACTTCATTATTACTTCCTTCTATAGCCATAGTTATTACCTTTAGCATGTGACAGTGATGATATTAATCGAATAACACGAAACTGATAAAAGCCAACTTTCATTGTACTAATACCATTCTACCAAACATCCACAATTAAGATAGAAGTTGAATAGTCATCAATTATGTTGAGTTCCTATATGTCTACAGAAATTGACAACACAACGATTTAAGCACAAGTTATTCCTTTTGATTACATAGGGCAAATAAAACTGTTAGAGTTACCCACTAATCATGCACAATGTACATGAACCTATGCTAGTATGGCAAGTTCTAAATCTCAAGATCCACCATCGCTTCACAAGAGATTAACAACCTATCTTATATGTTCGCGACGCACATAAGACGAATACGCACAACCAATACTAGATATCATGCAATCATCACATACTAAAGTATTAAACAATTAACTAAAGAATTCCATAGTAAATCCGTTGCAACCCCATGATCACGATTAGCCCATAATAGAACTTATCGCCATCATGGGTTCATATGAAATCATGATAACAAACACAAGAAAATAATAACTAAACTAATTATATTAAAACTGAGTACGTCACAAGAGTAAATAAGTCAAAGCAAGAAAACTAGCATCCAACGTTACAACGAAACAAGAATCACAAGAATATATGCTTCCTCTTAGTTGCTGTGTGCTAAATCGGTCTTCTTCCTTATCTCCTTCGCTTCTTGCAAAACACAATCTAAAACATAATCTCCTCTTAATTCTCTGTGAAAAACGTCTCAAATCTACTTATATAATAGTCCCATAAAAATCAGATTATATAGAAGTTGGAAGCCAAACAGAAGTAGAAGTCTAAAATAATATATCTTTTTCCCCGACCCTGCGCGGCCGCTCAGCATTTCTGCGCGGGCGCGCAAGGCTGCTGCGCGGCCGCTCAGCATTGCTGCGCGGGCGCGCAGGACCCTTCTGGAAAAATTCCTTGTTTGCTCCGTTTCTTCGCCGTAATCTGCCCGTTCTTTTCCTCTCGCAATGGTGAACACATGCCAAGGCTTATTCTTGATGATTCCTCCTCCGAAATGCAACTAATACCCTGAAATGCATAAACACTAGAAAAACGCATCAAATACACAAAATACTTGATTTCAAGACACCAATTTAAGCCATTTTAAGACGTTCTAAGTGGTATAAAATGCCACTTATCAGTTTTTCTGAAAATCTTTGTCATGCATAAGATAATCATTTACTAGATATAAGTTTAAAAGATGAAGTTACAAGATACTCCAATATACTTATATCTTTTCCAAATACTACTTGAACTACCACCATTCAAGTTATAATTAGTTTCAAAAGTTCATCACATAGATGAGACTACAAGACCAGATTTGAATAGATTAAATCTTTAAAATATCATCAAAATAAAATGAAGTTACGAGATACTTCATTTGATGCAAACATCATTTTGAAAACTTGACCCTGCCAACACTCAACAATCGCCCAACCGTAGCCTTTCTATCGAAGTGCTCTGGGTAGTGTTACAGAAATATCCAATTGGATGATGAACTCATTACGGGAGTTTGCCGCGCCAGGAAGACCACATACGATGATCAGTCGTAGTAGTGCAACCCCACCATTTTCTACATGTAGAGGAGAACCTGTCGGATTTACTTGTCAACCGAACACTGAACTCCTAAGGAATGGACCGCTTTAGCGGAACATCCAGGCCATTTGGGCCAATATAATAAGGCTAGGCCGGCGCTACTCGACCACTTACGCCACTCCTAGTTCAGATGAAATCTATGACTCTGAAACGTAAAGCTCGTCCCCACTTTCCCCAAGTAGAAACTTGTTGATACGGCTCCACTAAGAAGTCGTATCTAGTTGGAAAGGAAAACTCACCGATATTTCCCAGGCGATGCCTGTTCATGGATTAACTTGTTCCAAGAATTTTACTTCCCGAGTGTTGGGTAAGTAATCAAAATTCTTTTATCAAGACAGCAACCTTGTTGTGAATATAAAACACACCACAGAGCCGGATCCCTCAGGTTTTGAGCGAGTATTTAAATCCCCTTCGAAAGGAGGATCTTAAATATAAAAATGAGTTTTGGGATCCGCCCTAACCTTTAAAATCATTTTGAAGACTCGAAAACATTTTTAAGAATGTTTGGAGTGATGCTGATTTAACAAAATAAATCAGTCCCAATATATTAGAAAATATTTGAATATTATTATTTAAATAATATTCCCATAAAAAAATAATCTTTATAAAAATAATTGAAGTAGATGTTGTAAAACTTATACTTGAAATGAGTATTAAATAACCAAAGATATACTTATACGAAAGTACTATCTTTATTTGAATCATCAAAGATAAGTTTGATTATCGACACCTTATTCTTTAATAAAATAAAGAATATATCTCAGCAAATAATCGGAGTCATAGATCCTCAAATGAATATTCAAATAATATTCAATAAATAAAATAAGCTGAGTCATAAGCCCTCGAATGAATATTCGAAATAATATTCAATAAATAAATAAGCTGAGTCATAAGCCCTCGAATGAATATTTGAAATAATATTCAATAAATAAAATAAGCCGAGTCATAAGCCCTCGAATGAATATTCGAAATAATATTCATTAAATAATATAAAGTTATCGAATAAACCTTATTCGATTAATAGTTTTGAAAACTATAACCATATATATATAAATATATATATATATAAAATCTACTCGGGATCCTCGACTCCCGGTTTTAGAAAATGTTTTCACCTTTGGGTCCCTATACTAGGGTATATGCAAATTACCGCTATTCTCTAGCTTAGGTATTATCAACTGAACCAACAGATATATATGGCAAGAATACGAAACATGCATGCATACGTACCATATCACATGCTACAATATATCGCAAGAATTTGCTAATTTAACCATCATGCATCTATCAGAAGATAATGCATATACAAGTGTATACATCACAACAACAGTATAACGGATAGAAAACTTGCCTGAGCGACTGGGGGTTACAATGGCTCGGGACGAGTCTGGTAACCTATAAACAACAAGTAAGTTGGAATTAAAACAAAGTCACTTGTAAATCTATACTTTAACCAAATTAGACTCTAATGCTCGTTTTGCGCTTACTGATTCTCTTAAGTCAATCGAGTACCCTCGGCTCCACCATTTTTAATAAATTACCCATTACGAGTTTTAAAGCGATTCTTTCGCGAGTGCCTTACCAACTGCCTAATCCACTTAACATAATTGTTTCATACTCCAATTAGTCCTTTAAGGTCTTTAACCAAGGTTCCAAAGTAAGGCGAGGGGAAATGTTTCGTTCGTGAAATGCCGTTACTTAAAACGGTCGTTTCTCCTAAACCGTACATCGGAATCAAACGAACCACTTATCAAAACGAAGCTCATAACATGAACTATCTAATCATGGCATTGGTCAAAACCTAGCAGGGAGTTCTCGGGTTCTAATGTTATGAACAAAAGCAGTCTAAAGTAAATCGGACATTACGACGGCTATGTTTACGCGATTTCCCAAATTTATACCATTCCAATTCAACCACCAATCAATCCCAATTCACAACCCAATCAAAACTCCGTCGATACCATACTACAACAGCCCCAACAAATCAATATTACCAATTCATACTTATTTCTCAGTTATGAATTAAGAGTTTACTTAAGTTCATTGACTAATAACCAAGATTTCCAACTCCAAAAATATCACAAAATCAACCAATCTCTAAACACACAATAATCATGCCTCTCACCAACCAAACTACTCATAACAAGCTTTAAGCATGATTACACACCCATTAGACTAACCCATCATCTAAACATTAGGAAATCTAAACAACAAAACCTAAAACTAAGATCATGAAGAGTTATACCTTCCTTGAAGCTTTTAATCCATGAAAGATCCTTGGAATGCCCATGGAAGTCTTAATCTAACCTCCTACAAGCTTGATCTTTCAAAGAAATCAAGAACACAAAAATTAATTTCAAGAAGTACTATTCACCATCTTCTTCCTTGATTTATAAAAAAAGATTGGCTTGGAATTAGAAGCTTAAACTTATAGGAAGTATGTAACTATCCATGGGGAAGCTTAGATAAATACCTTGCCAAATAGTAAGTGGTGGAGCTTGGATCTTCATTTTTTAAGAAAAGGGGCCGAGAGCAAGATGAAGAAAAGAAGTGTTTTGTGATTTGTTTGGTGAAAAATGAAATGTTTGGCTTGGTTGGTTGAATTTTGATTTGTTTTAGGTTAATTACCTAATTAACCTTGACTTTGTGTGGTTATCATTCAACCACACTTCCTCCCCCCCCATGTCATGCGTACATCATCAAGTGATGTCACCCTCCCTCCTTTGTCCTCATCCTATTGGTTTGATGACATCATCCCCACTAATCCCTTTGATTAGCTTCTAATTGTTTGCCTAATGACTGCTGATCTGTTATACGGTTCGCTTAACTTTCGTTCTCGTTTCTCGTTTGAGGGATCATACCCGGGATCTTATTACTTGGGTTTCCTTAACCTTTCTCAATACATTATATTCCTTTTTTTATCCTCTCTTATAATCCTTTAATTTAAATCCTTTTTATCCTGTTACCTTATACTCAATTCTTTCCGTATCTAGTGGATTTCCGGGAAAAATCAAAGTGTTCGGAATTGGATTCTGACGATCTTTACATACACTTATATACCACATAGAGTACTAATAATATCCCAGAAGATCAATAATAGAACCCCTACATAGTGTGGCATGAAAAGTTTTCTCATTCAGCATAATCTGCAAAATCACTATTCATAAGGGTTTCAAAATTTTCCAAAAATTGGGGTTATTACAGTCTCCCCTCCTTAAAAGGATTCCGTCCCGGAATCAGATAGAAAATGAATAGGGATACTTTCTTACTCTCGAGTAAATTTTCCCACATTGTGGTTCTTCTATCAAACTCTGAATAGTTTGATAACCCTTCTCCTAAGCACTTGTTCCTTTTTACTCTATAACCCTTCCTGGTTGCTCCATATAGGTTACGTCGGGTTGCTTGTCTATGTGCTCATATGCCCCTATTTATCTGGCATCCGAATTATACTTCCTTAACATTGATACGTGGAACACGTTATGACTTGCTACATGTTCGGGGGTAGGGCTAGCTCATATGCTAACTTCCCAAAACGTCTTAATATATCCAAGGGTCCAACAAATTGTAGACTTAGCTTTCCTTTCTTTCCGAACCTCATCAATCCTTTCCAAGGGATACCTATAACATTACTAGGTCCCCTATTTCATACTCTTTGTCCTTTTGAATCAAATCAGCATACCTCTTATGTCCATCTTGGGTTACTACCAGCCGTCCTCTGATTAGATCTATTATATCCCTGGTCCTTTGGACCACTGCGGGTCCGAGCATCTTGCGCTCTACAACTTCATCCTAACATAAGGGAGATCGACATTGTCTTCCCTCAAGGATCTCATAAGGCGATACCTCAATACTGACATATGATCTATTGTCGTAAGAAAACTCAATCCGTGTTAAGTGATCATTCCAATTTCTTTCAAGTCTATTGCACAGACTCTCATTATAGCTTTTAGCATTAGAGCTTTTGCTTCTCAATACCCATTCTTTTCGAGTTCAAAATCTCTACTACCTTCCATTCCTAATATTATACTGGTTATACTTTTGCTCGTTAGCGTTCTATAACCTTTTAATAACCACGTCAACCTTAGTATCACGAACGCGTTAGAATCGGAATACCACCGTACTGATACTACTTCCTTTAGCTGCTTCCATCTTCGAAAGCTTGATCCATCATATAGAAGTAAAGGAATTTGTTGAGAGATCACTATGATCATGAACACTTGTTCTATTGCATAGTTAGTACAGAAGGTGGCCAGCCTTTAGTACTTGACAAGCAATTAAACAACATGTGGTATCCTACTAGGCTTCTATCACAAAGATAGATAGTCATTCGGAAATACCTCCCCTTCTGGAAGGGTTGTTCTTCTCAGCTCACATGAAATGAAAAGAAGAGAAAAGAACGAACTGAAGAGAATTGTATATATGTAAAAAAAAATATTGCCATAAAATATCTGGCTTCGAATCTACCTCTGAACTATAGAGGTTTGTCATAGGAGAACAAAATATATATGTATTTATATCAACATCAAGTATTATAGCATCGTATTTCACATGCCTAACTATTTTTGCTATTCCGTCCATCATTCTATGGACCCATGCTCTTCCTCGAGCTTATACACAATCACCTTTGAAACTCCCTCGATATCGAAAATCGAATCTGGGATCTCATTCTAGACATCATTGATACTAGAATTCTATGCTTGCATCGTAACCTTCCTCGTATAGTAATACGACTCTCTTTTCAAAGAGGGAATAAATATTCAATAGGTAGATACTCTACTTAATTAGTCTATCAATGATAACTTATACACTACCACGACCCGATTAGTGGTACTCAATCTCAACATCCATTCCAATACAACTCTCACGGTTGTAATCAGCTCATTACTCGCAGAATCATTGCTGCACTACTATGGTCCACCACTGACCTACTGTCGTCATTCATTTTCCTTGGAATCTTAATAGCTAACCATACGGAGTCCATAACTGTCGTATCAAATTCTTCTAAGGAGTTAACATAATCACCTTTCATGATTCATGAAGAACACTCCAAACTCTGACGTACTTTCATGACATGAAGTAGATAAAATTGCAGAAGAGTTTCAATCAAAGCAACGATAGCAGGTTAATACCATTCTTAATCATATGCCTTAAATAGAAGACTTAACTCAAAGGTTCGTCTAGTCCTTTTTGAAATATGGTCCTGGCTTATCTTAAGATAGTATCTTCTGAGATAGATAGCCCGCTCATGGCGATTACACGAATTAAACCTTTACCAACTACTATTACGGTTGGGTATTGCACAGTCATCAGAAGGAATGTCAATCTTCCAAACCATAATACAACCTTCACAGCTTTAACCATCATCACTGTATTCCTTTGGCACAAGTGCCTATAATTATCCTCTTACCTTTAAAGTGTCGGCCACCTCTTTGGCCTTTCCTAAAAGTAACATTTCCCTACAGTCAATGTCATTTTAACCACTTCCAAATAAATTTTCTACCTCATTTCAATCACTGCTTATGTGAAGATGTTTTCCTTAAAATCTGATGAGTAAAAAAAAAATCACCATTTTTCCATAAGTTATTGCCTCAGTCTTTAGAGGTTAATCACTATCACGATTGACTCTAGATCATACTTAGGACATCTTTTATCTTAGGTCCTAATTGCCCTGAACAATTTCGACCATTACTGGTTCGATCCATACTTTCTCGTGGTTTAACACGTGCCCCACTTGGCATCATTATAATTACGTCATATTTCCTTTATCAACATTTCTATTCTTGAGAATTTTGAATATTACCTTTCTCCTTGTAAAACCTCTAAGGTTATCCTTGAATCGTTCCTCCTGTATTCCCTAGATACAGGGCATATCAAAGTACCATATACTAATACTAGAATCATTGTCTATATACTTCTGAAAATTTCTCCACTGATCCTTAAAGGTTGTTATTACCTTAATCATTTCCAATTCATACTGTCAAAACTCATACTATCCCTATTAAGGGTGAAATGCCAACCTTTATGCATTCCCCTAGGATTCGTTTTAAGTTACCGATGTTTTATCCTTAATTCCACCTTTTTAAAAAAAAAAAGTACATGCATCCTTCCATGGATAAATCAAGTCATATATCCCTGATAAGGGTGTCTTATTCAATCATTTCCACCTCGATAGTATATGCCTAATTTCACAATAACATCTGTATTTAAAATAAGGTCAATCAATATGACCTCCAAAAGATAACAACGGTTATCCGCTTTTCTTGCCTAATTTGGTAACGATAACAAGGATGTTCTGGAAGATATTGGTCGTGTTCAACGTGAACTTCTTCTTAATAATTCCTTATTTACTTTTGTTGTTTATCTCAATAGTCACCTCAATGTTGGGATATCTTTCATACCTGGCGTCTCCCTTTCTGGGTATCGAGCCACCGGTCTTACACTTCACATTCTTGAAGGTCACTTCCTTCATCCAATTTTTCCTAATTTCTTACTTTCTTGTCTCCTTAGTCCATCCGCGTCTCATTATTTATTCTTCGAACTATCTCAGGGTGTCCTCGAATCCTCCCAACTTACAGGGGATAAAATATATGTATCTCTTATGCCTTCAACCATCAATTTAACTTATGGTGAATCACCCCCATCCTGACGATTACATACTTTTCTATTTCTATTGCTACGAGTCTTTAGGGTTTCCTCATACCCAACTTCCTTATCATTCCTCAAACTCTATTGCCTTTATATTCCTTTCCACTTCAGTTTCTTTTTATTTTCCTTTCTCTTATCATTATTTCATGAACCAACCCAACATAAGCATCGATTTCAAACATCCCGTCATTCTGGATTCGTGTCCTCAGAATGAATCTTGACAACTTTTACAACTTAGATTCATGATTCATCATACTCGTCTGCCTTTGTTCTGGCTCTAAAGCTTTTACACTATCTCCATAACCTTGGGAAGTACTTTCCTGAAAACAATTGACTGAACTTAAATCAATTTATTATAATCTCTTGTTTCGTGCCTTCCTTGGCCTTTCACCAGCGGGTGGTCTCTCTCTTAGGAGGGTCAGTGATAGAAACAGTCTTTTATGATTCGTCAATCATTTAGAATCTCAAATGATTTCTCTATTTCCTTTAGCCAGGCTTTTGCCTCGACTAGGTCAACTTGTTCCTTGGAACTCTGAGAGCTTAGCGACTTAAAGGTCCTGAAAGAATTTCCCACTACATTGTTTCCTCAAGGTGGTGGTTGGGAATAAAGTTTAAGTTCTGTTTAGACAGGTCCATGAATTTTCGTATAGGAGTACCATCTCGGGTCTCCTTATCTCGCTCGACTTCTGTTTTCTTAGTCTAAACGTCCCCTCCTCCTCCCCATAATCGGGGTCATCCTTCATGTTTTAAATCCTCATTTTCCACTCCATTATGTTATGGGTTCCTTCTATCTTGATGGCGACCTCCCTGACTATCACGTTCAGGGTTTGCTCTAAATCTTATTCCTCAAACTAGCTTTCATCTAAGATTTCATCTTTAGGCTCTTGAACATTTGGAACCCAAATTCTGTAGGAATACCTTATTATTCCTTTATCATCTTTCTCGGTATTAATCTTTTATCTAATTGTTGGCTCTCTGCCTTCATTCATCACTTTTTCTGGCACAATATGTTCTCTTCCGATAATTCGGACTGTATTGCAATCTCAAACATCTTTTCGGTACCGGCTCCGGTTACCTTCACTTCTATTTCCATTTTCTCAAAATCTCTTATAAACTCTCTCAAAGACATGATCATCTTGAGTCTCTCCTTTTTACTAAGGGCATCAGCCACCACATGGGCTTTCCCCGAATGATACAGAATCTCCCAATCATAATTCTTGATTAGCTCTAACCGCCTCCTCGGGCGTATGTTGAGCTCTTTCTGCGTGAAAATGCACTAGAGCACTTATGGCTTGTGTAAATCTCGCACTTCTCTCCATACAAGTAGTGCCTCCAATATTTAGGGCAAAACTATTGCCACGAGCCCAAGCTCATGGGTGGGGATACCGAATTTTATATTCCCTTAATTGTCTTGACGCGTACGCGATTACGTTGTTGTGCTGTATAAGAAGCACCCTAATTCCTTATGCGAAGCGTCACTACAAATCACAAAATCTCCTTTTCCATCTGGCAACGCCAACATAGGAGCCGTCACCAACCTTTACTTCAGTTCTTGAAAGCTGTTCTCGCATTTCTCTATCCATTCGAACTTCTCAGTCTTACGAGTAAGCCGCGTTAAAGGGGGCTACTATCTTTACAAATTTGAACAAACCTCCGGTAGTGACTAACCAATCCTACCTCTGGTAGTCGACCTAACCATGGTCATCAATTCATCAGTGGTCCTTTATTCATTCTTGTCAGGATCCTCCATAGGATTCTCCTCAGCAACTGTCCCTTCTAGGACAACATCCTCCATCGCTACATCCTCAATATGAACATCATTCGATCCCGCGTTAGGACGCTCTATCGGATCCATAATCTGATCTCCAATAAGTAATAAAACATCATCGCGTTGTTGCTCCTCAACCTCAGGGTTCGGAGTCCCGCTACCATATACGATACCGAACTACGCTTCTATCACGATATTTATAAGGGTTCCCATAAGGGTTTTAACTGTCAGTACTACTTTAGGTAGCCCAACTATGAACTTGGCAAGAGTTCTTATTATCTTAGTTATTATCTTAACATCACATCATCTCTGAGATTTATAACGCTTAGCTCTGATACCACTTCTGTAACACCCAATCTTAATAATTAATCAACTACTCTGTACTGTGACCCCATAATAAACACACACACCACAAGTTATAGTCTCAGAGATGAACATCCAAAAATAATCACAAGTCATTTTATTCCACAATTATCTGCCAATACACCTTAAAAGGTTTTCTGAATAAATTTACATTTTCTTTGCCATTATTACAATTCATAAATATACATAAATCTGGTACATCGAAAGTTGAAAGCCTAGCCTATTGGTAGTTCCTACCTCAGCTACAACGACATCAACGCCTATAGGAAACTGCGAAACGTTTCCTATCCGCTCGCGAATCGGGAGCTTGGTCCTGTTCATCTTTTCTATCTGTTGTTGTGTGATGAAAGAAGAAAGCAAGGGTGAGTAGCAAGCCTACCAAAATAATATGTATAATGATTAACAATATATGAGCCTTCTCATAGTACTCATGAAAGTCTTGGTCAAAAGAAATGAACCAAGTTGATATCTTAATGCGATGAAGTCGCAAAATATTCAGTATATATATATATATATACTATTCAAAATATTGGAAGTCCTCTTCCATGCATAATACACACAGAGTTCCAGTGTATAACTGTATAAAAATATCGTTGCAAGGTGATCTCATATATCTAACCTTGTCTCAACATTTTTCTGAAAATCTTTGTCATGCATAAGATAATCATTTACTAGATATAAGTTTAAAAGATGAAGTTACAAGATACTCCAATATACTTATATCTTTTCCAAATACTACTTGAACTACCACCGTTCAAGTTATAATTAGTTTCAAAAGTTCATCATATAGATGAGACTATAAGACCAGATTTGAATAGATTAAATCTTTAAAATATCATCAAAATAAAATGAAGTTACGAGATACTTCATTTGATGCAAACATCATTTTGAAAACTTGACCCTGCCAACACTCAACAATCGCCCAACCGTAGCCTTTCTATCGAAGTGCTCTGGGTAGTGTTGCAGAAATATCCAATTAGATGATGAACTCATTACGGGAGTTTGCCGCGCCAGGAAGACCACTTACGATGATCAGTCGTAGTAGTGCAACCCCACCATTTTCTATATGTAGAGGAGAACCTGTCGGATTTACTTGTCAACCGAACACTGAACTCCTAAGGAATAGACGCCTTAGCGGAACTTCCAGGCCATTTGGGCCAATATAATAAGGCTGGGCCGACGCTACTCGACCACTTACGCCACTCCTAGTTCAGATGAAATCCATGACTCTGAAACGTAAAGCTCGTCCCCACTTTCTCCAAGTAGAAACTTGTTGATACGGCTCCACTAAGAAGTCGTATCTAGTTGGAAAGGAAAACTCACCGATATTTCCCAGGCGATGCCTGTTAATGGATTAACTTGTTCCAAGAATTTTACTTCCCGAGTGTTGGGTAAGTAATCAAAATTCTTTTATCAAGACAGCAACCTTGTTGCGAATATAAAACACACCACAGAGCCGGATCCCTCAGGTTTTGAGCGAGTATTTAGATCCCCTTCGAAAGGAGGATCTTAAATATAAAAATGAGTTTTGGGATCCGCCCTAACCTTTAAAATCATTTTGAAGACTCGAAAACATTTTTAAGAATGTTTGGAGTGATGCTGATTTAACAAAATAAATCAGTCCCAATATATTAGAAAATATCTGAATATTATTATTTAAATAATATTTCCATAAAGAATAATCTTTATAAAAATAATTGAAGTAGATGTTGTAAAACTTATACTTGAAATGAGTATTAAATAACCAAAGATATACTTATACGAAAGTACTATCTTTATTTGAATCATTAAAGATAAGTTTGATTATCGACACCTTATTCTTTAATAAAATAAAGAATATATCTCAGCAAATAATCGGAGTCATAGATCCTCAAATGAATATTCAAATAATATTCAATAAATAAAATAAGCTGAGTCATAAGCCCTCGAATGAATATTCGAAATAATATTCAATAAATAAAATAAGCCGAGTCATAAGCCCTCGAATGAATATTCGAAATAATATTCATTAAATAATATAAAGTTATCGAATAAACCTTATTCGATTAATAGTTTTGAAAACTATAACCATATATATATATAAATATATATAAATATATAAAATCTACTCGGGATCCTCGACTCCCGGTTTTAGAAAATGTTTTCACCTTTGGGTCCCTATACTAAGGGTATATGCAAATTACCCCTATTCTCTAGCTTAGGTATTATCAACTGAACCAACAGATATATATGGCAAGAATACGAAACAGGCATGCATACGTACCATATCACATGCTACAATATATCGCAAGAATTTGCTAATTTAACCATCATGCATCTATCACAAGATAATGCATATACAAGTGTATACATCACAACAACAGTATAACGGATAGAAAACTTGCCTGAGCGACTGGGGGTTACAATGGCTCGGGACGAGTCTGGTAACCTATAAACAACAAGTAAGTTGGAATTAAACCAAAGTCACTTGTAAATCTATACTTTAACCAAATTAGACTCTAATGCTCGTTTTGCGCTTACTGATTCTCTTAAGTCACTCGAGTACCCTCAGCTCCACCATTTTTAATAAATTACCCATTATGAGTTTTAAAGCAATTCTTTCGCGAGTGCCTTACCAACTACCTAATCCACTTAACATAATTGTTTCATACTCCAATTAGTCCTTTAAGGTCTTTAAACAAGGTTCCAAAGTAAGGCGAGGGGAAATGTTTCATTCGCGAAACGCTGTTACTTAAAACGGTCGTTTCTCCTAAACCGTACATCAGAATCAAACGAACCACATATCAAAACGAAGCTCGTAACATGAACTATCTAATCATGACAATGGTAAAAACCTAGCAGGGAGTTGTCGGGTCCTAATGTTATGAACAAAAGCAGTCTAAAGTAAATCGGACATTACGACGGCTATGTTTACGCGATTTCCCAAATTTATACCATTCCAATTCAACCACCAATCAATCCCAATTCACAACCCAATTGTAATAACCCCAATTTTTGGGAATTTTTTTTGAAACCCTTATGAATAGTGTTTTTGCTGATTGAGAAATTTTTTTTTAATGCCACACTATGTAGGGGTTCTGATATGGATATTCTGAGGTTTTATTAGTACTCTATATGGTATATAAGTGTATGCAAAGATCGTCAGAATCCAATTCCGAACACTTTGATTTTTCCCGGAAATATACTAGATATGGAGAGAATTGAGTATAAGGTAACAGGATAAAAAAGATTTAAATTAAAGGATTATAATAGAGGATCATAAAAAGGAATATAATGTATTGAGAAAGGTTAAGGGAACCTAAGTAATAAGATCCCGGGTATGATCCCTCAAACGATAAACGAAAACGAAAGTTAAGCGAACCGTATAACAGATCAGCGGTCATTAGGCAAATAATTAGAAGCTAATCAAAGAGATTAGAAGGGATGATGACATAGCAATGTGACATAAGCATGACATAAGGGGAAGGAGATGTGGTTGATTTAAAACCACACAAAGTCAAGGCTAGAAAAGTAATTAACCAAAAACAAGACAAAAAGCAACCAACCAAGCCAAAACATTTCATTTTCATCAAAAAACACAAAAGCCCCATTTTTTTTCTTCAAGCTCTCGGCCTCTTTTCTTAAAAAATGAAAGTCCAAGCTCCTCCACTTACTATTTAGCAAGGTAATTATCCTAGCTTCTCCTAGTTAAGTTACATACTTCCTATAAGTTTAAGCTTCTAATTCCAAGCCAATCTTTTTCTATAAATCAAGAAAGAAGATGGTGATAGTACTTTCTTGAAATTAATTTTTGTGTTCTTGATTTCTTTAAAAGAACAAGCTTGTAGGAGGTTAGATTAAGGCTTCCATGGGCATTCCAAGGATCTTTCATGGATTAAAAGCTTCAAGGAAGGTATAACTCTTCATGATCTTAGCTTTAAGTTTTGTTGTTTAGATTTCCTAATGTTTAGATGAAGGGTTAGGGTAATGGGTGTGTAATCATGTTAAAGCTTGTTATGAGTATTTTAGTTGGTGAGAGGCATGATTATTGTGTGTTTAGAGATTGGTTGATTTTGTGATATTTTTGGAGTTGGAAATCTTGGTTAATTAGTCAATGAACTTAAGTAAAACTCTTAGTTCATAATTGAGAAATAAATATGAATTGGTAACATTGATTTGATGGGGCTGTTGGAGTGTGTTTTGGATGGATGTTGGTGGTATGATTGATTTGGGGTTGAATTGTGGTTGGTTTTGAATGGTTTAAATTTGGGAAATCGCGTAAACATAGTCGTCGTAACGTCCGATTTTCTTTAGACTGTTTTTGTGCATAACATTAGGACCGGAGAACCCCCTACTAGATTATGACCATTGCCATGTCTAGATAGCTCGTGTTACAAGCTTCGTTTTGATATGTGGTTCGTTCGATTCCGATGCACGGTTTAGGAGAAACGACCGTTTTAAGTAACGGCATTTCGCGAATGAAACTTTTCCCCTCGCCTTACTTTGAAACATAGGTTAAAGACCAAAAAGGGTTAATTAATGTATGAAACAATTATGGTAAGAGTGTTAGGCAGTTGGTAAGACACTCGCGAAGGAATCACCTTAAAACTCGTAAAGGTTAAATTATTAAAAATGGTGGAGCCGAGGGTACCCGAGTGACTTAAGAGAATCAATAAGCGCAAAACAAGCGTTAGAGTCTAAGTTAGTTAAAGTATAGATTTACAAGTGACTTTGGTTTAATTCCAACTTACTTGTTGTTTATAGGTTACCAGACTCGTCCCGAGCCATTCGTAACCCCCATTCGCTCAGGCAAGTTTTCTACCCGTTATACTGTTGTGGTGATGTATATGTGTATATGCATTATCTTGTGATAGTGCATGATTGATATTAGCAAATTTTGCGATATATTGGAGCATGCTGATATGGTATATATGCATGTCTGTTTCGTAATCTGGTTATCTATCTGTTGATTTCAATGCTTATAGTTGCATAATACCTATGCTAGAAATAAGCAAGTATTTGCGTATACCCTTACTATAGGGGATAAAAGGTGAACATATTTCTAAATCGGGAGTCGATGTTCCCGAGTATATTATATATATACATATATTTATATATATATATGGTTATAGTTTTTAAAACTATTGATCGAATAAGGTTTATTCGATACCTTTATTTTACTTAATTGAATATTAATTCGAGTATTCATTCGAGGGCTTATGACTCAGTTCATTTTATTATTTGAATATTATTTGAATATTCATTCGAGGGCTTATGACTCAGTTTATATTATTATTGAATATTACTTGGATATTCATTTGAGGATGTATGACTCCTTTATTTTAGGAATATTATTTATAGTATTCATTCGAGGTATTATGACTCCGCTTATTACTTAATAATATTCTTTATTGTATTAAAGAATAAGGTGTCGATAATCAAACTTATTTTTGATTATTCAAATAAAGATATTACTTTCGTATAAGTATATCTTTGATTATTTGCTATTCATTCGAGTATAAGTTTTCCAACTTCTACCTCCATTATTCTTTATGGGAATATTATTTAAATAATAATATTCAGATATTTCTTTCATATTGGGACTGATTTATTTCATAAATCAGCATTACTCCAAACATTCTTAAAAATGTTTTCGAGTCTTCAAAATGAATTTAAAAAGGGTAGAGCGGATCCCAAAACTTGTTTTCAAATTCAAGATCTTCCATTTTAAGGGGACTTGAATACTCGCTCAAAAATCTAAGGGATCCGGCTCTATGGTGTATTTTATATTCGCAACAAGGTTGCAGTTTTGGTTAATGAATTGATTACTTACCCAAGGTTCGGGAAGTAAGTCCATCTATTGAGTCGGCATAAGCAACATGGGCTCAGTGGACGTCCATGATAGTGTAAGTGGCTCAGTGGGAGTCCATCAAATGCATAAATGGCTGAGTGGCAGTCCAGCATAAGGTCCTATTGCGACCAGGGTGATGACCAGTGGGGAATTCGTCCATCTACTAGTAGAAAAGGTTACTTATTGGTATCTTTGCCTGATCAGCAAGATATCAGGTTTATGCCAAAATTCTTTCCTTTCCAAATTTATTGGATATTGCAATTCTGTTCATACTTCACATGACAGAGGTTTTCAGGAAATGTATAAAGGAAGATGTATATGTGGAGATATATATAGATATATATATCAGAACTTAATGAAGTATATCATAACTTCATTTCCTTTAATAATATTTTAAAGATTTAATCTATTCAAATCTTGTCTTGTAGTCTCATCTATGTGATGAACTGTTGAAAGCTCATTATACTTTGAACAATGGTAGTTCAAGTAGCTTTATAAATGATATAAGTGTAGTGAAGTATTTGGTAACTTCATCTTTTAAACTTATATCTAGTTAATAATTGTCTTATGAATGACAAAGATTTTCAGAAAAACGTTGAGATAAGGTTAGATATATGAGATCACCTTGCAACGATATTTTTTATACAGTTATACACTGGAACTCTGTGTGTATTATGCATGGAAGAGGACTTCCAAGATTTTGAAAAGTATATATGTATATATACTAAATATTTTACGACTTCATAGCATTAAGATATCAACTTGGTTCATTTCTTTTGACCAAGACTTTCATGAGTACTATGAGAAGACTCATATACTATTAATCATTATACATATTATTTTGGTGGGCTTGCTGCTCACCCTTGCTTTCTTCTTTCATCACACAACAACAGATAGAAAAGATGAACAGGACTAAGCTCCCAATTCGCAGGCGGATAGGAAACATTCCGCAGTTTCCTGTAGGCGTGGATGTCGCTGTAGCTGAGGTAGGAACTACCAATAGGCTAGGTTTTCAACTTATGATGTACCAGACTTATGTAAATTTATTCAGAAAACCTTTTAAGGTGTATTGGCAGATAATTGTGGAATAAAATGACTTGTGATTATTTTTGGATGTTCATCTCTGAGACTATAACGTGTGGTGTGTGTGTTTATTGTGGGGTCACAGTACAGAATAGTTGATTTATTATTAAGATTGGGTGTTATTAGGGGAAATGGAACTCGTGACAACCCGGATCCCCGACCCCGGATCTGGGGGTGTTACAGAAGTGGTATCAGAGCTAAGCGTTTTAAACCTCAGAGATGATGTGACGTTAAGATAATAAGTTCACTAAGATGATAAGAACTCTTGCCAAGTTCATAGTCAGGCTACCTAACGTAGTACTGATAGTTAAAACCCTTATGGGAACCCTTATAAATATCGTGATAGAAGCGTAGTTCGTTATCGTATATGGTAGCGGGAATCCGAACCCTGAGGTTGAGGAGCAACAGCGCGATGATGTTTTATTACTAATTGGAGATCGGATTGTGGATCCGATAGAGCGTCCTAACGCAGGACCGGATGATGTTGATATTGAGGATGTTGTCCTAGAAGGGATAGTTGCTGAGGAGGATCCCATGGAGGATCCTGACAAGAATGAATAAAGGACCACTGATGAATTGATGACCATGGTTAGGTCGACTACCAGAGGTAGGATTGGCCGGTCACTACCGGAGGTTCGTTCAAGTTTGTAAAGATAGTAGCCCCTTTAACGCGGCTTACTCGTAAGACTGAGAAGTTCGAATGGACAGAGAAATGCGAGAACAGCTTTCAAGAACTGAATCAAAGGTTGGTGACGGCCCCTATGCTGGCGTTACCGGATGGAAAAGGAGATTTTGTGAAGTGTAGTGACGCTTCGCACAAGGGCGTAGGGTGCGTGCTTATGCAGCACGGTAAGGTAATCACGTACATGTCAAGACAATTAAGGTAATATGAAATTCGATATCCCCGCCCATAAGCTTAGGCTCGTGGCAATAGTTTTACCCTAAAGATTGGAGGCACTACTTGTATGGAGAGAAGTGCGAGAATTACCTAAGCCATAAGTGCTCTAGTACATTTTCACGTAGAAAGAGCTCAACATATGCCAGAGGAGGCAGTTAGAGCTAATCAAGAATAATGATTGGGAGATTCTTTATCATTCGGGGAAAGCCAATGTGGTGGCTGATGCCCTTAGTAAAAAGGAGAGACTCAAGATGATAATGTCTTTGGGAGAGTTTATAAGAGATTTTGGAAATAGTAGTGAAGGTAACCGGAGCCGGTACCGAAAAGCTGTTTGAGATTGCAATACAGTCCGAATTATCGGAAAAGAACATATTGTGCGAGAAAAAGTGAAGAATGAAGGCAGAGAGCCAACAAATAGATATGAGATTAATACCGAGAAAAATGATAAGGGAATAATGAGGTATTCCTATAGAATTGGGGTTCCAAATGTTCAAGAGCTTAAAGATGAGATTTTAGATGAAAGTCATAGTTCAAGGAATAAGATTAAGGGCAAACCCTGAATGTGATAGTCAGGGAGGACGCCATCAAGATAGAAGGAACCCATAACATAATGAAGTGGAAAATGAGGATTTTAACGTATAAGATAACCCCAAGTATGGGAGAAGGATGAAACATTTCATACTAAGGAAACAGAAAGTCGAGTAAGGAAAGGAGACCCGAGACGGTACTCCTATACGGCAATTCATGGACCTGTCCAAAAAGAACTTAGACTATTATCCCCAACCACCACCTTGAGGAAACAATGTGGTAGGAAATTCTTTCATGACCTTTAAGTCGCTAAGCTCTTAGAGTTCTAAGGAACCAGATGACCCAGTCGAGGCAAGAGCCTGGCTAAAGGAAATATAGGAATCATTTGAGATTTTAAATGATTGACGAACCACAAAAGACTGTTTTTGTCACTTACCCTCCTAAGAGAGAGACCACCCGCTGGTGAAAGACCAAGAAAGGCACGGAGCCAGAGGTTAGAATAAACTGATTTAAGTTCAGTCAATTGTTTTCGGGAAAGTAATTCCCAAAGATAAGGAGATAGTGTAAAAGCTTTGGAGCTAGAACAAAAGTGGATGAGTATGATGAATTATGAATCTAAGTTGTAAAAGTTATCAAGATTCGTTCTGAGGACACGAATCCAGAATGACGGGATGTTTGGAATCAATACTTATGTTGTGTTAGTTCATGAAATAATGATAAGAGAAAGGAAAATAAAAAGAAACTGAAGTGGAAAGGAATATAAAGGCAATAGAGTTTGAGGTATGATAAGGGAGTTGGGCATGAGGAAACCCTAAAGACTCGTAGCAATAGACATAGAAAAGTATGTAATCGTCAGGATGAGGGTGATTCACCATGATTTAAAATAGATGGTTGAAGGCATAAGAGATACATATATAATTATCCCCTGTAAGTTGGGAGAATTCAATGAAATCTTGAGATAATTCGAAGGGTAAATAATGAGACGCGGATAGACTAAGGAGACAAGGAAGTAAGAAATTAAGAAAATTGGATGAAGGAAGTGACCTTCAAGAATGGGAAGTGTAAGACCGGTGGCATGATACCCAGAAAGGGAGACGTCAGGTATGAAAGATATCCCAACATTGAGGTGACTGTTGAGATAAACAACAAAAGTACATAAGGAATTATTAAGAAGAAGTTCATGTTGAACATGACCAATATTTTCCAAGACATCCATGTTATCATTACCAAATCAGGAAAGAAAAGCGGATGACCATTGTTATCTTTTGGAGGCCATATGGATTGACCTCAATTTGAATAAGGATGCTATTATGAAGTTAGGTATAGACTATCGAGGTGGGAATGATTGAATAAGACACCCTTATCAGGGATATATGACTTGATTTATCCATGGAAGAAGGCAGGTACCTTTTAAAGGTGGAATTAAGGATAGAACATCGGTAACTTAAAATGAATCCTCGGGGAATGCATAAAAGTTGGAATTTCACCCTTAATAGGGATAGTGTGAGTTTTGACAGTATGAATTGGAAATGATTAAGGTAATAACAACCTTTAAGAATCAGTGGAGAAATTTTTCAGAAGTATATAGACAATGATTCTGGTATTAATAAATGGTATCTTGATATGCCCTGTATCTAGGGAATACAGGAGGAACGATTGAAGGATAACCTTAGAGGTTTTACAAGGAGAAAGGTAATATTCAAAATTCTCAAGAATAGAAATGTTGATAAAGGAAATATGACGTAATTATAATGTTGCCAAGTGGGGCACGTGTTAAACCACGAGAAAGTATGGATCGAACCAGTAATGGTCGAAATTGTTCAGGGCAATTAGGACTTAAGATAAAAGATGTTCTAAGTATGATTGAGAGTCAGTCTTGACAGTGATTAGCCTCTAAAGACTAAGGCAATAACTTATGGAAAAATGGTGATATTTTTTTTATTTACTCATCAGATATTAAAGAAAAGCATTTTCACATAAGCTGTGATTGAAATAAGGTAGAAAATTTATTTGGAGGTGGTTAAAATGACATTGACTGTAAGGAAATTTTACTATCAGGAAAGGCCAAAGAGGTGGCCGACACTTTAAAGGTAAGTGGATAGTTATAGGCGCGTGTGCCAAAAGAATACAGTGATGATGGTTAAAACTGTGAAGGTTGTATTATGGTTTGGAAGATTGACATTTCTTCTGATGACTGTGCAATACCCAACCGTAATAGTAGTTGGTAAAGGTATAATTCGTGTAATCGCCATGAACGGGCTATCTATCTTAGAAGGTCCTATCTTGAGATAAGCCAGGACCATGTTTCAAAAAGGACTAGACAAACCTTTGAGTAAGTCTTCTATTTTAGGTATATGATTTAGAATGGTATTAACCTGCTATCGTTGCTTTGATTGAAACTCTTCTGCAATTTTATCTGCTTCATGTCATGTATGTATGTCAAGATCAGGAGTGTTCTTCATGAATCAGGAATGGTGATTATGTTACCTCCTTAGAATGATTTGATACGACATGTATGGACTCCGTATGGTTAGATATTAAGATTTTATGGAAAAGTGAATGACGACAGTAGGTCAGTGGTGGACCATAGTAAGGCAGCAATGATTCTGCGAGTAGTGAGTTGATTACAACCATGAGAGTTGTATTGGAATGGGTGTTGAGATTGAGTACCACTAATCGGGTCGTGGTAGTGTATAAGTTATTATTGATAGACTAATTAAGTAGAGTATCTACCTATTGTATATTTATTCTACTTATCAATAGAGAGTCGTATTACTATACGAGGAAGGTTGCAGTGCAAGCATAGAATTTTAGTAACGGTGGTGTCTGGAATGAAAACCCAGATTCGATTTTCGATGTCGAGGGAGTTTCAAAGGTGATTGTGTATAAGCTCGAGGAAGAGCATGGGTCCATAGAATGATGGACGGAATAGCAAAAAATATTTAAGCATGCAAAATGCGATGCGATAATACTTGATGTTGATATAAATACATATGTTTTGTTCTCCTATGACAAACCTCTATAGTTTAGAGGTAGGTTCCAAGCCAGATATTTTGTGGCAGTATATATTTTTTTCATATATATACAATTCTCTTCAATTCGTTCTTTTCTCTTCTTTTCATTTCATGTAAGCTGAGAAGAACAACCCTTCCAGAAGGGGAGGTATTGCCGAATGACTATCTATCTGTGTGATAGAAGCCTAGAAGGATACCATCTATTGTTTAATTGCTTGTCAAGTACTAAAGGCTGGACACCTTCTGTACTAACTATGCGATATAACAAGTGTTCATGATCATAGTGATCTCTCAACAAATTCCTTTACTTCTATATGATTGATCAAACTTTGGGAAATAGAAACAGCTGAAAAAGGAGTAATAAAGTTGTGGTAGTGTTCGGAATGGAAACACATTCGTGATACTAAGGTTGACGTGGTTATTAAAAGGTTATAGAATGCTAACGAGCAAAAGTATAACTAGTATAATATTAGGAACGGAAGGTAGTAGCGACTACGAACTGGAAAAGGATGGGTAGTGAGAAGCAAAAGCTCTAATGCTAAAAGCTATAATGAGAGTCTGTGCAATAGACTTGAAAGAAATTGGAATGATCACTTAACACGGGTTGAGTTTTCTTACGACAATAGATCATATGTCAGTATTGAGGTATCGCCTTATGAGATCCTTGAGGGAAGACAATGTCGATCTCCCTTATGTTAGGATGAAGTTGTAGAGTGCAAGATGCTCGGACCCGCAGTAGTCCAAAGGACCAGGGATATAATAGATCTAATCAGAGGACGACTGGTAGTAGCCAGGAAGGACATAAGAAGTATGTCGATTTGACACGAAAGGACAAAGAATAGGAAGGAGGCAACCTTGTATTGTTAAAAGTATTCCCTTGAAAAGAATTAATGAGATTCAGAAAGAAAGGAAAGCTAAGTCCACCAATTGTTGGACCCTTGGATATATTAAGAAGTATTGGGAAGTTAGCATATGAGCTAGCCTTACCCCAGAACATGTAGCAAGTCATAACGTGTTTCACGTATCAATGTTAAGGAAGTGTAATTCGGATGCCAGATAAATAGGGGCATAGGAGCGCATAGACATGCAACCAGACGTAACCTATATGGAGCAATCAGGAAGGGTATAGATTAAGAAGGAACGAGTGCTTAGGAGAAGGGTTATCAAACTAGTAAGAGTTTGATGGTAGAACCACAATGTGGGAAAATTGACTTGAGAGTTAGAAAGTGCAATACTAAGAAAGTATCCCTATTCATTTCTATCTGATTCCGGGACAGAATCCTTTTAAGGAGGGGAGACTGTAATAACCCCAATTTTTGGGAATTTTTTTTTGAAACCCTTATGAATAGTGTTTTTGCTGATTGAGAAATTTTTTTCATGCCACACTATGTAGGGGTTCTGATATGGATATTCTGAGGTTTTATTAGTACTCTATATGGTATATAAGTGTATGCAAAGATCGTCAGAATCCAATTCCGAACACTTTGATTTTTCCCGGAAATACACTAGATACGGAGAGAATTGAGTATAAGGTAACAGGATAAAAAGGATTTAAATTAAAGGATTATAATAGAGGATCATAAAAAGGAATATAATGTATTGAGAAAGGTTAAGGGAACCTAAGTAATAAGATCCCGGGTATGATCCCTCAAACGATAAACGAAAACGAAAGTTAAGCGAACCGTATAACAGATCAGCGGTCATTAGGCAAATAATTAGAAGCTAATCAAAGAGATTAGAAGGGATGATGACATAGCAATGTGACATAAGCATGACATAAGGGGAAGGAGATGTGGTTGATTTAAAACCACACAAAGTCAAGGCTAGAAAAGTAATTAACCAAAAACAAGACAAAAAGCAACCAACCAAGCCAAAACATTTCATTTTCATCAAAAAACACAAAAGCCCCATTTTTTTTCTTCAAGCTCTCGGCCTCTTTTCTTAAAAAATGAAAGTCCAAGCTCCTCCACTTACTATTTAGCAAGGTAATTATCCTAGCTTCTCCTAGTTAAGTTACATACTTCCTATAAGTTTAAGCTTCTAATTCCAAGCCAATCTTTTTCTATAAATCAAGAAAGAAGATGGTGATAGTACTTTCTTGAAATTAATTTTTGTGTTCTTGATTTCTTTGAAAGAACAAGCTTGTATGAGGTTAGATTAAGGCTTCCATGGGCATTCCAAGGATCTTTCATGGATTAAAAGCTTCAAGGAAGGTATAACTCTTCATGATCTTAGCTTTAAGTTTTGTTGTTTAGATTTCCTAATGTTTAGATGAAGGGTTAGGGTAATGGGTGTGTAATCATGTTAAAGCTTGTTATGAGTATTTTAGTTGGTGAGAGGCATGATTATTGTGTGTTTAGAGATTGGTTGATTTTGTGATATTTTTGGAGTTGGAAATCTTGGTTAATTAGTCAATGAACTTAAGTAAAACTCTTAGTTCATAATTGAGAAATAAATATGAATTGGTAACATTGATTTGATGGGGCTGTTGGAGTGTGTTTTGGATGGATGTTGGTGGTATGATTGATTTGGGGTTGAATTGTGGTTGGTTTTGAATGGTTTAAATTTGGGAAATCACGTAAACATAGTCGTCGTAACGTCCGATTTTCTTTAGACTGTTTTTGTGCATAACATTAGGACCCGAGAACCCCCTACTAGATTATTACCATTTCCATGTCTAGATAGCTCATGTTACAAGCTTCATTTTGATATGTGGTTCGTTCGATTCCGATGCACGGTTTAGGAGAAACGACCGTTTTAAGTAACGACGTTTCGCGAATGAAACTTTTCCCCTCGCCTTACTTTGAAACATAGGTTAAAGACCAAAAAGGGTTAATTAATGTATGAAACAATTATGGTAAGAGTGTTAGGCAGTTGGTAAGACACTCGCGAAGGAATCACCTTAAAACTCGTAAAGGTTAAATTATTAAAAATGGTGGAGCCGAGGGTACCCGAGTGACTTAAGAGAATCAATAAGCGCAAAACAAGCGTTAGAGTCTAAGTTAGTTAAAGTATAGATTTACAAGTGACTTTGGTTTAATTCCAACTTACTTGTTGTTTATAGGTTACCAGACTCGTCCCGAGCCATTCGTAACCCCCATTCGCTCAGGCAAGTTTTCTACCCGTTATACTGTTGTGGTGATGTATATGTGTATATGCATTATCTTGTGATAGCGCATGATTGATATTAGCAAATTTTGCGATATATTGGAGCATGCTGATATGGTATATATGCATGTCTGTTTCGTAATCTGGTTATCTATCTGTTGATTTCAATGCTTATAGTTGCATAATACCTATGCTAGAAATAAGCAAGTAGTTGCGTATACCCTTACTATAGGGGATAAAAGGTGAACATATTTCTAAACCGGGAGTCGATGTTCCCGAGTATATTATATATATACATATATTTATATATATATATATGGTTATAGTTTTTAAAACTATTGATCGAATAAGGTTTATTCGATACCTTTATTTTACTTAATTGAATATTAATTCGAGTATTCATTCGAGGGCTTATGACTCAGTTCATTTTATTATTTGAATATTATTTGAATATTCATTCGAGGGCTTATGACTCAGTTTATATTATTGAATATTACTTGGATATTCATTTGAGGATGTATGACTCCTTTATTTTAGGAATATTATTTATAGTATTCATTCGAGGTATTATGACTCCGCTTATTACTTAATAATATTCTTTATTGTATTAAAGAATAAGGTGTCGATAATCAAACTTATTTTTGATTATTCAAATAAAGATATTACTTTCGTATAAGTATATCTTTGATTATTTGCTATTCATTCGAGTATAAGTTTTCCAACTTCTACCTGCATTATTCTTTATGGGAATATTATTTAAATAATAATATTCAGATATTTCTTTCATATTGGGACTGATTTATTTCATAAATCAGCATTACTCCAAACATTCTTAAAAATGTTTTCGAGTCTTCAAAATGAATTTAAAAAGGGTAGAGCGGATCCCAAAACTTGTTTTCAAATTCAAGATCTTCCATTTTAAGGGGACTTGAATACTCGCTCAAAAATCTAAGGGATCCGGCTCTATGGTGTATTTTATATTCGCAACAAGGTTGCAGTTTTGGTTAATGAATTGATTACTTACCCAAGGTTCGGGAAGTAAGTCCATCTATTGAGTCGGCATAAGCAACATGGGCTCAGTGGACATCCATGATAGTGTAAGTGGCTCAGTGGGAGTCCATCAAATGCATAAATGGCTGAGTGGCAGTCCAGCATAAGGTCCTATTGCGACCAGGGTGATGACCAGTGGGGAATTCGTCCATCTACTAGTAGAAAAGGTTACTTATTGGTATCTTTTCCTGATCAGCAAGATATCAGGTTTATGCCAAAATTCTTTCCTTTCCAAATTTATTGGATATTGCAATTCTGTTCATACTTCACATGACAGAGGTTTTCAGGAAATGTATAAAGGAAGATGTATATGTGGATATATATATAGATATATATATCAGAACTTAATGAAGTATATTATAACTTCATTTCCTTTAATAATATTTTAAAGATTTAATCTATTCAAATCTTGTCTTGTAGTCTCATCTATGTGATGAACTGTTGAAAGCTCATTATACTTTGAACAATGGTAGTTCAAGTAGCTTTATAAATGATATAAGTGTAGTGAAGTATTTGGTAACTTCATCTTTTAAACTTATATCTAGTTAATAATTGTCTTATGAATGACAAAGATTTTCAGAAAAATATTGAGATAAGGTTAGATATATGAGATCACCTTGCAACGATATTTTTTATACAGTTATACACTGGAACTCTGTGTGTATTATGCATGGAAGAGGACTTCCAAGATTTTGAAAAGTATATATGTATATATACTAAATATTTTACGACTTCATAGCATTAAGATATCAACTTGGTTCATTTCTTTTGACCAAGACTTTCATGAGTACTTTGAGAAGGCTCATATACTATTAATCATTATACATATTATTTTGGTGGGCTTGCTGCTCACCCTTGCTTTCTTCTTTCATCACACAACAACAGATAGAAAAGATGAACAGGACTAAGCTCCCAATTCGCAGGCGGATAGGATACATTCCGCAGTTTCCTGTAGGCGTGGATGTCGCTGTAGCTGAGGTAGGAACTACCAATAGGCTAGGTTTTCAACTTATGATGTACCAGACTTATGTAAATTTATTCAGAAAACCTTTTAAGGTGTATTGGCAGATAATTGTGGAATAAAATGACTTGTGATTATTTTTGGATGTTCATCTCTGAGACTATAACGTGTGGTGTGTGTGTTTATTATGGGGTCACAGTACAGAATAGTTGATTTATTATTAAGATTGGGTGTTATTAGGGGAAATGGAACTCGTGACAACCCGGATCCCCGACCCCGGATCTGGGGGTGTTACACCAATCAAAACTCCATCCATAACATACTACAACAGCCCCAACAAATCAATATTACCAATTCATACTTATTTCTCAATTTTGAAATTAAGAGTTTACTTAAGTTCATTGACTAATAACCAAGATTTCCAACTCCAAAAATATCACAAAATCAACCAATCTCTAAACACACAATAATCATGCCTCTCACCAACCAAACTACTCATAACAAGCTTTAAACATGATTACACACCCATTACACTAACCCATCATCTAAACATTAGGAAATCTAAACAACAAAACCTAAAACTAAGATCATGAAGAGTTATACCTTCCTTGAAGCTTTTAATCCATGAAAGATCCTTGGAATGCCCATGGAAGTCTTAATCTAACCTCCTACAAGCTTGATCTTTCAAAGTAATCAAGAACACAAAAATTAATTTCAAGAAGTACTATTCACCATCTTCTTCCTTGATTTATAAAAAAAGACTGGCTTGGAATTAGAAGCTTAAACTTATAGGAAGTATGTAACTATCCATGGGGAAGCTTAGATAAATACCTTGCCAAATAGTAAGTGGTGGAGCTTGGATCTTCATTTTTTAAGAAAATGGGCCGAGAGCAAGATGAAGAAAAGAAGTGTTTTGTGATTTGTTTGGTGAAAAATGAAATGTTTGGCTTGGTTGGTTGAATTTTGATTTATTTTAGGTTAATTACCTAATTAACCTTGAATTTGTGTGGTTATCATTCAACCCCACTTCCTCCCCCCCAATGCTATGCTTACATCATCAAGTGATGTCACCCTCCCTCCTTTGTCCTCTTCCTATTGGTTTGATGACATCATCCCCACTAATCCCTTTGATTAGCTTCTAATTGTTTGCCTAATGACTGCTGATCTGTTATACGGTTCGCTTAACTTTCGTTCTCGTTTCTCGTTTGAGGGATCATACCCGGGATCTTATTACTTGGGTTTCCTTAACCTTTCTCAATACATTATATTCCTTTTTTACTGATCCTCTCTTATAATCCTTTAATTTAAATCCTTTTTATCCTGTTACCTTATACTCAATTCTTTCCGTATCTAGTGGATTTCCGGGAAAAATCAAAGTGTTCGGAATTGGATTCTGACGATCTTTACATACACTTATATACCACATAGAGTACTAATGATATCCCAGAAGATCAATAACAGAACCCCTACATAGTGTGGCATGAAAAGTTTTCTCATTCAGCATAATCTGCAAAATCACTATTCATAAGGGTTTCAAAATTTTCCAAAAATTGGGGTTATTACAGTCTCCCCTCCTTAAAAGGATTCCGTCCCGGAATCAGATAGAAAATGAATAGGGATACTTTCTTACTCTCGAGTAAATTTTCCCACATTGTGGTTCTTCCATCAAACTCTGAATAGTTTGATAACCCTTCTCCTAAGCACTTGTTCCTTTTTACTCTATAACCCTTCCTGGTTGCTCCGTATAGGTTACGTCGGGTTGCTTGTCTATGTGCTCATATGCCCCTATATATCTGGCATCCGAATTATACTTCCTTAACATTGATACGTGGAACACGTTATGACTTGCTACATGTTCGGGGGTAGGGCTAGCTCATATGCTAACTTCCCAAAATGTCTTAATATATCCAAGGGTCCAACAAATTGTAGACTTAGCTTTCCTTTCTTTCTGAACCTCATCAATCCTTTCCAAGGGATACCTATAACATTACTAGGTCCCCTATTTCATACTCTTTGTCTTTTTGAGTCAAATCAGCATACCTCTTATGTCCATCTTGGGTTACTACCAGCCGTCCTCTGATTAGATCTATTATATCCCTGGTCCTTTGGACCACTGCGGGTCCGAGCATCTTGCGCTCTACAACTTCATCCTAACATAAGGGAGATCGACATTGTCTTCCCTCAAGGATCTCATAAGGCGATACCTCAATACTGATATATGATCTATTGTCGTAAGAAAACTCAATCCTTGTTAAGTGATCATTCCAATTTCTTTCAAGTCTATTGCACAGACTCTCATTATAGCTTTTAGCATTAGAGCTTTTGCTTCTCAATACCCATTCTTTTCGAGTTCGAGATCTCTACTACCTTCCGTTCCTAATATTATACTGGTTATACTTTTGCTCGTTAGCGTTCTATAACCTTTTAATAACCACGTTAACCTTAGTATCACGAACGCATTAGAATCGGAATACCACCGTACTGATACTACTTCCTTTAGCTGCTTCCATCTTCGAAAGCTTGATCCATCATATAGAAGTAAAGGAATTTGTTGAGAGATCACTATGATCATGAACACTTGTTCTATTGCATAGTTAGTACAGAAGGTGGCCAGCCTTTTGTACTTGACAAGCAATTAAACAACATGTGGTATCCTACTAGGCTTCTATCACAAAGATAGATAGTCATTCGGCAATACCTCCCCTTCTGGAAGGGTTGTTCTTCTCAGCTCACATGAAATGAAAAGAAGAGAAAAGAACGAACTGAAGAGAATTGTATATATGTAAAAAAAATATTGCCATAAAATATCTGGCTTGGAATCTACCTCTGAACTATAGAGGTTTGTCATAGGAGAACAAAACATATATGTATTTATATCAACATCAAGTATTATAGCATCGTATTTCACATGCCTAACTATTTTTACTATTCCGTCCATCATTCTATGGACCCATGCTCTTCCTCGAGCTTATACACAATCACCTTTGAAACTCCCTCGATATCGAAAATGGAATCTGGGATCTCATTCTAGACATCATTGATACTAGAATTCTATGCTTGCATCGCAACCTTGCTCGTATAGTAATACGACTCTCTTTTCATAAGAGGGAATAAATATTCAATAGGTAGATACTCTACTTAATTAGTCTATCAATGATAACTTATACACTACCACGTCCCGATTAGTGGTACTCAATCTCAACATCCATTCTAATACAACTCTCACGGTTGTAATCAGCTCATTACTCGCAGAATCATTGCTGCACTACTATGGTCCACCACTGACCTACTGTCATCATTCATTTTCCTTGGAATCTTAATAGCTAACCATACGGAGTCCATAACTGTCGTATCAAATTCTTCTAAGGAGTTAACATAATCACCTTTCATGATTCATGAAGAACACTCCAAACTCTGACGTACTTTCATGACATGAAGTAGATAAAATTGCAGAAGAGTTTCAATCAAAGCAACGATAGCAGGTTAATACCATTCTTAATCATATGCCTTAAATAGAAGACTTAACTCAAAGGTTCGTCTAGTCCTTTTTGAAATATGGTCCTGGCCTATCTCAAGATAGTATCTTCTGAGATAGATAGCCCGCTCATGGCGATTACACGAATTAAACCTTTACCAACTACTATTACAGTTGGGTATTGCACAGTCATCAGAAGGAATGTCAATCTTCCAAACCATAATACAACCTTCACAGCTTTAACCATCATCACTGTATTCCTTTGGCACAAGCGCCTATAATTATCCTCTTACCTTTAAAGTGTCGGCCACCTCTTTGGCCTTTCCTAAAAGTAACATTTCCCTACAGTCAATGTCATTTTAACCACTTCCAAATAAATTTTCTACCTCATTTCAATCACTGGTTATGTGAAGATGTTTTCCTTAAAATCTGATGAGTAAAAAAAAATCACCATTTTTCCATAAGTTATTGCCTCAGTCTTTAGAGGTTAATCACTGTCACGATTGACTCTAGATCATACTTAGGACATCTTTTATCTTAGGTCCTAATTGCCCTGAACAATTTCGACCATTACTGGTTCGATCCATACTTTCTCGTGGTTTAACACGTGCCCCACTTGGCATCATTATAATTACGTCATATTTCCTTTATCAACATTTCTATTCTTGAGAATTTTGAATATTACCTTTCTCCTTGTAAAACCTCTAAGGTTATCCTTGAATCGTTCCTCCTGTATTCCCTAGATACAGGGCATATCAAAGTACCATATAGTAATACTAGAATCATTGTCTATATACTTCTGAAAATTTCTCCACTGATCCTTAAAGGTTGTTATTACCTTAATCATTTCCAATTCATACTGTCAAAACTCATACTATCCCTATTAAGGGTGAAATGCCAACCTTTATGCATTCCCCTAGGATTCGTTTTAAGTTACCGATGTTCTATCCTTAATTCCACCTTTTAAAAAAAAAGTACATGCATCCTTCCATGGATAAATCAAGTCATATATCCCTGATAAGGGTGTCTTATTCAATCATTTCCACCTCGATAGTATATGCCTAATTTCACAATAACATCTGTATTTAAAATAAGGTCAATCAATATGGCCTCCAAAAGATAACAACGGTTCCGCTTTTCTTGCCTAATTTGGTAACGATAACAAGGATGTTCTGGAAGATATTGGTCGTGTTTAACGTGAACTTCTTCTTAATAATTCCTTATTTACTTTTGTTGTTTATCTCAATAGTCACCTCAATGTTGGGATATCTTTCATACCTGGCGTCTCCCTTTCTGGGTATCGAGCCACCGGTCTTACACTTCACATTCTTGAAGGTCACTTCCTTCATCCAATTTTTCCTAATTTCTTACTTTCTTGTCTCCTTAGTCCATCCGCGTCTCATTATTTATTCTTCGAACTATCTCAGGGTTTCCTCGAATCCTCCCAACTTACAGGGGATAAAATATATGTATCTCTTATGCCTTCAACCATCAATTTAACTTATGGTGAATCACCCTCATCCTGACGATTACATACTTTTCTATTTCTATTGCTATGAGTCTTTAGGGTTTCCTCATACCCAACTTCCTTATCATTCCTCAAACTCTATTGCCTTTATATTCCTTTCCACTTCAGTTTCTTTTTATTTTCCTTTCTCTTATCATTATTTTCCCAAGTAGTGATAGAACCTGGTAGTAGAGAATGTAATCAGCACTTATCTTTATCTCTTAGAGAGAATGGGAAGAATCGGAACTTGATAGCATCTTCAGTCACACCATTGAACTTGAAAGTGTCATAGATCTCGATGAAATCCCTAATATGCATGTTGGGATCTTCTGTAGGAGAACCCCCAAACTGAACTGAGTTCTGTATCATCTGAATTGTGCTTGATTTGATCTCAAAAGTGTTATCCGAGATGGCCGGTCTGATGATGCTTGACTAACTATCATTGATCTTAGGCTGAGAATAGTCTATCAGAGCCTTAGGAATTTCTACTTGATCTCACATCAATACTAAAACTGGTTCCTCGACTTTCTTTTCTTCTTCTACCTTCTCTTCGTCCTCAACAACTTCCCTTCAAACCACTACAGCTTCTTCCTCGGCTTGATCTAGATTTCTCTTACGAGACCGAGAACGCGTATGCATACACGCTCGCTAGAGTACCTGAAATAAGACAAGGTAACATATAAGTAACAATTTCTGAGTCAATGAAATTTAACGACCACTGATGACAAAAACATAAACTAAAAATTAACACCGATGTCCCTGGCAGCGGCGCCAAAAACTTGTTAGTCGCTAAACACACGCTAAGATACACGCAAGTATATGCATTCACAAGTAGTATAAGATTTAGATCAAATTCATTCCCACAGAGACTCTTTGGTTAATTTAAGAATATGCACCTATGCAACAATGGTATGGTTATTATCCAGTGCTAAGACGATTAACAAATTGAGATTGTTTTAACTAAACTTAAGCTAACCATTATAACTAAGAGAACAAGAATGGTTGAATTAATATATATGACAAACATGAGATTCTAACTTCATTAAGTACTTCATTTAATAGCCTTTTCGTTCTTAACCTTAGCATGTAATGGTGATGACACTAATCAGATAACACAAAACTGATAAATGCCAACTTTCGTTGTACGAATACCATACTACCAGACATCCACAAAAGAGATTGAAGCTGAATAGACACCAATTATATTGAGACCCTATATGTCTATAGAATTTGACAACATAACGGTTTAATGCACAAGTTCTCTATCGTGATTACATAGGGAGAGTAAGATGGTTAAAATTACCTATGAATCATGCATAACAAATACATGAACCTATGCTAGCATGGCAAGTTCTAAACCCTTAAATTCACTTTCGCTTCATTGAAAATTAACACACTATCTTATTAGTTTGCGACGCTCATAAGACGAATAAGCACAACCAATACTAGGTTATCGTACAATCACCACACACTAAGGCATCGAAACAAATCAACTAAAGAAATCCATAAATAAATCCGCTAGAACCCCACGATAATGATTAGCCCATGATCAGACTCATCATCAACGTGGGTTCCAATAAAAGCATGGTATAATAAATGTAGTCTTTATAAACGAATAATAAACAAAGTACGAAACAAGAGTATAGGTTCAAGAATAAGAAAACTAGCATCCAACATTACAACTTAAACAAAGAATCACAAGTTAAAACTAGATCTTCTTCGCCTTGGTTGAATTGTGCTAAATGGCGCTCTTACGCCTTCTCCTTGTGCTCTGGTACGTCTCATTTTAAAAAACGAGCTTATTTATATATATAGCAGCCCCATGCAGAGCAGAAGTCTTCTGGATCAAAAGCCCAATAGAATCAAGATTTCTTTTCTCAACCCGGCGTGGTCGCGCGCTTTAACAGGGCGGGTGCGCTGGGCTTTTGGACTTTGGGCGCGGGCGCGCTGACCTCCTAATTAAAATTTTGACTTCTTCTCTTTTCCTTGCTGATTTGAGCTGGTTTTCTACGAGCTATTATTCCAATACCTTCCTAACACCAAATTAGCACCAAAACAACGCTAATTCACCTGATTACCTGGAGAATGCCTGAAAATGAAAAAACACTAGAAAACATATTAAAACACCAACAACTTGATTACAAATACACCAATTCAAAGCTTTACAGAGCGTAATAAAGTGTCATAAATGCCACTCAACACGGCATCCAATTTGTCTTTCACTAATCTCCTGATTCTGTCTTGATGACTATTCAGAGTCTGATATAATGCTTTACCAATAAGGTGAAAAGCTTTGAGTTGTGCCTTGTAGACCTCTGTAATAGCATCATAAACTTCCTGTGGACTGAGAAATTTGGCATTGCTTCCTAAGATAGTTATGTATTCTTCTCTAAACCTAGTCAAAACCTCATCCATCTCGAAACTAAAGTCTTTGTCTAGCCAAGCATCAATATTTCCGTCTTGATTAGCTTCATTGACAATCTTTTGTTGCCGTTCTTCAACATCTGTTTTATAAGAAATCAAGATAGCCTGATAATCCTGATTGGACATATCAGTTATGAGAAATTGTTGGGTAATATTGGCAAGGCCAAAGAATTGGTCCAATAGAAGATCAATCATGGTTATTGGTTGAGTTTGAGCATCCTGCAGCCACTAGGAGATGAGATGTGAGGGTTATTGTGTAGGGTTGGAGGTAGAGGGTATATCTGTTTGGTTTGAGGTGGAGGGTTATGAAGTGATAGGTAACCTTGTGATTGGAATCACAGTTGAACTCACAGTATAAATTGTGGTTGTGATAGTGGGTTGTTCAACAAGAATGGGAACCTCCATTTGACTTGGAGGGGATTTGACCAGGTTACCGTCATGTACCATGGCCTCAAACTCTTGTGCTTCTTGCAAAGAACTGGCACCTGAATGTGCTTGATTATCTCCCCAGTGGTTGGATCATTGAAAATTGGACTCTTAACTTTAATTGACAAAGTAATCCCAACCAGGGTTTTGAGGAGAGTTGTCCCTACATGAGGAACGTCCAATTGAATTGGAGAGGATTTAGATAGCTCCCCCTCAGGAGTACTACCCTCAAACCTTTCAATCTGTGAAGATTGATTTGCACATGAAAGTGCATTTGGTACTACCACAGGGTCACCAGTAAAAACTGATGAAACCCATGTGTTTGTGTTGGTGTCATCAGGGTCTACCCCATAGTGCAGCCTCTCACCAACTAGATGTGCTTCCTAGGTGGTGAGCATAGTTTCATGAACTATGTCACTTGATGTTGACAACACTTGTGAAGTGGATACAAGTGTTTCATTGTATGTAGAAAAAATTTGAGAAATTAGATTAGTGATTTGAGAATTAAGTGTTAAAAGCTCCCCTAGAATAGATGAGGGAGCTTCAAACGATGTGCTCTCTAAGTATGTGCCATTCTTATTTCTTCTTTTATAAACTTGAATGTGTTCAAGCTGTGGTGTAGACTCTTTACAAGATGCAATAGGGAGAGTGCTTTGTTCAATAGAGACATCCTATTGAGAAGATGCCTCTAGAGTCTGTTATAAACCCTCCTTTTCTACTACATCCTTTTAGAAGGATGCAGAGGTAGCTAATTGAGTGGTCAACTCAGATTTCTTGACCTTCTTTGGTTTCTTGACCAGGTTAGACTTTATTTGTATTTGGTCCTCACCAATCTCATTTATAACAGTCAAGGGTGCCTGCTTTCCCTTCTTTTTACTCACTTTACCCTTTTAAGAGGATGAAGTGGTTGGTTTCCTCACTTCTAATGGTAAAGAAGGAAGGGTCTCAATTTGGGAAGGCCCCTGTTGGTGTTCCTGTGTTTGTTCTTCCACAAGGACATGAGCCATAACTGCACTATTTGGATATTAGACCTCATGTCAGGAATAGGGTAAGGGTAAGTCCTGAATCTCTCCAACATAAATGGAGTGACTCTAAGACTTGCAGGTACATTATTTTTCGTAATAAGTGAGCCAAATAGCACTTTGGACGCTGTTTACAATTTCCTATTTGTGTTCTATCTATACCATTAAGTAAATGAATGTGTTGAACTTTATGGTTTAAAGTAGACATTATAAACCTAGGAAGGAAAATTTTCTTACCTCTTGTACCCAAAGGCATTGTGAGTCTTGTGCTAAGTTCCTGCAAAATCAAAAGCCCCGCATTTATGTGTCTGTTGTGAGCCATGGAGAACTCCAACTTTTGGACCACACTTGAGATGTTGTCATACCCTGTCTTTCTACAGGTGAAAGCCCTCATAAATGAGTCAAACAGGAATGACCATTCCCTCCTCAGATGCTTCTTATTCAAGCTAGCCAGGTTGATCTTCTCACTGTAGTTGATAAAGTCCATGAACTCAGCTAGCTCTTCTTGAGTAGGCACCTCCACCAAATTGTCAGTAGGAATCCCCAAAGCTTTGTTGACAACATTTCAATTGAATTCCACTTGTTGCCCTTGGATTGAGCAGTTTACCACCAAGGATGCAGTTTGGTTCTCATGAACAATTGTCCTAACCACAACTGTGTTCCAGAAATCATTGAGAACATCAAGATACAAAATTAGATTTACAGTTAGAGCACCTGCAAAGAATGTCTCAGATAGGTACTTAACAAAACTCTTGAAGCTATCAGGAGCTTGGTTAGCATCTATGAATGCAGGGTAGTTGGTGCCCTCATTGGGGATAAAAGCTCTAACATTGTTTGATGCCATTTGAAGTGTTTGAATTTGAGTGGGTAAGAAATTTTAGAGAGAAATAGTTTGAAATGAGAGAGAACGGTTAAGATTTGCAAAAATTAGGTCACTTAAGATCTCACAAGCGTAAACAGGGGTTATGTCGAGATGTCTGGGTATTAATAGAAAAAGGTAAGTGACTTGTCGAGAAGTAGCAATAAACATTTGGGATTTTCTTATCGAGAAGTCACGTGTGTGAATAGATACATGTCGATATGTCACTTTCCTGACTCTTATCAAGAACTAGATAGTGACTTATCAAGATGTCAAATAAATAACCAGTTTGTCTTGAATGGACTGAATTTTTCCAATTTTTATTTGAATAAATCAAAATAAAATTAGAATTATTTTATATCAAAAGTATTGTGTTGTGCAAGAAATGCCTGTACTTTAACAAGAATAAGTCAATTGGACAACCTAAGTAAGTTGTATTGTTATCTTAATTTGTATTTTGTACTTGTAACATTTAAATCTGTAAAAATGTCAAAGGAGCAGACTGGAGTCTTTTTCTATAAATAGTACCAAGCCTAAGAATTCTATCTGGAAGAAGATCAAGAAGATCATGCCTTAGAAGAGTTATGAAGAAGCTTGGAGTTGAATAAATCTGGTTTGAGAAAAATATTCTAAGTCAAGATCTCTACAAGTCACATATTTAGTGTTATAGAGAAGTCACTCGAGAACTCCAGAATGACTTATAGAGAACTCAAGAAAGCTACTAGAGAACTCAGAGATATCGACAAGCCAAATTGAAGACATGAAGGTTGGAGATTTCAAAAAGTCATTTCTTCACTAGAGAACTCAGAGTTATCGACAAGTCAATATTTATTAGAGAACTCTGAGTTATCGATAAGTTAAATTCTACTAGAGAACTCAGAGATATCGATAAGTCAAAATTCACTAGTGAACTCTGAGATATCGAAAAGTCAAATTTGACTAGAAAACTCTGAGTTATCGACAAGTTAACAAGTCACTAGAGAACTCAGAGATATCGATAAGTCAAAGTGAAAATACGAAGACTGGAGATCTCGACGAGCCAAATTCTCTTATAGAAAACTGAGAGACCTCTACAAGTCAAATTAATTATAGAGCACTAGAGATCTCGATAAGCCATTAAACTTATCGAGATGTCAAGTTCTCTATAGACCAAACTGGAGATCTCGAGGTAAAATCTCAAAGTACAGAATTGCAGATCAGTTCAATATCCAAGATTAACAATCAACAAACATTCCAACCAGCTGGATTGACAAGTCTACAAAAAGCAGCTTGAAGAGTGTGCAAGATCAATGGTAAAGATTAACTGACAAAGGAAGATCAAAGTTAACACAGTGTGCAAAGATATTCTAAGCCTGAAATGGAAGATATACTTTTCCTCAAATGGAAATGATAAGTGACAGTTTACTAAAGTAAATAGTATGTCTTATTATACACTGTGTAAACCAGAAGTTAATTGAGTTATAAAGTTAACATTAGTCCTTTGTTTAGAAGTAACAATTTAGATAGAAAATCTTGTAACACTTTCAAGAAGAAGCTAAGCTCTTTATCAACAAAGAGCCTAGAAATTTTGTAGCAAAACAGTCTTAATTTTAATTTATTTTTTTCAACCATATAAAGTTAAAGAAAAGCATAAAAATAGTAAAACACATTCACCCCCTCTTTGTGTTATTCATTTCCCAACAAGTGGTATCAGAGCAAAATCTGAGAGTAAATAGATTCAAGATCTTGGAAGAATGAATACACAGAAGATCAGTAGCATCAAAATTCCTACCTTTGACAAAGCTAACTACACTCTTTGGAAAAAAAATGTTGCTATTTATCAGGATGGCCAATCCACTCTATATTCAGATTCTCAAAAATGCGCCTTTTACTCATATGGTTTGAGTTAAAGAATCAACAGATGGTGATATGGTCATTCCTGCTCATTATGATCCAAAAGACCCTTCTGAGTACTCTGAGCCTGAGAAAGAGAAAGTTTCCCTAGATAGTGGCTTGCAACTGATATTGATAGAGTCACTTGAAAATGTAATGTACAATAACATTGTAAACTGTGACACTGCTAAGCAAATCTGGGAAAAGATTGAGATACTTTGTGAGGGGACTGAGGAAGTTAGATCTAATCAAAGAAGGATACTGATTTCACAATATGAGGGTTTCATGGCCAAGCCAAAAGAAAGTAAAACTGATGTGTTTGAAAGATTCAATAAGCTGATAAATGATTTGCATCTCCATGACAAATACTATGAAGCTGAAGAAGTGAACTTAAAGTTCTTGCTTACTCTCCTTGATAATTTGGAACATAAAATCTCAGTAATCGGGGAAGGGAGAGACTTGATCAGAATAACATTGGAAGTTCTATATGGAATTCTTAAAACATATGAACTAGAAATGATTCAAATGAAATCATTGAGATCTGGTCAATGACATGTTGTAGATGGCTCAAGTGCTTTAATTGTCAATGAAAGATAAACATCTAATGATGAGCCAAGATCTCAAACTCCAGTTGCCTCAACAAGTAAGAAAAGAACAAATGATTCACAGGAACAAGTCATTCTGGAATTGGAAGAAGATGAGTTCTACAATCTTGATGAACTGGATGAGCTAGATCAGTCAATGGCCTATTTGGCTAGAAAATTCTCTAACATTAAAGTAAAGAAACCAAGATAATTCAAGGGTAAAGGACAGTCTTTCAACAAAGACAGCAACTGGAAAGGAAAGGGAAAGTACACCTCTAATAGCAAGAATGGTTACGAAACTGCATCTGTTGACAGATCTAAGATAAGGTCTATAATTGTGATGAATTAGGCCATTTTTCTACAGAATGCAGGAAACCCAAGAAAGCAAAGAAGGATAAAGCTTATCTTGAACTGGAAGCAAAGTATGAAGCTTTTCTAAAGAAACAACAAAGAAAAGCTTATATTACAGATGGAAAGAGTTGGGATGATTCTGAAAATGATGAAGATGAAGAATTTGGAAATTATGCACTCATGGCCTTGGAGCAAGGAGAATCATCCTCATCTAAATCATAAGTACCAACTCTTACCACCATTGATTTAAATGTGAGTCAATATAAGGAAACTGTAGAAAAGATGAGCACGTAAATGTTTCATATTCACACAAGCATGGTTGCTGCTAATGAAGAAGTTAGCAGACTGACAAAGATAAATGAGAAGCTTGAAAATGAGAAACAAGAAACTGAATTGTTGTTGGTGGAGCTTGAAGCTGTAAAACAAGAAAATGCTTATCTAAAGAATAAGCTCAAGTGTGCAAATGAAATTGAAGCAATGCTAAGGGAGAAGCTTGAAAAGAATGAGGTGAAGTTGAAGTCCTTTAGAAATGCATCTGAGTTAGTTGGACAATACCATGAGAAAAATAAACCATGTGCAAACATTGCTATTGGTCTTAACTATGATGCCTTGAACAGCAAGAAGAAAGAGATAGGTGACAAAGGAAAATCAATAGTTAATGAAAATGTTCCAGCTATGCTGAAAAAGGTTGTGTCACCTATATTCAAGGCATGTGAAGTTAACTTCAGTGAAGAAGAGTTTATTATCAAGCAAGAAATTGCTGATGAGGACAAAGAGAAGAAAACTGCAGAATCAACTAAATCTTCCAATACAGAAGAGAAGATCATGGATAAACAAAGTCCCAAGACACCTGGTAAAGAAACCAAGACTGAAGATGCAAGAAAGAAGAAGAAAAATAGAAATAGGAAAGTTGGGATAAACAAAAGCAATAATTTTGTTTATGTTGCAGATGCTCCAAGAAAGAAATATAAAAAATGTGGCTCTGTGAATCATCTAACTCACCTTTGTAAAAAGGCAGTTAGCAAGCCAACTAAAGGAGCCTGTAAATATAATGAAGCAGATGCAAATGATCTCTACTCATTCTGTTAAAAGTTTGACTGTATCCCTTGTAACTTGAAAGTGATGAAGAGTTGCCACAAACTGAGAGTAGATCTTAAAAAAACTAAAATTGGGTCTACATCAGAAAGGTAAAATGCACAAAGTCATTGAATTCTATTTTATATGAAATAACTCATTCTACTTCTACTAAATTAGTTAACAAGAAGAAAGTAGCCAACACTGCTTGGGTTGCTAAACACACTTAAAACTCATTATGTACAGGGCATAGTGAAGAAAGTCATATGGATCATTGACAGTGGGTGTTCCAGACATATGATAGGTGATAAGGCCATGTTATCACAGTTTGAAGAGAAGACTGGCCCTTTGATGACCTCTGGAGACAACAACAAATGATTCACAATGGGATATGGCAAGATTGTTTCTGAAAATATTGTCGTTGATGATATAGCACTGGTAGCTGGTCTTGAAGTGAATCTTCTCAGTGTTACCCAATTTTCCGACAAGGGTTTTGAAGTTTTATTCAACAAAGAAGAATGCACTTTTATCAGCAAGAAAACTGGTGAAGTTGCTCTGAAAGGAGCAAGAAAAGGAAGCTTGTTTGTTGCAGACTTGGACTCAACAAATAAGGATAGAATTTTTTGCTTCTACACCAAGACATCAGAGGAACAAAGCAAGTTATGGCATAAGAAGTTGTCTCACTTGAATTTCAAGGCAATTAACACCTTAGTCAAAAAGGAGTTAGTAAGAGACATGTCTAAACTAGAGTTTGCTCAAGTTGAAGTTTGTGAGGCTTGTCAGAAAGGAAAAATGAAGAAATCAAGTCATAAGTCAAAAACTGTGAATTTTATAAGTGCACCATTGCAACTTATTCACATGGACTTGTTTGGACCAGTAAATGTCTTATCAATTTCAAGGAACAAATATGCACTTGTGATGGTGGATGATTTTTTAAGATACACTTGGGTAGAGTTCATGCACTCTAAAGATGAAACTTCACACATCATAATTGAGCACATCAAGAAGATAGAAAAATAGGTTGAAGATCAAAATTGTGTGAAAAGATTGAGAAGTGATAATGGAACATAATTCAGAAATGCAACATTAAATGAATTCTGCAAAAATAAAGGGATTGTTCAAGAATTCTCAGCAGCTAGAACACCTCAACAAAATGGAGTAGTTGAAAGGAAGAACAAAATATTAGTTGAAGCTGCAAGGACAATGCTGCAAGATGCCAACAAGTTTCTGGGAAGAAGCTGTTAACACTGTATGTTACACTCAGAACATATATCTCATTAATAAGGCACATGGCAAATCACCTTACTCAATCACGTCTAAGAGAAATCCTATTGTTAAGCATCTTCATGTGTTTGGAAGCAAGTGTTACATTTTGAAAGACAACTCTGAATATGTGGGAAAATTTGACTCAAAAGTTTTTGAAGCAATTTTTCTGGGATATTCATTGGAGAGAACTGCCTACAAGGTCTATATGATAGATCAAAAGAAGATTATGGAGAGCACATATGTGACTTTTGATGATGACAAGTGTCCAGGCTTGGAATGCCTTGATGAAAATGAAGTTGAAGCCTTTGCATTTGAAAACCTCATCATTGATAGTGATTCTGATGGTGAAGATGAAGTCAGTGCACAAAAAATGTTGAATGAAGAGATTACTGAATAGGAAAATCATGGGAATGGAAGCTCATCTCAAACACCGGAATTTGATAGCACAAACTCAGGGGGAGAAAGAGAAGAAGGATCTAGCAGTCATACCAATGATGAAGGCACAAGTCAACAAACTCATACAAGAAAGTGGGATAGAAGTCACACTAGAGAAGCAATTATTGGTGATCCTACTGCTGGTGTGAGGACTAGAAGTGCAACTTCTAATGAGTGCCTACATGCATGTTTTCTATCTTAAGTAGAGCCTAAGAAAATTGATGAAGCTCTACTGGATCCTGATTGGATATCTACCATGCAGGAAGGGCTGAATCAGTTTGAAAGAATAAAGTTTGGGAACTGGTTCCTGCACCAAAGAATAGAAGTATAATTGGAAAAAATTGGTGTTCAGGAACAAGATGGATGAAAATGGTATAATTACTAGAAACAAGGCAAGGTTGGTTGCAAAAGGCTACTCACAAGAAAAAGGAATTGACTATGATGACACTTTTGCTCTAGTTGCAAGACTTGAAGCAATAAGAATTTTTCTAGAATATTCTGGACATTCAAATTTTAAAGTATATCAAATGGATGTCAAGAGTGACTTCCTAAATGGTGAGTTAGAAGAAGTTTATGTGCAACAACCACCTGGTTTTGAAGATCCAGAATTTCCAAATTTTGTGTACAAATTACTCAAGGCTCTATATGGACTAAAGCAGACACCTAGAGCATTGTATGATACATTGTTAGAATTCCTACTGAAACATGCTTTTACTAGAGGTACTATATATAAGGCTCTTCTCTACAAGAAACATGATAAAGATATGATCCTAGTTCAGATCTATGTGGATGATATCATTTTGGTTCTACAAATGAAAAGCTTTGCCAAAGATTTTCTAAGCTTATGCAGAGTGAATATGAAATGAGTATGATGGGGGAATTAAGTTACTTCCTTGGGCTACAAGTCAGTCAAAGAAGTGATGGGATCTTCATCAGCCAAACTAAGTATGTCAAGGACTTATTGAAAAAGTTTGGTATGGTTGATTGCTCACCTGCTTCTACACCTATGTCTACAGTAACAAAGCTGGATGAAGATAGAAAATGCAAGGGTGTAGATATTTCAAGCTATAGAGGATTGATTGGATCATTTTTTTACTTAACTGCAAGTAGACCAGACATCATGTTTGCAACATGTCTATGTGCAAGATTTCAAGCCAATCCTAAAGAATCACATTTGATGGATGTAAAGAGGATTTTCAGATACTTAAAGGGGACTCCAAACTTGGGATTATGGTATCCTTAGGGAACTGGTTTTGAAGCTGTTGATTACACTGATGCAGATTTTGCTGGATGCAGGGTTGACAGAAAGAGGACTAGTGGAAGCTGTCAATTTCTTGGACAAAGACTTGGATCCTGGTATAGCAAGAAACAATAATATGTATCAACTTCTATACTAGAGGCTGAATACATAGCTGCAGAAAGTTGTTGTGCTCAAGTGCTTTGGATTAGAAATCAGCTAATGGATTATGGCCTAGTGTTACACAAAATTCCTATCATGTGTGACAATACTAGTTCTATATCCATAGTGGCTAATTCAGTTAATCATTCTAGAACAAAGCACATTGATGTAAAGTATCATTTTATTAGAGAACATGCTACAAATGGTACCATTGAGCTCATTTTTGTTCCAACAGAAAAACAATTAGCTGACATTTTTACTAAACCTTTGGATGAAGCAACTTTCACTAGACTTGTAGGTGAAATTGGAATGCTTAATTCTTCATCCTAAGGCAAGAACTCATCTAATGTTTAGCAGGAGATTAATTTCTAGTAAATCAAAATTAATTTGATTTAACTGGAAATTAACTGAAATATGAATTATAAATATTTCAGAAATCTCTGCATATTCATTTTTCAAAACAAAATTTAACTTGGAATTTTTCAAGTTCTAAGTAAACTGCTCAGTTAATATACATCTTTAATGTATAAAATTGACACAAGGCAGAATTACAATGATCCAAAGGTATATAGAGAACTGAGTTCTCGATTAGTCTAACTGACTTCTCGACAAGTCATTTGAAGACTTCTCGAGTGAGTTCTCGATAAGTTAATTTACTGACTTCTCGAGTAATTTCTCGATAAGTTTAGATATGACTTATCGAAAATCCTTGTAGAGTTCTCTAGTAGTGTTATTTCACAGAGTTCTCTACAAGTACAATTTTTAGACTTATCAATAACTCAGAATTGAAATAATTTAATTTAATAAATTATTTTGGTAAAATACTTTTGGAAATTTTATTTTAATTATATTTTGAATTTATTCAAATAAAAGTTGGAACTAATTAAGTCCATTTCTGGACAAACTGGGTATTTATTTGACATCTCGATAAGTAAATTTTTAGTTCTCTATAAGAGTAATTTAAAATGACTTCTCGATATGTTTTTCTTTTCTTAAAATGACTTCTCGATAGACTAATTCCAAACGTCTATCTTTGAGTTCTCGAAAAGTCATTTTCTTTTACTATAAATACCCAGACATCTTGATACATATACATACTTACAATTTTTGAGATCTCAAATGACCTAGCCTTTCAAGAAAAAACCAATTTCTTTCTCAGTTTTACTCATTTCTCAAAAACTTTTCTTACCCATTCATTCTCATCAATCAACAATGGCACTCAATATTGCAAGAGCCTCTATTCCAGAGAAAGGAGCTAATTACCTTGCTTTTACTGATGCTAACCAAGCTCCTGACAAGTTCAAGGGGTTTGTGAAACTTTTGGTTGAATCTTATCCTACAGGAGCTTTGACCGTAAATCATGTTCTGTATCTGGAAGTTCTACATGAATTCTGGACTACAGCAGTAGTGAGGACTGATATGAATGATAACTCTCTCTATCATAGTAACATGCACAATTGGAGGCCAACTAATAGAGTTTAACGAACAAGTTGTGAATAGAGCTTTGGGGCTACCAACTGAGAATCTAGTGGAGGTGCCAACTCCTGATGAGCTGATTGAGTTTCTGGACTTCATCAATTATGGTGGAAGAATCAACTTATCAAGCTTGAACAAGACCAATCCAAGGAAGGAGAGGTCCTTTGTCTTTGATTCTATGTTGAGGGCCTTCACATGCAGAAAGATAGGGTATGACAACATTTCAAGTGTGGTGCAAAACCTGGTGTACTCAATTGCCCACAATAGACACTTGAATGTTGGTCTATTGATCCTGGCAGAACTTGCAACCAGGCTAATAATGCCCCTGTTAGCTAGAGGTAAGGAAATTTTCTTTCCTAGATTTATTATGTCCACTTTAAATCATAAAGTAGTAGACATACATCTATTAAATGGTATAGATAGCACAAAAATAGGCAATTGTAAGCAAGTGTCCAAAATAATATTTGGTTCACTTACTACAAAGAATAAGGTAAATGTAAGTCTAAGAATCACTCCATTCATGTTGGAGAGGTTTAGGACTTACCCTTACCCCATGCCTGACTTGAGGTCAAATGTACAATCTAGCACTGCTATGATCCCAGAACCCGTGGAAGTACAAACACAAGAACACCCAAAGGGATCTTCCCAAGCTGAAACCATTCTTTCAAAACCTGTAGAAGCTAGGAAAATAACCACCTCATCTTCTCAAAAAGATGAGGTGAGTAAAAAGAAGAGAAAGGGGGTAACCTTAGCAGTTATAACTGAGAGTTGTGAGGATCAAGCAGAAGCTGAGTCACCTTTGGTCCAGAGATCCAAAAGAAGTAAGAAATCTGAGCTGACCACTCAAGCTACCTCTGTATCCTTCCAACATGATGTAGTTGTAAAAATGGAGACTAAACAGACTCTGGATGCATCCTCTCAACATGCTGTATCTATTGAAAAGAGCATTCACCCCAATGCACCCTTTAAAGAGTCTATACAGCCTGCACTTGAAGCAATTTAAGTGTATGGTAGGAGAAATAAGGATGGCACACACTGTGAGGGCACATCTTTTGAAGCTCCCTCATCTATTCAGGGGGAGCTGCCAACACTCACATCTGAGAAACAATCTCTAATATCTCAAATATAATTTCCTACCTAAAGCACTTGAACCAAATTCTCAAGTGCAAAATAAATCAAGTGACTTGGTTCAAGAAAACTTGTTCACCATCCAGACACTTCATTTAGATGGTGAGAGGCTACTAGTTGTGGTAGACCTTGATGGCACTATCAAAACCATGGGGGATTCATCAATTTTTACTGAAGACCCAATGGAGATACTAAATGCACCTTCATGTGCAAATTAGTCTTCACAGACTGTAAGGTTTGAGGGTAGTACTCCTAGGGGGGTGCTATCTAAATCCTCTCCAATTCATTGGGAGGTTCCTCATGTAGGAACAAATCCCCTCAAAACCCTAGCAGAAATTGCTTTAGCAGTTGATGCTAGGAGTACAATTGCTAATGATCCTGTTATAGGGGAGGCAAGTATAGCACATTCAGGTGACAGTGTGGTGCAAGACACACATGGGTTTGAAACTGGTGCACATGGCAGTAACCCAGTCAAATCCCCTCCAACTCAATTGGAGGTTCCCACAACTAGTGTGGAACAACAACTAGCCATAACCACATAGCAATCTATGAGTAAAACTGTGACTTCAGTCACAGGTGGTTCTGAATCTCAACCATCAACTTCACAACCTCAACAACCACACATCCTATCACAATGGCTGCAAGAATCTGGTTCTCAACCCACATCTATTGATGATCTTCTAGTAGAACAAATTTCTGGACCAGCAAATATCTCACAATATCTATTGACTTCTGATATGAGCAATCAAGATTATCAAGCCATCATGTAGGAAAGAAGTTCCCGCACTTGAAGCAATTGCAGTTGTCAATGTGTTTCCAGATGTCTTTCTAGACGATCTTCCAGGATTACCTCCCGACAGAGAAATTGATTTTGTGATTGATTTAGCACAAGAAACAGAACTTGTCTCTAAAGCTCCGTATCGCATGGCACCAATAGAGATGAAAGAGTTGGCAACTCAACTGTAAGATCTTTTGGAGAAAGGAGTTATAAAATCCAGTGTATCCCCGTGGGGCAAACCAGTGTTGTTTGTCAAGAAGAAAGACGGGAGTATGCGACTATGTATTGACTATCGGGAATTGAATAAGCTGACCATTAAGAACAAGTATCTGTTGCCAAGGATTGATGATTTGTTTTATCAACTGAAAGATGCTGTATGGTTTTCTAAGTTTGATTTAAGATCAGGATACCATCAACTGAAGATCAAGCCAGAAGACATTCTGAAGACCGTATTCAGAACCAGATATGGACATTATGAGTTCTTGGTGATGTCATTTGGATTAACCAACGCACCAGCAGCTTTCATGGACCTAATGAATCGAGTATTCAAGAAGTATTTGGATAAATTCGTGATAGTGTTCATAGATGACATTTTAATCTACTCCAAGACGGAAGAAGAGAATGCAAAGCATTTGAGAATAGTTCTGGAGATACTGCGACAGGAGAAATTGTACGCAAAGTTTTCAAAGTGTGAATTTTGGTTAAAAGAAGTACAATTTCTTGGGCACGTGATTAGTAATAAAGGATTAGAAGTGGATCCGTCAAAGATTGAAGCTATAATCAATTGGGAGAGACCAAAAACACCAACAGAAGTAAGAATGTAATATCTGGGATATATCGTGTAATTAGTTTTGCTAATAAATAAATATTATGCATATTCAGTATTTATTCAATGAATTAATTGTTAAGTGGTATATGTGTTTGGATGTTTAAAAATAATATAAATTGAGTATTTTAATTTTTATGTCCAAAATAAAATATAGATAATTGTGATATCTTCCTATTTATTTTTATGATGATTTATGGTTTTATAGGAAATTTATGGATTTAATAAATTCTTTTTTCGAGTATTTATAAACTATTTTATATAATCGGGAACCAGCCGACTTCACCCATTTTTACGTTTTTATAACCCGAAACTCTTCCGAGAACTCCTTCCTAACCAAATGGCAGTATTTCGAGCATTTTCCATGTTTTGACTTTTTCGATCCGGCGTACCAGTTTGTCCTGTGCGGGTCCCGGCGCAATATTTTCGATAAAAAATTCGTTTCGGTAAATCAATAAAACTCGTATTTTCGATAAACGGGATCTTTTTATTAAAATAATATAATTATCACCTCTTAATACGTGTAACCAGGCGCTGAGACCAAGACCGCAGTAAAATTGTATAGATTTGGATAATTATTTCGAAAACCAGTACCGTTTAGATATGTTTTTATAAATAAACGTACTATTTTATATCCGGAATGATCCAACGGGATACTATTTTTCCGTAAATATATATAGCCCTTACCGTAATTTATTTCATACAGAAAATCATTTGAAATTAGTAAAATCTATATAAAACAGAGAAAATACTATATTTATAAACCGTTCTTCGTAATCAAACCTAAATCCGGAGGCGTTATCGATATCGGATTGAGGCGTGCATACACTCGATTCGAAGCCTGAGAAATATCCTATATGATTCAGCCATCAGTTTCAACCCAGAATCAAAGGTTAATTTCCTATAAACTGATTTATATTCGATTTTTTTAGAATTATAATTAGGGTTTTGAGTTCGAGAAATTGTTTGTATGATTTGATGATTGCATGTTGTAGATCTTTTCTTCCTGATCATTTTGGTATATTATATGCTTGATTTGGAGTTCAATAACATATTCAAATTAGGGTTTGATTCTCGAATTGTATAATTAGGGTTCAGACTCATTTGAATGTTCTTGACTGAATTTGGGGGTTTCTTATTTAGGGATGTATAGACGTTCTAGAGGGTGGGTTCTGTTCCTTATGAAATTTGCAATCGATTCATATATAGCTTGCTAATCGACATTGCTCGTAGTAACCGTGTTGGTGATTTGAAAGTTCGTCGGTGTTCTTCGTTTCCGGGCACAAATCCGGCTAAATAGGAGTTTGTTTGCTTGACTTGTTTACATAAATGAGTTCCTGGCAATCACCCGCACATTTCCCCGAGTTTTCGAATCGTTCTGAGCTTTGAGGAATGTTTCCGGCGAGCTTGCGCGGCGGCGGGTCGCCGTTAATGGCTTCCTGTCCGTCCGCCGGTGAGGATGAAGGGAGGAGATGGCAAAATTGCTGTCTAGTTCCCCTAGTTTTCAAGAACTTACATTTTAGACCCTGTTCGTTAAAAACTTTTTAAAAACAAGATTTTCAATTACAAAACTTTCGAAATTAGGATTTCTGTTTTAAATACTTTCAAAAATAGGATTTCTTTTTATAAAATGATTTCAAAAATAGTTTTAATTATTTTAAAATTCCAAAAATCATTTATTTTAATTCCAAAATTCATTTTTAATTCAAAAATAAATCTAAATTACTTAATTAATTAATTTTAATTAATAAATAATTGATTAATTATTCAATTAATTTAAATATTAATTGATTAATTAGTTTAATTATTTAATAATTGACTTTAATTTGATTTAATTATTTTAAAATGATTTAAAACTCTTGAAAAATAGTTTCAAGCTTTAAAATGTTATTTTAAATTATTTTCAAGGCTCGATAATTATTATAAAATTATTTTAGAGGCATATTTTAGTAATCAGACTCTGTTTATTACCCGAAATTGATCCGACGACCCGTTTTGACTCCGAAAAATGTTTTAAAAATCATATTAAATACCTGAAAGAGTGTTTATTACCCGAGACCTCTCTATAAATGGAATTTTATTAGTTTTTTGACGTGCTATGTGTTATACGTGACATGTTTGTTAGACTATTGGTCTATATGTTCGGTGTTTATTTGTTTTAGCATAACTTTCAATCTATAAATCGGATTTGGGTAAAACGAAGGGTATATAGAAGCATATATCGAATAAAATCATATGAGTTGAGTATTGATAGATACTTATGATAGGTGAGCAGAAGAGGCAAGGCATAGGAAAGGAAAGCAAGTATTCGAGAAGTAGGAGATTGTGATTGGAAGTTAGTGAAGTATAGCAGTCTAATACCAGACAAGTGTTCTGAACTTTCTCGAGATATGTTGTGAATAGTTGATAGTGAAGGGTTTTTAGCACATAAACGCAACGAAAACGTAAATTTAAATCTTAAAAAAAACGAAACCCTCCGCAGGATCCATGCGAAAAATAATATTTAATTCGTAGTTCAGTATGTTTACCTTAAGAAGCTTTACGTTAATGGAAAGATGGAGGTCTTTAATTGTGATCCAAGAACGATGAGCGGAGATCCCTAGCAGCTGCTCCTCAAGTGTGAAGCACTCCACCAGTATCCACCAAGAGTACAATGTGCTGGAGGAGGAAAAGGTTGAGAGAATTAGTTGTCTCCCTCTTGTTCTGCTTTACAATTAGGGTTAATTATTTGGGTTGAGGCAAATAGAGTTTATAATAGTATATTTATAGGCAAAATTTTTAGCTGAAAATTTTCTATAAAATATTATTATTATTAACCCTTTAATTGATTATTCTTATTAACCAATTAACTAATAATTAAAACACATTTTAATCATTAATCCCTTTTCTAAACACTTTAGAAAAATAATTCTCTCACTTGATTTAATTTCCAAAATTAAATTCTTAATTAATAATAATAAGAATTAATTAAATCTCATTTAATCAATTATTAAATCTGCTAAATAATTATTTATTTCACAAATAAATAATTACCAGCCATTATTAATTAATTCCTCCACCATTAAATCATTCTCTTTTATGGTGTGACCCTGTAGGTTCAATATTAAGCCGGTAGTAGAAATAAATAATAATAAAACTATTTTATCATTATTTATATAAATTCTCTAATTCATTAAATATGATTAATTAATAAGTTAATCATATTTATTCTACATCGTGAGGGATACTTCTCAGCATATCATGACTATCCGGATAATACGAATTCACTGCTTAGAATACCAAGAACCTATTCAGTGAGTAGTTACCGTACAATCAATTTCTTCTACCCTGCAATATCACGATTAAATACAAGGCATGGAACTTGTGTCAAGCCTATCTTATTTAATCATATTCTTTGCCATTCACTATGCTTAGTTCTAATTAATGTAAATTAGAAACTCCTTTCTAATTTCATTCACTTTGGCCAGAGATTCCTGAACTAGCATAAGTGGATCAGCATTGAACATTCTCTTCCTTCACTGGAAGGGGTATATCCTTTATTGATCATACACTATCTTCGTGTACAAATTCCTATACCCGGTAGAGACCTTATAATTGTCACTGGAGACTAATAGCTAAACCAAAACATAGTTCAGTGTATACAAGATGACTATAATGACCTCAAATCTAAGGATACTTGTACAACCATCACTATGTGAACAATTGCTGACACGTGAGTGAACTCCATCAGTTGTTCAGCTGTGTGAGTCATGTTCAGTGAACTTATTCTATAATAAGCACCTACATACTAGCTATAGTGTCACCACAGAAATGTCTATGAGAACAGACATACTTCATAATGAAGCAAGCATAGTATGTACCGATCTTTGCGGATTACTAATTACCCGTTAGTAATCCTACGACCAGGAAATATTTAAGTTTAGAGTTATCATCTTTTAGGTCTCATTATTATGATCTCATCATAATCCATAAAAAGCTTTACTCTAAACTATGGTATATCTTATTTAAACACTTAAATAGATAAATGCCGCAATTAAACCAAAACAAGTCTTTTATTAATATCAATGAAATCAAAACAGATTACATAAAAGTTATTCCTAAATCATTATACATGATTGGACTTAGGACACATCTCTTTCAATCTCCCACTTGTACTAAAGCCAATCACTCTAGTATCTAATACCCATCTTGTCTTTATGACGATCAAAGGGACTTTGAGAAAGTGGCTTTGTGAGTGGGTCTGCTACGTTGTTATATGTGTCAACTCTCTTGACGTCTCCTCTTTCAATACAATACAAGAAATGTTACCGCGCTCCCACTAACCTTTTTGTAGACACATGGTTCATCTATGTTTTTGATAAAACTAAACTCTTGATTGTCTCATCAAAACGGATGTTCCATCTACGAGAAGCTTGCTTTAAACCATATATGGTTCGCAGCAGCCTGCACACTAGGTGTTCATTACCCTTGGAAAGAAAACCCTCTGGCTGTGTCATATACACTTCCTCTTCAAGTTTCCCATTGAGGAAGGCCGTTTTCACGTCCATTTGCCAGATCTCATAGTCGTAGTAAGCAGCATTCGCAATCAAAATCCGAATTGATTTTAACTGGGCTACAGGCAAAAAAGTTTCATCAAAGTCAATCCCTTGACTTTGTCTGAATCCTTTTTCCACGAGCCTGGCCTTATAGGTCTCCACCTGCCCATCTTCTCCAATCTTTCTTTTGTATACCCACTTGCAACCAATAGGCTTAACACCTTCAGGCGCCTCAACTAGAGTCCATACTTGGTTGGTATACATAGATTCCATTTTGGATTACATGGCACTATGCCATTTCTCTGAGTTAACACTACTCATAGCCTCATTATAGGTCACAGGGTCGTCATCATCAATGATTGACAACTCATTGTCATTCTCAATGACAAGGCCATAATACCTCTCAGGTTGGCGAGACACTCTCCCTGACCTACGAATGGGCTATTTCACAGAAGGTTGTTCAGTCTGAACAGGTGTTTCCACTTGATCCGTAGTAGTTTGTGCTTTTTGAACTTCATCAAGTTCAATTTTGATCCCACTGTTTCCTTCAAGGATAAACTGCTTTTCCAAGAAGGTAGCATGTTTAGAGACAAACACCCGATGATCGGTGTAAAAGTAATACCCTAAAGTCTCTTTAGGATATCCCACAAAATTACATTTTACAGATCGAGATTCCAGCTTATCTGGGTTAACTTTCTTGACATAAGCTGGACATCCCCAAATCTTAACGTGTTTAAGACTCGGTTTCCTTTTCCATATCTCATATGGAGTTTGAGGAACAGATTTGGAAGGCACCTTATTCAGTAAATATGCTGAGGTTTCCAATGCATAACCCCACAAGAATATTGGAAGATTCGCGTAGCTCATCATGGACCGAACCATGTCTAACAAAGTTCGATTTCTCCTTCCAGATACCCCATTCAACTGTGGAGTATATGGAGGAGTCCACTGGAAGACTATACCATTTTCTTTGAGATAAGCTAGAAACTCTCCATTCAAGTATTCACCATCTCGATCTGATCGAAGAGTTATAATACTATGTTTGGTTTGTTTCTCCACTTCATACTTATATTCTTTGAACTTTTCAAAGGCTTCAGACTTGTGTTTCATCAAATACATATATCTGAATTCACCCATGGCTTGCGTAGACATTGGTCCACATACATCTGTGTGTACCAATCCTAGCAAATCTGCAGCCCTCTCTCCATGTCCACTAAATGGAGATTTCTTCATTTTACCCAATAGACAAGACTCGCATGTAGGATATGATTCAAAATCAAAGGGGTCAAGTCACCCTTCCTTATGCAATGTCCGCAGTCTATTTTCACTAATATGACCAAGTCAGCAGTGCCACAAGAAAGTGAGATTTTCATCATCCCTTTTTTCTTTTATTAGTATGTTCAATTTGTAGTAAATTATGCTCTACGTCACACACATACAGATCATTGTTTAAAATACCACTTCCATAAAGAACGTTATCTCTAAGAATTAAACATTTATTATTCTGAATAAAAAACGAAAATCCAGCCAAGTCTAACATGGAATAGAAATAATATTCCTCACAATCGAGGGAACAAAATAACAATTATTTAGAACAATAGTCTTGCCCGTAGGCATATGTAAATGAAATGATCCTACAGCTTCAGCAGCAACTCTTGCTCCATTTCCCATCCGTAGAATTACCTCTTCTTCTTCAAGAGTCCTACTTCTCCTTAGTCCCTGTAATGAATTGCAAATATGAGAACCACAGGCGGTATCTAATACCCAAGTAGAAATTTGACTTAGTGACATATTAACTTCGATCATGAACATACCTGAATCAGAAGTGGTAGTCTCACTACCCTTCTTCTTCTTCAATTCTGCAAGGTAAACCTTGCAGTTCCTCTTCCAGTTCCCCACCTTGTTACAGTGAAAGCAAACAGCTTTGCTCTTGGGGTCTTCAGCTTTTGGTGGAACCGGCTTTTTCTACCCAACTTTCTTCTTCTTGGAAGGGTTCTTCTTCCTCTTCTTAGGATTGGAACCTTCACCAATTAGAAGAACATAACTCTTTTTAGGGGGAAAATTCAATTCCGCAGTCTTCAACATGTTGTGGAGTTCAGGCAGGTTGACATCCAGCTTATTCATGTGAAAGTTCAAAACAAACTGCGAGAACGAACTCGGAAGTGATTGCAAGACCAAGTCTTGGCTCAGCTCCCCATCCATGGCAAAACCAAGTTGTCCAAGATGTTCAATCAAATTGATCATCTTAAGTACATGGTCATTCATAGATGATCCCTCAGACATCCTACAACCGAACAGCTCCTTCGATATCTCATATCGAGCTGTCCTCCCTGCCACACCATACAACTCTTGTAGATGCATAAGGATAGTGTGAGCATCCATTTGCTCATGTTTCTTCTGTAGCTCAATGTTCATGGAAGCTAGCATGATTCATTGAGCAACATTTGCATCATCTATCCACTTACGATACACAACATGTTCATCATTATGTGCATCGCTAGCAGGTTCAGTAGGCTTAGGTGAGTCAAGCACATATTCTAGCTTCTCAACCCTGAGAATAATTCTCAAGTTTCGAAGCCAGTCAGTAAAATTAGGACCAGTCAACTTGTCAGCATCTAGTATACTCCGGAGTGATAGTGCAGAAGACATAATGAATATAGTAAATCTGTAAATGATGAACATATAACAACACTTAGCAAATATTCAATTTCATTTCAAAACACTATACGAATCGGGTCTTTATTCATAAGTGGCTCCCACTAGTTTATCTGATTTATACAACCCCTAAGTGAAAATTAGGCATTCATAATGCTAGTGGGAATAGGGATCCTACATTCCATCATACAACCTCGACTATAGCAGGAAACGTCATATGATGTTCAATAAGCAGACAACTCTTGTCAATTATATCTTATGTTATTCCCCAATAAAACTTTAGCCTCTTGAATAATTGAGTCACGGCTGTAGCACGACAAACTCAATATTCTAAGTCAAGTCTAACCCAACATTTCGTACAATTGAATCAGTCTCCAACGGCCCACGGCTATAGCACGTAACAACCTTTAGATTCTAATTCAATGTACACATCTTTATGTAATAGACAAGTATTTCTTATTTCGAAATCAAAGCCCTCGGCTGTAGCATGAAATGACAATGATTTAAAAATAAGAACTACTTTCTACCATGTTGGAAGGCTTTGACCGACACAAGCCCATTGTGTCATTGGCCAATTACTACTTGATATTATTTAATTTTAGAGGGAATATATTATATTACAATCATAATCATATTATAAAGAGATTCTTCCTTTTAAATTAAATATTTCAAATCAATAATCGATAATCAGATGATTCCTAGATCGGGGGGAGCATTGTCAAGAGGCGTCACTTAATACCCCTTTCTTACAGATAGAAATCTGCTTTTGACAGAATCATCCTTTCTCTCAATATTGAAAATTCATATTTAATTACGTGTTTCATAAACACAAGAATCTCATGATTGTATTCATAATATTATTGTTAAGGCAAGAAACGATTCCTATTCTAGATTTTTTAGAACACGCCTTATATTGATTTAAGTTCACCTAAATCTATCATCGCATGGTAAACATAGGCATATATCTCATATAAAAAATTAAATAAACAAGTAAATGTAAAGTGCAATAAATTAAATGTGTTTGGTTATGGCCCAATCCTATGTGATCTTTATCAAGCTCAAAATAAAGATCAAGGTCAATCTAATATGGTGATTGAAATAAATACAACTACTTATTACATAAGTCTTCTTCTTTGTTTAGACTTCTTGTATGCCTCGTCTTCTTCTTTGTATCACCTCCATTGGATAGCCTTCTTGAGTCTTCAATTACATTACATGATTGAAAGTAAAACTAATCTAATGAACTTTCAAGAATAACTCGAGTTACATTCGAGATTTATGATTACAAAGATTGACGATATGCAAGTCATATTTAAAACCAAAACCAAAACCATTACACTAAGGTCGAAAGGCCATAACCATCCACCATGTTCATACAACACATAAAAGCATGTTAAAACATATTATCTGATCTTAACATATCATATTATCCATGATCTAATCATAAAAAAAATATGACAAAAATCAGAAAAATCAGAATCAAATCAGAAAAACAAGAATCATTGTTTACGGGCAAGTGTTCTGAACTTTCTCGAGATATGTTGTGAATAGTTGATAGTGAAGGATTTTTAGCACATAAACGCAACGACAATGTAAATTTAAATCTTAAAAAAAAATGAAACCCTTCGCAGGATCCATGCAAAAAATAATATTTAATTCGTAGTTCAGTATGTTTACCTTAAGAAGCTTTACGTTAATGGAAAGATGAAGGTCATTAATTGCGATCCAAGAACGATGAGCGGAGATCCCTAGCAGGTGCTCCTCAAGTGTGAAGCACTCCACCGGTATCCACCAAGAGTACAATCTAATGGAGGAGGAAGAGGTTGAGAGAATTAGTTGTCTCCCTCTTGTTCTACTTTACAATTAGGGTTAATTATTTGGGTTGAGGCAAATAGGGTTTATAATAGTATATTTATAGGCAAAATTTTCAGCTGAAAATTTTCCATAAAATATTATTATTATTAACCCTTTAATTTATTATTCTTATTAACCAATTAACTAATAATTAAAACACATTTTAATCATTAATCCCTTCTCTAAACACTTTAGAAAAATAATTCTCTCACTTGATTTAATTTCCAAAATCAAATTCTTAATTAATAATATTAACAATTAATTAAATCTCATTTAATCAATTATTAAAACTGCTAATTAATTATTTATTTCACAAATAAATAATTACCAGCCATTATTAATTAATTCCTCCACCATTAAATCTTTATGGTGTGACCCTGTAGGTTCAATATTAAGCCGGTAGTAGAAATAAATAATGATATTTCTAATGATAAAACTATATTATCATTATTTATATAAATTCTCTAATTCATTAAATATGATTAATTAATAAGTTAATCATATTTATTCTACATCATGGGGTATACTTCTCAGCATATCGCGACTATACGGATAATACGAATTCACTGCTTAGAATACCAAGAACCTATTCAGTGAATAGTTACCGTACAATCAATTCCTTCTACCCTGCAATGTCACGATTAAATACAAGGCATGGAACTTGTGTCAAGCCTATCTTATTTAATCATATGTTTTCCCATTCACTATGTTTAGTTCTAATTAATGTAAATTAGAAACTCCTTTCTAATTTCATTCACTCTGGCCAAAGATTCCTGAACTAGCGTAAGTGGATCAGCATTGAACATTCTTTTCCTTCACTGAAAGGGGTAGATCCTTTATTGATCATACACTATCTTCGTGTACAAATTCCTATACCCAGTAGAGACCTTATAATTGTCCCTGGAGACTAAGAACTAAACCAAAGCATAGTTCAGTGTATACAAGATGACTATGATGACCTCAAGTCTAAGGATACTTGTACAACTATCACTATGTGAACAACTGCTGACGCGTGAGTGAACTCCATCAGTTGTTCAGCTGTGTGAGGCATGTTCAGTGAACTTATACTATAATAAGCACCTACATACTAGCTATAGTGTCACCACACAAATGTCTATGAGATCAGACATCCTTCATAATGAAGTAAGAATAATATGTACCGATCTTTGCGGATTACTAATTACCAGTTAGTAATCCTATGCCCAGGAAATATTTAAGTTTAGAGTTATCATCTTTTAGGTCTCATTATTATGATCTCATCATAATCCATAAAAAGCTTTACTCTAAACTATGGTATATCTTATTTAAACACTTAAATAGATAAAGCCCGCAATTAAACCGAAACAAGTCTTTTATTAATATCAATGAAATCAAAACAGATTACATAAAAGTTATTCCTAAATCATTATACATGATTGGACTTAAGACACATCTCTTTGAATCTCCCACTTGTACTAAAGTCAATCACTCTGGTATCTAATACCCATATTGTCTTTATGACGATCAAAGTGACTTTGAGAAAGTGGCTTTGTGAGTGGGTCTGCTACGTTGTTATGTGTGTCAACTCTCTTGACGTCTCCTCTTTCAATACAATACAAGAAATTTTACCGCGCTCCCACTAACCTTTTTGTAGACACATGGTTCATCTATGTTTTTTATAAAACCAAACTCTTTGATTGTCTCATCAAAACGGATGTTCCATCTACGAGAAGCTTGCTTTAAACCATATATGGTTCGCAGCAGCCTACACACTAGGTGTTCATTTCCCTTGGAAAGAAAACCCTCTGGCTGTGTCATATACACTTCCTCTTCAAGTTTTCCATTGAGGAAGGCTGTTTTCACGTCCATTTGCCAGATCTCATAGTCGTAGTAAGCAGCATTCGCAAGCAAAATCCGAATTGATTTTAATAGGGCTACAGGCAAAAAAGTTTCATCAAAGTCAATCCCTTGCCTTTGTATGAATCCTTTTTCCACGAGCCTGGCCTTATAGGTCTCCACCTGCCCATCTGCTCCAATCTTTCTTTTGTATACCCACTTGCACCCAATAGGCTTAACACCTTCAGGCGCCTCAGCCAGAGTCCATACTTGGTTGGTATACATAGATTCCATTTCGGATTTCATGTCACTATGCCATTTCTCTGAGTCAACACTACTCATAGCCTCATTATAGGTCACAGGGTCATCATCATCAATGATTGACAACTCATTGTCATTTTCAATGACAAGGCCATAATACCTCTCAGGTTGGTAAGACACTCTCCCTGACCTACGAATGGGCTATTCCACAGAAGGTTGTTCAGTCTGAACAGGTGTTTCCACTTGATCCGTAGTAGTTTGTGCTTTTTGAACTTCATCAAGTTCAATTTTGCTCCCACTATTTCCTTCAGGGATAAACTGCTTTTCCAAGAAGGTAGCATATTTGGAGACAAACACCCGATGATCGGTGTAAAAGTAATACCCTAAAGTCTCTTTAGGATATCCCACAAAATTACATTTTATAGATCGAGATTCCAGCTTATCTTGGTCAACTTTCTTGACATAAGCTGGACATCCCCAAATCTTAACGTGTTTAAGAATCGGTTTCCTTTCTTTCCATATCTCATATGGAGTTTGAGGAACAGATTTGGAAGGCACCTTATTCAGTAAATATGCTGAGGTTTCCAATACATAACCCCACAAGAATACTGGAAGATTCGCATAGCTCGTCATGGACCGAACCATGTCTAACAAAGTTCGATTTCTCCTTCCAGATACCCCATTCAACTGTGGAGGATATGGAGGAGTCCACTGAGAGACTATACCATTTTCTTTGAGATAAGCTAGAAACTCTCCATTCAAGTATTCACCACCTCGATCTGATCGAAGAGTTATAATACTCTGTTTGGTTTGTTTCTCCACTTCATACTTATATTCTTTGAACTTTTCAGAGGCTTCAGACTTGTGTTTCATCAAATACACATATCTGAATCTAGATCGATCATCTATGAAAGCAATGAAGTAAGAAAATCCACCCATGGCTTGCGTAGACATTGGTCCACATACATCTGTGTATACCAATCCTAGCAAATCTGCAGCCCTCTCTCCATGTCCACTAAATGGAGATTTGGTCATTTTAGCCAATAGACAAGACTCGCATGTAGGATATGATTCAAAATCAAAGGGGTCAAGTAACCCTTCCTTATACAATGTCCGTAATCTATTTTCACTAACATGACCAAGTCAGCAGTGCCACAAGAAAGTGAGATTTTCATCATCCCTTTTTTCTTTTATTAGTATGTTCAATTTGTAGTAAATTATGCTCTACGGTACATACATACAGACCATTGTTTAAAATACCACTTCCATAAAGAACGTTATCTCTAAGAATTGAACATTTATTATTCTGAATAACAAACGAAAATCCAGCCAAGTCTAACATGAAATAGAAATAATATTCCTCACAATCGAGGGAACAAAATAACAATTATTTAGAATAATAGTCTTGCCCATAGGCATATGTAAATAAAATGATCCTATAGCTTCAGCAGCAACTCTTGCTCTATTTCCCATACATAGAATCACCTCCTCTTCTTCAAGAGTCCTACTTCTCCTTAGTCCCTGTAACGAATTGCAAATATGAGAACCATAGGCGGTATCTAATACCCAAGTAGAAATTTGACTTAGTGACATATTAACTTCGATCATGAACATACCTGAATCAGAAGCGGTAGTCTCACTACCCTTCTTCTTCTTCAATTCTGCAAGGTAAACCTTGCAGTTCCTCTTTCAGTTCCCCACCTCGTTACAGTGAAAGCAAACAGCTTTGCTCTTGGGGTCTTCAGCTTTTGGTGGAACCGGCTTTTTCTCACCTACTTTCTTCTTCTTGAAAGGGTTCTTCTTCCTTTTCTTAGGATTGGAACCTTCACCAATTAGAAGAATAGAACTCTTTTTAGGGGAAAATTCGATTCTGCGGTCTTCAACATGTTGTGGAGTTCAGGCAGGCTGACATCTAGCTTATTCATGTAAAAGTTCACAACAAACTGCGAGAACGAACTCGGAAGTGATTGCAAGACCAAGTCTTGGCACAGCTCCCCATCCATGGTAAAACCAAGTTGTCCAAGACGTTCAATCAAATTGATCATCTTAAGTACATGGTCATTCACAGATGATCCCTCAGACATCCTACAACCGAACAGCTCCTTCGATATCTCATATCGAGCTGTCCTCCCTGCCACACCATACAACTCTTTTAGATTGTTAGTCCCTTAACAATATAGCAAGAATTACAGAAGGGAGGTTGAATGGAATTCTTGAACCTTTTTCTTGAAATAAAAATGTTCAACTCGATTATGGATATATTTGTTTTGATTAGCACAATGCGGAATGTAAACTTAAATGAATCAAAACATAAGTAATTAAAAACAAGAGTCTTTAAAAACTTTCTGGTGGATTTAAACAATTCCACCAGAGATATATTTAATATATCGAGAGTACTCTGTGTGCAGAAATGCTCACAGCTGCTTACAAAAATAGAACTGCTAAGAACACAGGAAAATGCTAAAGATAGTGCTTACAAAGATTTTTCTGTTGTTGTTTCTTAGCTATCTCAGTTATTTTTCTATTTGCTACACTCTTGGTTTATATAATACCAAGATTACAAAGTCAAAAGAACTGAACAAATATAAAATCTAACAGTCTTGATCTTTGCTGCTTTTTGTCCTCTATTACCCAGTTAATGGGCTTCCACAGTGTATTTGTATCCAACTCAACGGCTGTGTGTCAGCTTTCACTGTTCAACTCATGTTTGAATCTTGATATGATCATCTGTCAACTTTCAGATCATCCGTCGATGACTTAATTGATCATCCGTCGACTGCTATGTTAAACATCCGTTGATAGCTATTTTGGTCATCCGTAGAAGCTTTGTTAAGCATCCGTTGGTAGCTATTTTGGCACTTGACTTCATTTCACTTATACAGAATTAGAAGACATTGCTTATGTACAGTTAATCAACCTATTCTGCATATCTAGTTAAAGTTAACATGACTTATATGCTACTACAGATTCTATACAAAGGTGCATACAACACTGTGCTACAAACTTATTATTACATAAGCTACTCACTCGATGGATAATGAGTTAATCATCCGTCGGGACTATAATGAGTTATCCGTCGAGACTATAATTCTTATCCGTCGAGTGCTACATTATTTCACTAAGTAAAATCTACTTAGATGTTTTGTTTAGGTAATCATCAAGTACACAACATATTCACAACAGTCTTCCCCAATTTATGTCTACTGGAATTGTAGCCATAAATTAAGAGATACTTGATGATGATAAAACATCCTAAACATATATCTTTAAAGATAAGTAGATAAAACTGAAAGTGCTTCAATTTAAACAAAAATGTACAAGGTTTGGCTCACAGTCAGTTCAAGATGCTCCTCTAGTCTGAGCAAATTTTTCTAGTTTCTTGAAGGTCTGGATCTTCTTCCAAGCTTTCTGTTGTTTTCTTCAATTTGATTCTGGAGCTGTCTGTGGAATTCTAATTCATCAGATTCTGAGAGATCTAACATTTCTTGCATTTCCAAGAGAGTCTCATTGCTAGAGATACTCAATTGGTCTTCTAATCTGAAGAATCTTCTCACACCCTTGTCATCCATGAATTCCATCAGCCAGTAGGGCCTTAGATGCACTCTTCTCCCTATGTATGGGATGATAAGAGTTTTGGGTAGTGCATCTTTGGCTCTAACACTCCTTAGCTCTTCAATCTTCTTCAATACTAATCTTCTTGTAGTTACATTGAACCCAAAGTTTTTCTTGAAGGATGAATAGACTTTGATCAACACAGCTTGGCTTTCTTGAAGTATCCTGTGAAGAGGCCACTGAATCTCCCTTCCCCCTTTGTACTTGAACACCAACCTTTCAGGTAGGTTTCTGTATGCATCAATTGCCCTTACCTCATCCAGCTCCTCCACATAAAGGTTTAGATTTGAGAATTCTTTGATGTCACACAAGTACAAGTAGTCTCCCCTGTTGACCTTGGGTTGAGCTTTGACTACTGACTTGGATTTGAGAGGTGACAGCTTCACTTTCTTGACTGCCCTTGATTTTGTCCTTCTTAGCTTAGTAAGAATTGGCAAGTTGAAGTCAGGAATTGGTAATTTATCCCACTCTATTGGCTCATCCTTTGGCATAATAGGCTCTCCATGTATGTTCCTGTAGGGGTCCACCACCCTTATGTCTTCAAACACCACAGAGGGCTTTGATGCTTGAGTTTCAGCTTGAGTGGATTCCTTTGGAAATTGATCTTCCAATTCCTTGTCAACAACATCCAACTTTCTTTTTGTTCTTTTATCCAGTTCTTTCTTTCTTGAGGATTTCTTCTGTTCTTCAATCTTCTTCTCTGATTCAGTAGCTTGAGATGGTTGAGAGGGAATTTGTTGAGAAGAATTCACAGCCTGTAGCTTGGCCAAGATAGCAAATTGTTCTTTCTTTTGTTTAGACTTCTTTGCATCTAGAGCAGCTTGCCTCTTTTCCTGCTTCAATCTGGCTTTTTCTTCTTCCTTTGCATGAGCAAATTGTGGATGTCCAGCTACCACACAAATTTCCTTCCCATTTCTGAATATCTTTGCAATTCTCTTTCTTGAGGCTGAATCAGCTGGATCTTTGTAGAGGAGAATAGATCTTGATAGAAGCTTCTTTCCATCAGGCTTGGGTGTCTCATACACAGAATCCATAGGGTTCTTCAAAGATAACTTTGGATAGTTTGCCCTTGGTTTAAGAATTATCTCAGCCTTTGTAGTCTTGATGCAGGAAGATTGTCCTTTCTCCAGATAGTTCATGCTCATCTCATTCACATTGATTGGCTTGACATGAGAGTGATGGATAGCTGACTGATCTGGTTCCTTGACTAATTGAAACTTTTTCTGTATTTCCTCATCAATCATTTTCCAGTTGATCAGAGTCAACTCTCCTTTATCAGCATCTTTCAAATTTGCTGCTGCTACATTTATAAGATCTATACCATCTGCAACTGGTGGCTTGGAGATAGTAATTGAAGGTACAATTACTTTGCTGATTTGAACTAGAAGTTTCTCCCCCTCAGTTGGTCCTTTCTCCCCCTTACTTGATTCTCTCTCCCCCTTTTTGTTATCATCAAGTGGAGGAGTTAGGCCTTGTGCTTTAGCCAGTTGCATAAGAAGATTTGTTTGAGTCTGTTGATTTTGAAGAAGTAGAGCCACTGAATTCTCAATAACCTGAACTCTGTTCTCCAGCTTGGCTATCTTCTTGTCAGAATCTGATTCTCTCCTTAATCTTAGTAATAGATCATGCATGGTACCATATGGCATTATTGAATCCAGCTTCTCAGAGTTATATGTCTTTAAGTCAGCTATATCATTTTTCAATTCATCCACACTGAGATTCTGTCTTGAGTGTTGGATCTTCATTAAATGTAAAGAGTCTAGGTGAGCTTGAAGAACAGCCTTGGTACCAGCATCTGAAGCTTCCTTAAGGGCCTGCTGAATAGCTATTACTTGTTTTACCAAAGACACCTCAAATTGCCCTGGTGAGAATTCCTTTGCCCATGCCCATTTAGGTAAACTGAAAGCAGAACTTGGGCCTTCAGCTCCCCCTAAGTTCATGCTTCCATCCAAAGAACCAGAGTCATCATCATCAGAATTTACTCCAAATTCTTCAGATGGCTCTCCAGCTTGAGAAGGCATTCTGTTCACAGCAGCTTTATCTCTTTGAAGAGATTCTGTGGTGTGCACTAAATTCAAAGTCTGCTCTGCCTCCACATTGCCCTGAGCAGCCAACAGTTGATAGGCTGAAACAGGGTGAGTAAAAGTGTCAGCATCCAAGGAAATGTTATCAATTACAGCTTTGTAATGTTGCTGAAATTGTCTTTCCTTTTCAGCATCATCCACAATTATTGACTCACTAGCAATGGCTGGTTCCATCCTTATTTCTCCAGTACCTGCCTTTCTCTCATATTCTCTCTTTTGTTGCATCAGGGTCTCACCCTGGCTCCCCACCCTCACACCCTCACCTTCACCTACTAAGGTGGGACTCCTCTCACTCACTTTTGCCAATCCTGAATGAATGGATTGCTGACATTCACTCTTTTCCTCTCCTTTTTCCTGGGAGCAACCCAGCCTCTCACTCAATGCATTCTCCTCTCTCAGTCCTAAGAGTGATTGTATTACCACCAAATCTTCTGCACTTGAAATAATTGAAGTTTGAAGTTGTGCAGAGACACTCGACGGATAAGTGATATCCGTCGGGTGAGTGGTAAAGCTATCCGACGGATAACTGCTGTTAAGCTTATCCGTCGGGATACAATCACTACTCGACGGATGAGCAATATCCATCGAGAGAGTAGAAATGAATGAGGTGGGAAGAGAAACTATTGTTGACTCTGTGTTGATTGAAGTTATTTGAGGCACAGATGTCACAATAGAATCAGAAAGAATTGGCAAGTGAGCCAACAAATCATCTAAAAGATGATGCTCACTTGCACTAGATTTTGGCTTCCCCAACAGAGTTAAAGAAGGGGAATCAGGAATTGAAGTGTTTATCATGTCCAATTCCAGTGAGTTAGTTGGTGAGTATTGTGTTTCTGTGGCTTCTATTATGAGAGATTTTGGCTGTGACTCCACATTTATTGGAGCCACATCAATCTGAATTTGAGAAGGTGCAGGGACTGTGTCTTTAGCACCAGTTTGCACTAAGTGTGTGCCCTGTGCATCCCCAGTTGTTTTGGATTTCTTCTTTCTAGTGTAAGTTTGGTGTGAGCTTGTGTCCCTAACCCTCTTGGTCTGTGCTCTTGGATGAGAGCTTTGTTCAATAGCCACATCCTTTTGAGAGGATGCAGCTAGAAGTGATCTTTTGTCCTTTTTAAGCACTACAGTTTGTTGGGAAACTGCAGTGTGGCTAGGCTGGGATTCACTCAACTCTCCAACCTTATCCTTGGGGTTTCTTTGATCTTCACCCCTTCCCTCACCTATCTTACCCTCCTTCACACTCCCCTCTTTGGCTTTGGTAGATTTTTCAACTGGTACCTTTTGAGAGATACCAGAGGGGGTTTTCTTTGATTTGGATTTAGAAATTACAGTTGTTTTGGCAGCTTTGGTAGACAACTGTTTGGTCATTGTCACAGTTGCCATAGCTATGCCTGAAGTCAAAGAAATAGAAGAGATTGGAAAAGTTGAGGGTCTGGATGAACTTACCTCACTTACCTGAGGTGTTAGCATTACAGGAAAATAGAACATTGGCACATCCTTGTGATGGTTGGCTCTGTTCAAGTCTGCAATGATTCTTCTCTCTTGAACCCAACAAGCTAATTTGTTGTTTGGGTTCTCAAGTTCAATCCCTTGACAAAGATGGTTAGCCAAAAGCATAAAAAATCTAGCATAGTAAATATTCTTTCCTCTTTTGGCTAAGTCACCTAGTTTAAAACCTAACTCATACACAACAAGGTCACTGAAATTGTAATATTTGTCTGTAACTAGCATGTATAGCATGTTAAGCATGGAAATGTTCACAGAATCAAAATTACTGATTTTTCCAGAAAAGACCTTAGTTACTACATCACACAAGTAACTCCATTCCTTCCTAAGACCTAATCTTCTAATTTCACTTAGTTTTGCAGTAGGAAGTGCATAATGAATGTAATTGAGCATATTGACAATATCAGTGTCAGTGTGTGGTGCAGTTACATTATCATCAGGAATCTTGAAACATGCTTTTATTACATCACTATTGATACAAAAATCATTACCTTTGATGGTTAGAGTGATGGTTTTGTCAGTAGAGTTGTAGATTGATGTTGTCCACATCTCCTCAACAACTTCACAATAAATTGTGGGTGATTCCAGCATGGCAAAACTTAACTTGCAGTTGTGCACGAAGTCCATCATCTTATGATAGTCTTCAGATTGTTGAATCCCCTTATTGACCAAGGCAGTGAAGTTGTTCTTCTCATAGATGAACCCAGTCTGTGACATGATCTTAACTACGAGTGCCATTATTAGAGAAGAAAAGCTTGAAGAGAAAGAGGATTTTTGCTTGAGAGAGAATGAAGTAACACAGTTGAATTTGAGAATGATAAAAGAAAATGATTAGAATGAAATGAGCTTTTATACTTTACTCAAAATCAACTGATAAAAATAATAAAGAGAAGTAAATTACCCAATAGAAATTGTCTAAAATAGCCGTTTTAAAATAGACTATAAAAATTCTACTATTATCCATCGTGTAATGCTTACAAACTGTAAGTATACTCGATGGATAATGTTCAGGGAATTAACGGTTAAGATTTAGACACTTCGACGGATGAGGATAAGTTGATATCCGTCGAGCTTTAAAATACTTCAGAAAAGTAATTGATTTTTATTTACAATTTGTATATCGACGGATGACTCAACTCGATGGATAATGGTCATCCGTCGAGATGCAAATTTTGACTTAGCCAAAATTTTCATCCAAGACTAAAATCAGTTAAATTTCTGGCTACCTTTCAACTTGCAAAATAATTCAGATAAATTAAGAGTAATTAAGCATACCTAACTCACTTACCAACCTAGAAAAGGTGGATTCATCCAGTGGTTTGGTAAAAATATCTGCAAGTTTCTTCTCACTTGGAACAAAATGTAACTCTACAATACCATTCATTACATGTTCCCTTATGAAATGGTACTTGATGTCTATATGCTTTGTCCTTGAATGTTGCACTGGATTTTCAGTGATGGAAATTGCACTTGTGTTGTCACAGAAAATAGGAATCCTTTAGCAATTGATTTTTCATCCATAAAATCTGTGCACAGCAACTGCCGGCAGCAATATATTCAGCTTCAGCTGTAGAAGTAGAAACTGAATTTTGCTTTTTACTGAACCAGGACACAAGCTTGTCTCCTAAAAATTGACAGTTTCCTGTTGTACTTTTTCTATCAATTCTGCAACCTGCATAATCTGCATCTGAATAACCAGTTAGATCAAAACCAGAATCTCTAGGATACCAAATGCCAAGGTTTGGTGTTCCTTTGAGATATCTGAAAATTCTCTTAATAGCTATCAAATGAGACTCTCTAGGATCAGCCTGAAATCTAGCACACAAACATGTAGCAAACATTATATCTGGCCTACTAGCTGTTAAGTACAGAAGTGAGCCAACCATACCTCTATAACTTGAAATATCCACAGACTTTTTAGTAGTATTTAGTTTAAGCTTAGTTGCAGTGGCCATGGGAATTTTTGCAGATGTGCAATCCATTAGATCAAACTTCTTTAAAAGATCAAAAATATATTTAGTTTGACTAATGAATATTCCATCACTAACTTGCTTAACTTGTAAACCAAGAAAGTAAGTTAGTTCTCCCATCATACTCATTTCATACTTGCTTTGCATCAGTTTGGCAAACTTTTTACAAAGTTTCTCATCTGTAGAGCCAAAAATAATATCATCTACGTAAATTTGAACAAGTATGCTAGAGCCATTCACATTTCTGAAAAATAAAGTTTTATCTACAGTACCTCTTGTGAAGTGATTTTCCAAAAGGAACTTTGATAAAGTGTCATACCAGGCTCTAGGTGCTTGCTTTAGTCCATAAAGTGCTTTCAGTAGATAATAGACATACTCTGGGAAATTTGGATCTTCAAAGCCAGGAGGTTGACTTACATACACTTCTTCCTCCAAATCTCCATTCAGAAAGGCACTTTTGACATCCATTTGATAGACCTTGTAATTGGCATGGGCTGCATAGGCTAAGAAGATTCTGATGGCTTCAAGTCTTACAACAGGAGCAAATGTTTCATCAAAATCTATTCCTTCTTGCTGACAATAGCCTTTAGCAACCAATCTTGCTTTGTTCCTTACTACTATGCCATTTTCATCCATCTTGTTTCTGAATACCCATTTGGTGTCTATTGGATTCTTTCCTGTAGGCTTGGGTACCAGCTTCCATACTTTATTCCTTTCAAATTGGTTTAGCTCCTCCTGCATAGCTAAAATCCAATCAGGATCTAACAAGGCTTCTTCTACCTTCTTTGGTTCTTCCTTAGACAGGAAGCTGCTGTATAGACATTCTTCTTGAGTTGCTCTCCTGGTTTGAACTCTGGAAGAAACATCACCAATAATCAGTTCAAAGGGGTGATCTTTTGTCCATTTTCTTGGTTGAGGTAGATTAGCCCTAGATGAAGAGACCTCAATGTTGTCTTGATGTGTGATTGAGTTTTGATTGCTAGAAGCTCCCCCTTGTGGATCTTTGATTTGAGATTTGGGTGCTTTCTATGGGTGATCTGCCTTGACTTCCTGCTCCTTTTGATAACCCGACGGATGGTGAATTTTGAGTACCGACGGATGAGGCAGGTTGTCTTCCGACGGATACTACAGATTGCCTTCCAACGGATGAAGCGTTATGTAACTCGATGGATGTTGAGTTTTGTGCTTCATTTGTAGTAGATTTGTCTGCATTATCCTTAGACACTGTTTCTTGATCACTCTCATTATCACTTTCATCACTAACCATCTCAACATTATCGAATTTGAGGCTCTCATGGTAATCTCCATCTTTTAGTCCTTCAATCTTTTTATCATCAAACACAACATGTATAGATTCAAAAACAATGTTGGTTCTTAGATTGTAGACTCTATATGCTTTACCAACAGCATATCCAACAAAAATTCCTTCATCTGCTTTAGCATCAAACTTCCCATTTTGATCAGTTTGATTTCTTAGAATATAGCAGTTACAGCCAAAGACATGAAGAAAGTTCAGAGTTGGCTTCTTGTTCTTGAACAATTGATAAGGTGTCATGCATCTTGCTTGATTAATCAGAGAGATGTTCTGAGTGTAGCATGCAGTGTTTACAGCTTCAGCCCAGAAGTATGTTGATAGTTTTGATTCTTCAAGCATTGTCCTTGCAGCTTCAATAAGAGATCTATTCTTTCTTTCCACTACTCCATTCTGTTGTGGAGTCCTTGCTGCTGAGAACTCATGCAAGATTCCATTTTCCTCACAAAATGCTCTCATGACATAGTTCTTGAACTTAGTTCCATTATCACTCCTGATTCTTCTAACTTTGAAATCAGGATGATTGTTAACTTGCCTTATGTGATTGATGATGATTTCACTAGCTTCATCCTTGGACTTTAAGAAATAGGTCCAAGAGAACTTTGAGAAATCATCTACAATTACTAGGCAAAATCTTTTCTTTGAGATTGACAATATATTGACTGGTCCAAACAAATCCATGTGAAGCAGTTGTAGAGGCTCTTCAATTGCTGAATCAAGTTTCTTCCTGAATGATGCTTTAATCTGCTTCCCTTTTTGGCAGGCATCACACAGTCCATCCTTTGTAAACTCCACCATAAGAATGCCTCTAACTAGCTCTTTCTTTACAGACTCATTCATGGTCTTGAAGTTCAAATGAGATAGTTTCTTGTGCCATAGCCAACTTTCATCTTGACTTGCTTTACTAAGAAGACAAGTTACAGATTCTGCTTTAGTTGAGTTGAAGTCAGCTAGATACACATTTCCTCTTCTCACACCAGTGAGAACCACTTTGTTGTTTTGATTATTAATCACAACACAGGTTTCTTTGTTGAAGGTTACTGAGTTGCCTTTATCACAAAGCTGGCTGATACTCAATAGATTGTGTTTGAGACCATCCACTAAGGCAACCTCTTCAATGATGACATTGTACTTTGAAATCAAGCCATATCCCACAGTATAACCTTTGCTATCATTTCCAAAAGTGATACTTGGGCCAGCTCTCTCTTCAAACTCTATGAGCAGGGTAGAATCACCAGTCATGTGTCTTGAACAACCACTATCCAAGTACCAAAGATTCCTTTTGTTTCCCTGCACACATCAAAATCAAATCAAGTTGATTTTGGTACCCAAGTTTCCTTGGGTCCTGCCTTGTTAGCTTTCTTCTCTTTCTTAGGTCTTAACTCATTTGACTTAGGAATTTCAGATTCTTCCTTAGTCATTTGGGTTGGGCCTTTGAAACCACTAGATGCAACAGAATTATCATGCATGTTATGGCTAACAGGAAATGGCATGCTTGGTGCAAACATGTTATTCCAGTAAGGCATGCTAAATGGCATTTGAGGCATATTGTATGCAGCATAATATGGATTAGGTGCAAATGGCATATTAGCAAACTGTGCATTCATGTTCTGTGTAGGCATAGCATTAACAGGCATGGGAGGCATGGCATTCATGTTAGAGAATTGAGGCTGAACAGACATGGGAGTAGGCATGGCAGATTTGCAATTAACAGACAAATGATTTACACTACCACATTTGACACAGATTTTTCTAGGAGCATATTTGTCAGGTGTGTAGTTATTATGTTTGTTAATCCCTATTTTACCATTCCTATTGTTTTTCCTTTTAGTCTCTGTTTTTACCTCTATCTTCTCAAGTCTGTCACTTAACTGTTTGACAGTCATGTGACCAACATTAGCCTTCTTCCCTTTCTTGGCTTGACTTGACTCTCCTGAAACAAAGTTCTTGGAAACAGACCCATACTTTTCATTTAGCTTGGTTAATTTGGCTTTGCTAATGGGCTTGCTCACAGCCGACAGATGAGGATTTTTATCATTCGACGGATAACACTTTTTGTTATCCGACGGATAGTTCTCATCATCCGTCGAGTCTACATCTGTCAGCAATCCATCTACCAAAATAGGTTCTAGTTTCTCCTTATTCTTTTTCCAGGCTTCATCACAAAAAGACTCAATTCCTTGAACCTTGGTGATTTGAGCATGAACATCTCTGGATATTTTCCATGCTTTAATCACCTCCTGTTCACGATCGAGCTGCTTCTTTAAAATTTCTTCCTTTTTCAAGGACTCAGTTAATTCCTCCTTGGCAATTCTACACTCAATTTTTAGTTTCTCAAACTCAACAAACTGAGACTCAAGCACATTATTCCTCTCACTCAAAAATAAGTTGTTTTCTTTGATTTTAGCATTTTCTTTAGTGAGGGACTTAAGTGTAACACGCAAATGATACAATTCTGTAGACATGTCATTTATTGCATCATTACACTCAGCTTTAGATAAATGTGCAAGGTTTGTAGTGATTACCTGATTGCTTGAGGAACTTGTCTCTATTTCATCAGACTTGGCCATAAGGGCTAGATTGACATAGCTGACATCCTCATCTTCATCCAAACCATCAGCTGCCCAGTCATTCTCTTGTGTAATAAAAGCCCTTTCCTTCTGTTTGAGTAGATCAAAGTATTTTTGCTTATAATCCACAGACTCAAACCTTTTCTTACTGGAATCTGACTTTCTACACTCATTTGCAAAATGCCCTGCCAAGCCATATTTGAAACACTTGAATTTTGATTTATCCACCATGTTTCTATTTGGTTTGGCAGCTCCAAAGTTCTTCTTGAACTTGAGCTTGGCAAATCTTCTTGAAAGGAATGCTAGGTGCTCATCAATGTCCTCCATGTCATTTTGACTCAATGAATCTTCACTTTTTGAAGCTAGCCCTTTACCCTTGCTTTCACAGGCCTTTGAAGTTGATTCCACAGCTTCCATCTTCACTTCCTTCTCCTTTTCCAGTTCAGCCACTAGTGCAATGGATCCTCCTTTCTTCTTTTCTCTCTATATTCTTTCATCTTGCTCTATCTCAAGCTCATAGGTCTTCAGGATGCCATACAGTCTCTCCAAAGTAAACTCCTTATAATCTTGTGAGTTTCTCAATGAGACTGTCATTGGTTTCCATTCTTTTGGAAGAGATCTGAGAAATTTCAGATTGGAGTCTTTAGTCTGATAGACTCTTCCATGCAATTTAAGAGCATTTAGTAGCTTTTGGAATCTACTAAAAATGTCAGTGAGTGACTCACTTTCTTCATTGTGAAAATGCTCATATTGCTGAATCAGGAGCTGCATTTTATTTTCTCTTACTTGCTCAGTACCATCACAGATTATCTGTATTGTGTCCCAAACTTCCTTGGCAGTCTTGCAGTTGATGATGTTATCAAACATGTCTACATCAACACCATTGAACAGAATGTTCATGGCCTTTTTATCTTTCCTGACTTGTTCAATATCAGGATCAGACCATTCATGTCTTGGCTTTGGAACAGATGGTTCATTTCCTGTTGCAGCTCTCATTGGAACATAAGGGCCTCTTTCTATGCAGTCCACATAGGCCTTATCTTGAGAAAGCATATGAAGATGCATCTTTACCTTCCAATGATGGTAATTATCTTTATCAAGAAAAGGAATCTTGACTCCAACATCTTTTTTGTTCATCTTGCTGAATTGTTTTGATCTTTAAACTCTTTGTAGATTAAGAGCTTGCTCTGATACCAATTGTTAGTCCCTTAACAATATAGCAAGAATTACAGAAGGGGGTTGAATGGAATTCTTAAACCTTTTTCTTGAAATAAAAATGTTCAACTCGATTATGGATATATTTGTTTTGATTAGCACAATACGGAATGTAAACTTGAATGAATCAAAACATAAGTAATTAAAAACAAGAGTCTTTAAAAACTTTCTGGTGGATTTAAACAATTCCACCAGAGATATATTTAATATATCGAGAGGACTCTGTGTGCAGAAATGCTCACAGCTGCTTACAAAAATAGAACTGCTAAGAACACATGAAAATGCTAAAGATAGTGCTTACAAATATTTTTCTGTTGTTGTTTCTTAGCTATCTCAGTTATTTTTCTATTTGCTACTCTCTTGGTTTATATATTACCAAGATTACAAAGTCAAAAGAACTGAACAAATATAAAATCTAACAGTCTTGATCTTTGCTGCTTTTTGTCCTCTATTACCCAGTTAATGGGCTTCCACAGTGTATTTGTATCCAACTCAACGGCTGTGTGTCAGCTTTCACTGTTCAACTCATGTTTGAATCTTGATATGATCATCTGTCGACTTTCAGATCATCCGTCGATGACTTAATTGATCATCCGTCGACTGCTATGTTAAACATCCGTTGATAGCTATTTTGGTCATCCGTCGAAGCTTTGTTAAGCATCCATTGGTAGCTATTTTGGCACTTGACTTCATTTCACTTATATAGAATTATAAGACATTGCTTATGTACAGTTAATCAACCTATTCTGCATATCTAGTTAAAGTCAACATGACTTATATGCTACTACAGATTCTATACAAAGGTGCATACAACACTATGCTACAAACTTATTATTACATAAGCTACTCACTCGATGGATAATGAGTTAATCATCCGTCGGGACTATAATGAGTTATCCGTCGAGACTATAATTCTTATCCGTCGAGTGCTACATCATTTCACTAAGTAAAATCTACTTAGATGTTTTGTTTAGGTAATCATCAAGTACACAACATATTCACAACATAGATGCATAAGGATAGTGTGAGCATCCATATGCTCATGTTTCTTCTGTAGCTCAATGTTCATGGAAGCTAGCATGATGCATTGAGCAACATTTGCATCATCTATCCACTTACGATACACAACATGTTCATCATTATGTTCATCGCTAGCAGGTTCAGTAGGCTTGGGTGAGTCAATCATATATTCCAGCTTCTCAACCCTGAGAACAATTCTCAAGTTTCGAAGCCAGTCAGCAAAATTAGGACCAGTCAACTTGTGAGCATCTAGTATACTCCGGAGTGATAGTGCAGAAGTCATAACGAATATAGTAAATCTGTAAATGATAAACACATAACAACACTTAGCAAATATTCAATTTCATTACAAAACACTATATGAATCGGGTCTTTATTCATAAGTGGCTCCCACTAGTTTATCTAATTTATACAACCCCTAAGTGAAAATTAAGCATTCATAATGCTAGTGGGAATAGGGATCCTACATTCCATCACACAACCTCGATTGTAGCACGAAACGTCATGTGATGTTCAATAGGCAGACAACTCTTGTCAATTACATCTTATGTTATTCCCCAATAAAACTTTAGCCTCTCGAATAATTAAGTCATGGCTGTAGCACGACAAACTCAATATTCTAAGTCAAGTCTAACCCAACATTTCGTACAATTGAATCAGTCTCAACGGCCCACGGCTGTAGCACGTAACGACCTTTAGATTCTAATTCAATATACACATCTTTATGTAATAGACAAGTATTTCTTATTTCAAAATCAAAGCCCTCGGCTGTAGCACGAAAAGACAATGATTTAAAAATAAGAACTACTTTCTACCATGTTGGAAGGCTTTGACCGACACAAGCCCGTTGTGTCATTGGCCAATTACTACTTGATATTATTTAATTTTAGAGGGATTATATTATGTTACAATCATAATCATATTATAAAGACATTCTTCCTTTTAAATTAAATATTTCAAATCAATAATCGATAATCAGATGATTCCCAGATCGGGGGGAGCATTGTCAAGAGGCGTCACTTAATACCCCTTTCTTACAGATAGAAATCTGCTTTTGACAGAATCATCCTTTCTCTCAATATTGAAAATTCATATTTAATTGCGTGTTTCATAAACACAAGAATCTCATGATTATATTCATAATATTATTGTTAAGGCAAGAAACAATTCCTATTCTAGATTTTCTAGAGCACGCCTTATATTGATTTAAGTTCACCTAAATCTATCATCGCATGGTAAACATAGGCATATATCTCATATAAAAAATTAAATAAACAAGTAAATGTAAAGTGCAATAAAGTAAATGTGTTTGGTTATGGCCCAATCCTATGTGATCTTTATCAAGCTTATGATAAAGATCAAGGTCAATCTAATATGGTGATTGAAATAAATACAACAACTTATTACATAAGTCTTCTTCTTTGTTTAGACTTCTTGTATGCCTCGTCTTCTTCTTTGTATTACCTCTATTGGATAGCCTTCTTGAGTCTTCAATTACATTACATGATTGAAAGTAAAACTAATCTAATGAACTTACAAGAATAACTCGAATTACATTCGAGATTTATGATTACAAAGATTGACGACATGCAAGTCTTATTTAAAACCAAAACCAAAACCATTACACTAAGGTCAAAAGGCCATAACCATCCACCATGCTCATACAACACATAAAAGCATGTTAAAACACATTATCTGATCTTAACATATCATATTATCCATGATTTAATCATAAAAAAAATATGATAAAAATCAGAAAAATCAGAATCAAATCAGAAAAACAAGAATCATTGTTTACGGGCAAGTGTTCTGAACTTTCTCGAGATATGTTGTGAATAGTTGATAGTGAAGGGTTTTTAGCACATAAATGCAATGAAAACGTAAATTTAAATCTTAAAAAAACGAAACCCTCCGCAGGATCCATGCGAAAAATAATATTTAATTCGTAGTTCAGTATGTTTACCTTAAGAAGCTTTACGTTAATGGAAAGATGGATGTCTTTAATAGCGATCCAAGAACGATGAGCGGAGATCCCTAGCAGCTGCTCTTCAAGTGTGAAGCACTCCACCGGTATCCACCAAGAGTACAATGTGATGGAGGAGAAAGAGGTTGAGAGAATTAGTTGCCTCCCTCTTGTTCTGATTTAGAATTAGGGTTAATTATTTGGGTTGAGGCAAATAGGGTTTATAATAGTATATTTATAGGCAAAATTTTCAGCTGAAAATTTTCCATAAAATATTATTATTATTAACCCTTTAATTGATTATTCTTATTAACCAATTAACTAATAATTAAAACACCTTTTAATCATTAATCCCTTTTCTAAACACTTTAGAAAAATAAATCTCTCACTTGATTTAATTTCCAAAATTAAATTCTTAATTAATAATATTAAGAATTAATTACATCTCATTTAATCAATTATTAAATCTGCTAATTAATTATTTATTTCACAAATAAATAATTACCAGCCATTATTAATTAATTCCTCCACCGTTAAATCATTCTCTTTTATGGTGTGACCCTGTAGGTTCAATATTAAGTCGATAGTAGAAATAAATAATAATAAACTATTTTATCATTATTTATATAAATTCTCTAATTTATTAAATATGATTAATTAATAAATTAATCATATTTATTCTATATCGTGAGGGATACTTCTCAGCATATCGCGACTATCCGGATAATATGAATTCGCTGTTTAGAATACCAAGAACCTATTCAGTGAGTAGTTACCGTACAATCAATTCCTTCTACCCTGCAATGTCACGATTAAATAAAAGGCATGGAACATGTGTCTAGCCTATCTTATTTAATCATATGCTTTCCCATTCACTATGCTTAGTTCTAATTAATGTAAATTAGAAACTCCTTTCTAATTTCATTCACTTTGGCCAGAGATTCCTGAACTAGCATAAGTGGATCAGCATTGAACATTCTCTTCCTTCACTGGAAGGGGTAGATCCTTTATTGATCATACACTATCTTCATGTACAAATTCCTATACCCAGTAGAGACCTTATAATTGTCCCTGGAGACTAAGAACTAAACCAAAGCATAGTTCAGTGTATACAAGATGTCTATGATGACCTCAAGTCTAAGGATACTTGTACAACTATCACTATATGAACAACTGCTGACACGTGAGTGAACTCCATCAGTTGTTCAGCTGTGTGAGTCATGTTAAGTGAACTTATTCTATAATAAGCACCTACATACTAGCTATAGTGTCACCACACAAATGTCTATGAGAACAGACATCCTTCATAATGAAGCAAACATAGTATGTACCGATCTTTGCGGATTACTAATTACCAGTTAGTAATCCTACGACCAGGAAATATTTAAGTTTAGAGTTATCATCTTTTAGGTCTCATTATTATGATCTCATCATAATCCATAAAAAGCTTTACTCTAAACTATGGTATATCTTATTTACACACTTAAATAGATAAAGCCCGCAATTAAACCAATACAAGTCTTATATTAATATCAATGAAATCAAAACAGATTACAAAAAAGTTATTCCTAAATTATCATACATGATTGGACTTAGGACACATCTCTTTCAATCTCCCACTTGTACTAAAGCCAATCACTCTGGTATCTAATACCCATCTTGTCTTTATGACGATCAAAGTGACTTTGAAAAACTGGCTTTGTGAGTGGGTCTGCTACGTTGTTATGTGTGTAAACTCTCTTGACGTCTCCTCTTTCAATACAATACAAGAAATGTTAACGCACTCCCACTAACCTTTTTGTAGACACATGGTTCATCTATGTTTTTGATAAAACCAAACTCTTTGATTGTCTCATCAAAACGGATGTTCCATCTACGGGAAGCTTGCTTTAAACCATATATCGTTCGCAGCAGCCTACACACTAGGTGTTCATTTCCCTTGGAAAGAAAACCCTCTGGCTGTGTCATATACACTTCCTCTTCAAGTTTCCCATTGAGGAAGGCCGTTTTCACGTCCATTTGCCAGATCTCATAGTCGTAGTAAGCAGCAATCGCAAGCAAAATCCGAATTGATTTTAACAGGGCTATAAGCAAAAAAGTTTCATCAAAGTCAATCCCTTGCCTTTTTCTTAATCCTTTTGCCACGAGCCTAGCCTTATAGGTCTCCACCTGCCCATCTGCTCCAATCTTTCTTTTGTATACCCACTTGCACCCAATAGGCTTAACACCTTCATGCGCCTCAACCAAAGTCCATACTTGGTTAGTATACATAGATTTCATTTCGGATTTCATGGCACTATGCCATTTCTCTGAGTCAACACTACTCATAGCCTCATTATAGGTCACAGGGTCATCATCATCAATGATTGACAACTCATTGTCATTCTCAATGACAAGGCCATAATACCTCTCAGGTTGGCGAGACACTCTCCCTGACCTACGAATGGGCTGTTCCACAGAAGGTTGTTCAGTCTGAACAGGTGTTTCCACTTGATCCGTAATAGTTTGTGCTTTTTGAACTTCATCAAGTTCAATTTTTCTCCCACTGTTTCCTTCAAGGATAAACTTCTTTTCCAAGAAGGTAGCATGTCTGGAGACAAACACCCGATGATCGGTGTAAAAGTAATACCCTTAAGTCTCTTTAGGATATCCCACAAAATTACATTTTATACATCGAGATTCCAGCTTATCTGGGTCAACTTTCTTGACATAAGTTGGACATCCCCAAATCTTAACGTGTTTAAGACTCGGTTTCCTTTCTTTCGAAATCTCATATTGAGTTTGAGGAACATATTTGGAAGGCACCTTATTCAGTAAATATACTGAGGTTTCCAATGCATAACCACAAAGGAATACTGGAAGATTCACATAGCTCATCATAGACCGAACCCTGTCTAACAAAGTTCGATTTCTCCTTCCAGATACCCGATTCAACTGTGGAGTATATGGAGGAGTCCACTGGGAGACTATACCATTTTCTTTGAGATAAGCTAGAAACTCTCCATTCAAGTATTCACCACCTCGATCTGATCGACGAGTTATAATACTATGTTTGGTTTATTTCTCCACTTCATACTTATATTCTTTGAACTTTTCAAAGGCTTCAGACTCGTGTTTCATCAAATACACATATCTGAATCTAGATCGATCATCTATGAAAGTAATGAAGTACGAAAATCCACCCATGGCTTGCGTAGACATTGGTCCACATACATCAGTGTGTACCAATCCTAGCAAATCTGCAACCCTCTCTCCATGTCCACTAAATGGAGATTTCATCATTTTACCCAATAGACAAGACTCGCATGTAGGATATGATTCAAAATCAAAGGGGTCAAGTCACCCTTCCTTATGCAATGTCCGCAGTCTATTTTCACTAATATGACCAAGTCCGCAGTGCCACATGAAAGTGAGATTTTCATCATCCCTTTTTTCTTTTATTAGTATGTTCAATTTGTAGTAAATTATGCTCTACGTCACATACATACAGACCATTGTTTAAAATACCACTTCCATAAAGAGCGTTATCTCTAAGAATTGAACATTTATTATTCTGAATAACAAACGAAAATCCAGCCAAGTCTAACATGGAATAGAAATAATATTCCTCACAATCGAGGGAACAAAATAACAATTATTTAGAACAATAGTTTTTCCCGTAGGCATACGTAAATGAAATGATCATACAGCTTCAGCAGTAACTTTTGCTCCATTTCCCATCTGTAGAATCACCTCCTCTTCTTCAAGAGTCCTACTTCTCCTTAGTCCCTGCAACGAATTGCAAATATGAGAACCACAGGCGGTATCTAATACCCAAGTAGAAATTTGACTTAGTGACATATTTACTTCGATCATGAACTTACTTAAATCAGAAGCGGTAGTCTCACTACCCTTCTTCTTCTTCAATTCTGCAAGGTAAACCTTGCAGTTCCTCTTCCAAAGCCCCACCTTGTTACAGTGAAAGCAAACAGCTTTGCTCTTGGGGTCTTCAGCATTTGGTGGAACCGGATTTTTCTCACCTACTTTCTTCTTCTTGGAAGGGTTCTTCTTCCTTTTCTTAGGATTGGAACCTTCACCAATTAGAAGAACAGAACTCTTTTTAGGGGGAAAATTCAATTCCACGGTCCTTAACATGTTGTGGAGTACAGGTAGGCTGACATCCAGCTTATTCATGTGAAAGTTCACAACAAACTGTGAGAACGAGCTCAGAAGTGATTGCAAGACCAAGTCATGGCTCAGCTCCCCATCCATGGCAAAACCAAGTTGTCTAAGACGTTCAATCAAATTGATCATCTTAAGTACATGGTCATTCACAGATGATCCCTCAGATATCCTACAATCGAACAGCTCCTTCGATATCTCATATCGAGCTGTCCTCCATGCCACATCATACAACTCTTGTAGATGCATAAGGATAGTGTGAGCATCCATATGCTCATGTTGCTTCTGTAGCTCAATGTTCATGGAAGCTAGCATGATGCATTGAGCAACATTTGCATCATCTATCCACTTACGATACACAACATGTTCATCATTATGTGCATCGCTAGCAGGTTCAGTAGGCTTAGGTGAGTCAAGCACATATTCCAGCTTCTCAACCCTGAGAACAATTCTCAAGTTTCGAAGCCAGTCAGCAAAATTAGGACCAGTCAACTTGTGAGCATCTAGTATACTCTGGAGTGATAGTGCAGAAGACATAACGAATATAGTAAATCTGTAAATGATGAACACATAACAACACTTAGCAAATATTCAATTTCATTTCAAAAAACTATATGAATCTGGTCTTTATTCATAAGTGGCTCCCACTAGTTTATCTAATTTATACAACCCCTAAGTGAAAATTAAGCATTCATAATGATAGTGAGAATAGGGATCCTACATTCCATCACAGAACCTCGGCTGTAGCATGAAACGTCATGTGATATTCAATAGGCAGACAACTTTTGTCAATTATATCTTATGTTATTCCCCAATAAAACTTTAGTCTCTTGAATAATTGAGTCACGGTTGTAGCACGACAAACTCAATATACTAAGTCAAGTCTAACCCAACATTTCGTACAATTGAATCAGTCTCCAACGGCCCACGGCTTTAGCACATAACGACCTTTAGATTCTAATTCAATGTATACATCTTTATGTAATAGACAAGTATTTCTTATTTCGAAATCAAAGCCCTCGGTTGTAGCATGAAACGACAATGATTTAAAAATAAGAACTACTGTCTACCATGTTGGAAGGTTTTGACCGACACAAGCCCGTTGTGTCATTGGCCAATTACTACTTGATATTATTTAATTTTAGAGGGATTATATTATGTTACAATCATAATTATATTATAAAGAGATTCTTCCTTTTAAATTAAATATTTCAAATCAATAATCGATAATCAGATGATTTCCAGATCGGGGGGAGCATTGTCAAGAGGCGTCACCTAATACCCCTTTCTTACAGATAGAAATCTGCTTTTGACAGAATCATCCTTTCTCTCAATATTGAAAATTCATATTTAATTACGTGTTTCATAAACACAAGAATCTCATGATTGTATTCATAATATTATTGTTAAGGCAAGAAACGATTCCTATTCTAGGTTTTCTAGAGCACGCCTTATATTGATTTAAGTTCACCTAAATCTATCATCGCATGGTAAACATAGGCATATATCTCATATAAAAAAATTAAATAAATAAGTAAATATAAATTGCAATAAAGTAAATGTGTTTGGTTATGGCCCCATCCTATGTGATCTTTATCAAGCTCATGATAAAGATCAAGGTGAATCTAATATGGTGATTGAAATAAATACAACTACTTATTACATAAGTCTTCTTCTTTGTTTAGACTTCTTGTATGCCTCGTCTTCTTCTTTGTATCACCTCCATTGGATAGCCTTCTTGAGTCTTCAATTACATTACATGATTGAAAGTAAAACTAATCTAATGAACTTACAAGAATAACTCGAGTTACATTCGAGATTTATGATTACAAAGATTAACGACATGCAATTCGTTTTTTAAACCAAAACTATTACACTAAGGTCGAAAGGCCATAACTATCCACCATGCTCATACAACACATAAAAGCATGTTAAAACACATAATCTGATTTAACATATCATATTATCCATGATCTAATCTTAAAAAAAATATGACAAAAATCAGAAAAATCAGAAACAAATCAGAAAAACAAGAATCACTGTTTACTGGAAGTAAATGACGTCAAACGCCTTACAGACGAGTCGTTGATAGCTTTTGCTATCAGTTTTGTTCAGACGCTCGTTTACCTATTGAATAAGGTATTCGTTTGCGTAAATCAGACATCAGACCCAGATTTCAGCAAATCTGCAGCAGCCAATTCAAAATCCGTATCTAATATGATTCTCATAATTAGAACAAACATAAATCATGTATATATCAGTATATATACAGATTACATAATCATCTTATGATTATACAACTCACATGAATATCATATATTCAAAATCATACATATATAAGAATATTATTTCAACATCAAATCATGGCGAATCACATACATGCTCATATATCGAAAACAGTTAAACACATAAACGAATTAAAAACTTTTCGCAAGTAGCTCTGATGCCATTGAAGGGTTTTTAGCACATAAACGCAACGAAAACATAAATTTAAATCTTAAAAAAAAACTGAAACCCTCCGCAGGATCCTTGCGAAAAATAATATTTAATTCGTAGTTCAGTATGTTTACCTTAAGAAGCTTTACGTTAATGGAAAGATGGAGGTCTTTAATAGCGATCCAAGAAAAATGAGCGGAGATCCCTAGCAGCTGCTCCTCAAGTGTGAAGCACTCCACCGGTATCCACCAAGAGTACAATGTGATGGTGGAGGAAGAGGTTGAGAGAATTAGTTGCCTCCCTCTTGTTCTGCTTTCGAATTAGGGTTAATTATTTTGGTTGAGGCAAATAGGGTTTATAATAGTATATTTATAGGCAAAATTTTCAGCTAAAAATTTTCCATAAAATATTATTATTATTAACCCTTTAATTAATTATTCTTATTAACCAATTAACTAATAATTAAAATACCTTTTAATCATTAATCCCTTTTCTAAACACTTTAGAAAAATAATTCTCTCACTTGATTTAATTTCCAAAATTAAATTCTTAATTAAATACAAGGCATGGAACTTGTGTCAAGCCTATCTTATTTAATCATATGCTTTCCCTGTTGGGAACCACGGACTTAGGGTGTTACTACGTTTTACGATAAAGATTACGAAAAGAGGATTACCTTGTTAATGGTTGATTTCACGCTCTTCTATTGTATTCCCAAATTCCCTTGAGCGAAGTGTGGCATCCGTCTTCTCAAGTTATCCTCTCTTCTTGCTCCTTGGTGGCTACAATATGTTTTCACATTATCCCAAGCAAGAAGAGAATAAGCATATATATAGGCTACAATAGGGACCATGGATAATTAGGTTGGGCCTTCTAATTACATCTTGAGCCTAGCCCAATGTAATTAAATATTAATTCAATCCACTAAAGAATTAATATTTGCACTACCTTTCCTAATACCGTAATTTAATTAATTCGGTTCCAATATTATTTGCTTATTAAATTCCCCATGTTTAAAATATCATATGTCCATTAATTAATAAATTACTGATAATTTATTTAATTAATATCTTTTATCCTTGATCATCCACTCAACCTTTATTTAATTATGCCAGAATAAATTCCACCTGCAGGGTTTCACATAATTAAATCTTTTTGAGCTTTCAAGGGGACATCATTAACGCGAATATTATCAGGACATGGATTCCTTCAATAAATAATATCCACAATGTATATAATTCCATCACCCAAAATATAATGATATAATTCAAAAGAATTATTTCATATATAAATCAAAGCATGTAAATAATATACACGTGTCAATTACTATTTCCGGATTAAGAACCTAAGCATTAATAATAACATAGAATCTTAGTTCTCCTTCTTAATCAGTATTAAGGGAACAATTCTAAATTTGATCCTGTTTAATATACACAAAGTATACTAGTATTATTTATTAGTCAATATAAACTAATCTAAATAATACTACAGCCATACCAGTGGATTGTCCAACACCACCTTTGCTGTGAACCTTATTATATTATATAACCGTATTTAACAATCTAATATTCTGTATCCCATTTGATACTAGATTGTTCACAATATATAATATTAGACAACATGTAAACATTCAAATGATTCTCAAATAAACTGGCCAGAAATAAATGTACTTACTTCAAATAAATATTTTCAGTATACACTAACATTCCCATTCACTATGCTTAGTTCTAATTAATGTAAATTAGAAACTCCTTTCTAATTTCATTCACTTTGGCCAGAGATTCCTGAACTAGCATAAGTGGACCGGCATTGAACATTCTCTTCCTTCACTGGAAGGGGTAGATCCTTTATTAATCATACACTATCTTCATGTACAAATTCCTATACCCAGTAGAGACCTTATAATTGTCCCTGGAGACTAAGAACTAAACCAAAGCATCGTTCAGTGTATACAAGATGACTATGATGACCTTAAGTCTAAGGATACTTGTACAACTATCACTATGTGAACAACTGCTGACACGTGAGTGAACTCCATCCGTTGTTCAGCTGTGTGAGTCATGTTCAGTGAACTTATTCTATAATAAGCACCTACATACTAGCTATAGTGTCACCACACAAATGTCTATGAGAACAGACATCCTTCATAATGAAGCAAACATAGTATGTACCGATCTTTGCGGATTACTAATTACCAGTTAGTAATCCTACGACCAGGAAATATTTAAGTTTAGAGTTATCATCTTTTAGGTCTCATTATTATGATCTCATCATAATCCATAAAAAGCTTTACTCTAAACTATGGTATATCTTATTTAAACACTTAAATAGATAAAGCCCGCAATTAAACCAAAATAAGTCTTTTATTAATATCAATGAAATCAAAAGAGATTACATAAAAGTTATTCCTAAATCATCATACATGATTAGACTTAGGACACATCTCTTTCAGATAGTTCTATTTTATATTGCAAGTGCTTTGAAGCACTTAACCCTAAACCTTGATTCCAGTTATTGATCTTTGAACCGTAAACCTTATTCTTTCTGAACCATTGATTTTTGAACACCCGAATACGAACCACCGATATATGATACTACTCCACAAATACATACAAACTAAATACTGAACACAGAACCAAGATTTGCTTACATACTCAAACCATTGTACCTTATGCGTTGAAAAACCAAATCCTTGTATCTTTGAAACTTTGATTCTTTTGTTATCCGATTCTTTCACCAGCTGATAGCCATTCTTAGGAATTGCTATTTTGTTTCCTTGTGAAGATTGAAACCCATCTCTTAATTGAAATATCCCATGTTGAATATGATTCTGTTTATTGCTTTATATTGTTTATTCTGTTATTGTGATAGAATTGGATTGTTTTATAAAATTGTGGACCAGATTCGTGGTCAAACCAGATTCGTGGTCAACTTAGGCCAATGTGTTCCTTCGATCCAGTAATTAGAGCAGAGCTGTGTGCCTTGCTCGGGGTTAGTGCGTGACTGGTCAGCAGCGTAACCTTGATTTTTAAAATAAAAATATAATATCCAATTCTATATCCTTATTCATTGTTTCCTTGATATTGTAACTCATTTCACTTGATCATTTTATTCTCAGTATTGTCAATGTGACTTGCTGAGCTAGTTAGCTCATTTGTTCGATGTTGTTTATGTTATTTTCCAGTTAAAAAGGAACCTATTGGAAGCGAGGATCCCCAATCCAGTGCGAGAGCTAGGGGTCCAGGTTGATCGAGTTAAGCTAGCTCACAGCTTTTGAGATAGTTTAAGTTTGTAAAGTTTGTAATGATGTTTATTATTCAGTTGTAAGTTTGAATAGTCGGGATTTGGACGTTTGTAATATAAGTGTGTGTGTGTGGCTTATGTGCATACTTTAACCTGTTGCGGTCTGTGGTAGTTGATAAGTAGGGTCACTGCATATTATTATTATCTTTATTATTGTTATAAGCAGGTTTTAAATAAGGTATGTGTGTGGACCCCAAACTTCTGACCCGGGTTTGGAGGGCGCCACAGGTTTGGTAACAGAGCTACAGGTTATAGGTCACTGGCACAAGCCTAGATTGACGGGAATGGGTAGAAGGTTAGGATTAGATGTAAGAAATAGAAAGATAGAATGTCGAGAGGTTGAGTGTGACGGTATAACAGGTATAAGTATAATTTGTGTTGTGGTTCGAGATTCTTATTTTGTGATATGATTTCAGATAGCAGCGATGGCCGACTCTTTCATCCCCGTATCAGCTGATCACTAAAAGCCCTCAGTTGGAGGACCATCTTCAGATCCACGTCCTGTCGTTCCTCCAGTGTTGGCTATTTTACCTCCACCTATGTTGCAACCTATACCACTGCAGGCCATTCCACCCCCAGGCATGAGGCCGCCTATTAGAGGACCCCCACCTGCTGATTCAGATTCCACTGGGCATTCAGTTACGGGTGCCCCATTATAGTCTACCTTTTATCCTGTTCCTTATTACCGGTATGTGGCTCTTTTACTAGAGCGTGATTCCTTGTTGGCACAGATCCGAGAGCTGTAACATATCATCAGGACTATAGATGTTGATCGTAGTGTGAGGGAGCTTCGAGAGGAGATTCATGTGACACGCAGGATTCTTGAGGCCAGACTAGATGGAGCTACATTGTCCAGCCCTGATGCATTTATGGGATGGGCCATGGAGGTGATGGAGGACCTCGAGAGGCTGGGCGGACCAGAGTTTCCTTGGAGTTAGAGAAAGAGGCACATAGATGGAGATGCTGAGCAGTGCTGTTGTGATTATTTAGTATGTACAGTAGTGTGTAGTATGTATCAGTAGACTTTTGGGTTGTATTTATAGACTAGATCTGCTGACTAGTGAGTAGGTTTGTTGTACCCTTTTGCTTTTACTTTTGAAGCATTTTAACGCTTGTACCACCTGTTTTATTTTACTTTACTTATTGTACCAGTTATACCTCTTGTGATACCATGTACCCTACCCCTTTAACTGTTTACATTCTGTAAAGAAGCAAGCAATTTACTTAGTTCGAGTGTTACAACTGTTTAAAATAAGAGATATTTCAGTTTTACAAAACTTTTCTTTTATGCAAAGAATATGATTTAAAAGCTAAATAAGTTGTTTGATTCTTTACAGAAAATGCCTCCCAGAAGAAATAACCGTTCCAACACCCAGAATGAAGAAACCAACAACAACAACCAAGATAACACCAACCAGAATGCAAACGCAGGACCTATAGACCCAGCGGTAGCCCAGATTCTTCAGATCTTGGCCCAACAAACAATTCACCTAACTCAACAACAACAAAGACAGACCAATCCCCAGGTAACTTTCAAAACTTTTCAGGCGGTAAGCCCACCAGAATTCAAGGGTTCCTTAGATCCAATTGAAGCGAATGTTTGGTTAAAGGAAATAGAGAAGTAGTTTGCTTTAGTTAAGGTAAAGGAAGAACAAAAGGTTGAGTTTGCAAGTTATTATTTGAAGAATGAGGCCACCTATTGGTGGGAAACTGTGAAAACATTGGAAGGTACAGCTATTATTACTTGGGAAAGGTTTAAAGAATTGTTTCTAGAAAATATTTTCCCCAGTTTGTTCAGGACCAGATGGAGTTGAAGTTTTTGGAGCTAAAGCAAGGAAGTATATTGGTAGCTGATTATGAGAGTAAGTTTGAGGAATTATCAAGATTTGTGCCATCATATGTGGACAGTGACAAGAAGAAGGCCAAGAGATTCCAGCAAGGTCTGAAGCCATGGAACAGAGGGAAGGTAGCCATATTTGAATTGGATACCTATGCAGGAGTTGTATAGAAGACCATGATTGCAGAAACTGAGAGCGAGATGTCAGAGAAAGAAAAGGAAAGCAAGAAGTGGAAGTTTGAAGGGAATGAAGGACAGTCACAACCAGGAAAGTTTCCAAATTTCAAGAGGGGAAAGTTTCAGCCACGGAGAAATTTTAATTTTAAGAAACGGAATGCAGGCGACGGAGGTCAAGGCAACCGTCCAATCAATGTGAACCAGCCGAATCAGTTAAGGCTAACTTTTCCAGATTGTCAGGTATGTGGGAAAAAACATAGAGGAATTTGTAATAAGTTGAACGTGGTTTGTTTCAAGTGTAATCAGAAAGGGCACTATTCGAGAGAGTGCCACAACCAGCCAGCAAGAGAACAAGTGAGCAAGGATCAGCCTACCGGAATCTAGCAATTAAGGTTCCAGCTATTGGATTTACATGCTTTAAATGTGGAAAGCCAGGACACATAGCAATGGATTGCAAGACACCAGCCCCAGTCAGTAATGCATTGAGAATTATGGGATCTACTCCAGCAGTGAATGAGACTCCAAGGGCTAGAGTTTTTGATATGTCTGTGAAGGACGCTATCCAGGATACTGATATCGTGGCAGGTATGTTTAATGTGAATTCTTTATGTGCCAAAATGTTAATAGATTCAGGAGCAACTCGATCTTTTATTTCTCAAGATTTTGTATGTAAGTTATATTGTCCAGTTGAGTATTTAAATGAAATAATGACTGTGGAATTAGCAAATCAAGAACATATATCTGTTAATCAAGTTTGTGGAAATTGTGAAATTGAGATTTCCAGTAATAAGTTCTATGTGGATTTGATACCATTTAAGCTAGGAGAGTTTGACGTTATCTTAGGAATGGATTGGTTATCTAAGCACGATGCCCGGATAGATTGTCGAAATAAGAAGGTAATGGTGAAGATGCCAGACGAAAGGATAGTAACGTTTAAGGGCCAGAAATAAGCAAAGAAGTTCTTAACGATAATTCAAACAAAAAGGTTGCCATGACAAGGATGCGAACATTTCATTGCATATGTAATTGATAGAAGTTAGGAGCCAGCAAAACTTGATGATATTTCGATAGTCAATGAATTTCCAGACGTGTTTCCCGATGAGTTACCAGGACTTCCTCCAGATAGAGAAATTAAGTTTGCGATCGACTTAGCACCTGGAACGGAACCAGTATCCAAGGCCCCGTATAGAATGGCGCCTGTCAAGATGAAGGAACTAGCAAAACAATTACAAGAGTTGTTAGAGAAAGGAGTAATCAGACCCAGTGTATCCCCGTGAGATGCACCGGTGCTATTTGTCAAGAAGAAGGATGGAAGCATGAGACTGTGCATCGATTATCGGGAGCTCAACAAGCTTACAATCAAGAACAAGTATATGTTACCTCGAATTAATGATTTGTTTGACCAGTTGAAAGGAGCCAAGTACTTCTCCAAGATTGATTTGAGATCGGGGTATCACCAACTAAAGATTAAGCCAGAGGATAGACCAAAGACAGCTTTCAGAACAAGGTACGGACATTATGAATTTTTAGTGATGTCTTTTGGATTAACCAATGCCCCGGCAGCATTCATGGACCTGATGAATAGAATTTTCAAGGAATACTTGGACAAGTTTATTATTGTGTTTATAGATGATATTTTGATTTATTCAAAGACAGAAGAGGATCATGTAGAACATTTGAGGACAACTTTGGAGATTTTGAGGAAGAAAAAGTTATATGATAAATTCTCGAAATGTGAGTTTTGGCTACAGGAAGTTCAGTTCTTAGGACATATAGTCAGTAATGAAGGGATCAAAGTGGACCCAGCAAAGATTGAAGCAATTACAAATTAGGAAAGGCCGAGAACACCGACAGAGGTAAGAAGTTTCTTGGGATTAGCGGGATATTATCGCCGATATGTTCAAAATTTCTCAAGGAATGCAATACCATTGACAAAGCTTACACAAGAGAATAAAAATTTTATATGGAACGACAAATGTGAAGAAAGTTTTCAGGAATTAAAGCGAAGATTAATTAGAGCACCTGTTTTGTCACTTCCATATGACCAAAGGAATTTCGTAATCTATAACGATGCTTCTCATAAAGGACTAGGATATGTTCTTATGCAGCACGATAAGGTTATTGCATATACGTCAAGGCAATTGAACAAAAGTATCCTACTCATGATTTGGAGCTAGCAGCCATAGTATTCGCTTTGAAGATTTGGAGACATTATCTATATGGAGAAAAATGCAAGATTTATACGGATCACAAAAGGTTGAAGTATATATTCAGACAAAAGGAGCTTAATATGAGACAAAGAAGATGGTTAGAGTTGATTAAGGATTACCACTGCACGATTAACTATCATCCCGGTAAAGCAAATGTTGTGGCGGACGCGTTAAGTCGGAAAGAAAAGTTGAATGTGTTATCAGTACCCGAAGAAATATACAAGGAATTTCAGAAACTGGAATTAAAAATCAGAGTTTGCAAGCCTGATGAAGCGAAAGTATATAGTATGACTTTCCAGTCGGAGTTATTAGAGAAGATAAGGAACTGTCAAGAGGTGATAATAGATCAGGACATTAATCGTTTGGTAGGTGAGGAATTGTGCACGCTAAAGGACGATCAAGGTATTCTTAGGTTTTCTTCTATAATTTGGATGCCACCCGTAACGGAGTTGAAGAATGAAATTTTACAGGAAGCTCATAATTCAAGGTATTCAATCCATCCCGGGAGTACCAAGATGTACAGAGATTTAAAGGAAAATTATTGGTGGCTGGATAAGAAGAGGAAGATTTCAGAATGGGTTAGCAGATGTTATACATGTCAAAGAGTTAAAGCAGAGCATCAGAGACCAAGTGGATTGGTGCAGCCATTAGATATTCCAGAATGGAAGTGGGAGCACATTGCCATGGATTTCATAGTCGAATTACCAAGGACAAAAGCCAATCGCGATGCCATTTGGGTTATAGTGGACATGCTTACCAAGTCAGCTCATTTCCTGCCTATAAATGAAAGATTTTCACTAGACAAGTTAGTCCATATGTACCTGAAAGAAATCGTAGTTCGTCATGGAGTTTCTGTGTCTATCGTATCCGATCAAGATCCGAGATTTAATTCGAGATTTTGGAAGAGTTTTTAAGAATGTTTGGGAATGAGACTGAATATGAGTACGGCTTACCATCCAAGGACGAACGGCCAAACTGAAAGAACAATCCAGACAATTGAAGACATGTTACATGTTTGTGCTATTGATTTCAAAGGAAGTTGGGATGAGCATTTACCCTTGATAGAATGTGCTTACAACAACAGTTATCATGCCAGTATGGGGATGCCACCCTATTAAGCTCTTTATGGATGTAAATGTCGATCTCCCGTATATTGGGATGAAGTAGGAGAACGCAAAATACTTGGACCTGAATTGGTACAACAGACGAAAGAAATTATTGAAGTTATCCAGAAGAGATTAATAGCAGCACAAGACTGTCAAAGGAAGTATGCTGATCAATCAAGGAAAGATATGGAATTCGAAGAAGGAAATCTATTATTGCCGAAAGTGTCGCCGTGGAAGGGATTGACAAGATTTGGGAAGAAAGGAAAACTGAGCCCTAGATATGTCGGACCTTTTGAGATTCTAAAGCGTGTTGGAAAAGTAGCTTATGAGTTGGCGTTACCCCCGCACATGGAGCACATTCACAATGTTTTTCATGTATTGATGCTTAAGAAGTATAATCCAGACTCCAGGCATGTAATCGAATACGAGCCAATAGAACTTCAAGTAGATTTGTCGTATGTAGAGAGTCCGATAGAGATTCTAGAAGAAAGAGAGAAAGTATTATGAAATAAAATGGTAAAGTTGGTAAGAGTACTATGGAGAAACCCAAAGGTTGAAGAATCAACCTGGGAGTTAGAAAGTGATATGAAAGAAAAGTACCCTCATTTGTTTTCTTAGGAGATTCTGAGGACATAATCCTTTTAAGGGGGGAAGGATGTATTATCTGGGATATATCATGTAATTATTTTTGCTAATAAATAAATATTATGCATATTCAGTATTTATTTAGTGAATTAATTGTTATGTGGTATATGTGTTTGGATGTTTAAAAATAATATAAATTGGGTATTTTAATTTTTATATGTCCAAAATAAGATATATATAATTTTCATATCTTCCTATTTATTTTTATGATGATTTATGGTTTTATAGGAAATTTATGGATTTAATAAATTCTTTTTTCGAGTATTTATAAACTATTTTATATAATCGGGAACCAGCCGACTTCACCCGTTTTTATGTTTTTATAATCCGAAACTCTTCCGAGAACTCCTTCCTAACCTAATTGCAATATTCCGAGCATTTTCCATGTTTTGACTTTTTCGATCCGCCGTACGGTTTGTCCTGTGCGGGTCCCGGTGCAATATTTTTGATACAAAATTCATTTCGATAAATCAATAAAACTCGTATTTTCAATAAACGGGATCTTTTTATTAAACTGTTATAATTATCACCTCGTAATACGTGTAATCAGGCGCTGAGACCAAGACCGCAGTACAAATTGTACAGATTTGGATAATTATCTCGAAAACCGGTACCGTTTGGATCTGTTTTTATAAATAAACGTACTATTTTATATCCGGAATGATCCAACGGGTTACTATTTTTCCGTAAATATAAATAGCCCTTCCCGTAATTTATTTCGTACAAAAAATCATTTGCAATCAGTAAAATCTATATAAAACAGAGAAAATACTATATTTATAAACCGTTCTTCGTAATCAAACCTAAATCCGGAGGCGTTATCGATATCGGATTGAGGCGTGCATATACTCGAATCAAAGCCTGAGAAATATCCTATCTGATTCAACCATCAGTTTCAACCCAGGATCAAAGGTTAATTTCCTATAAAGTGATTTATATTCAATTTTTTTAGAATTATAATTAGGGTTTTGAGTTCAAGCAATTGTTTGTATGATTTGATGATTGCATGTTGTAGATTTTTTCTTCCTGATCATTTTGGTATATTATATGCTTGATTTGGAGTTCAATAACATGTTCAAATTAGGATTTAATTCTCGAATTGTATAATTAGGGTTCATACTCGTTTGAATGTTCTTGACTGAATTTGGGGGTTTCTTATTTAGGGATTTATAGACGTTCTAGAGGGGTGGGTTGTGTTCCTTATGAAATTTGCAATCGATTCATATATAGCTTGCTAATCGACGTTGCTCGTAGTGACCGTGTTGTTGATTTGAAAGTTCGCCGGTGTTCTTCGTTTCCGGTCACAAATCCGGCTAAATAGGAGTTTGTTTGCTTGATTTGTTTACATGAATGAGTTCCTGGAAATCACCCGCACATTTCCCCGAGTTTTCGAATCGTTCTAAGCTTTGAGGCATGTTTCCAGCAAGCTTGCGCGGCGGAGGGTCGCCGTTGATGGCTTCCCGACCGTCCGTTCCAGTTTTCAAGAACTTACATTTTAGCCCATTTTCTTTAAAAAGTTTTAAAAAACAAGATTTCCAATTACAAAACTTTCGAAATTAGGATTTCTATTTTAAATACTTTCAAAAATAGGATTTCCTTTTTATATAATGATTTCAAAAATAGTTTTAATTATTTTAAAATTCAAAAAATTATTTATTTTAATTCCAAAATTCATTTTTAATTCAAAAATAAATCTAAATTACTTAATTAATTAATTTTAATTAATAAATAATTGATTAATTGATCAATTAATTTAAATATTAATTGATTAATTAGTTTAATTATTTATTAATTAATTTTAATTGATTATTTAATTTGATTTAATTATTTTAAAATGATTTAAAAATCCTGAAAAATAGTTTCGAGCTTTAAAATGTTATTTTAAATTATTTTCAAGGCTCGATAATTATTTTAAAATTATTTTAGAGTCAGATTTGAGTAATCAGACTCTATTTATTACCCGAAATTGATCCTACGACCCGTTTTGACTCCGAAAAATGTTTTAAAATCATGTTAAATACCTGAATGAGTGTTTATTACCAGAGACCTCTCTATAAATGGAATTTCATTAGTTGTTTGATGTGCTATGTGTTATACGTGACTTGTTTGTTAGACTATTGGTCTATATGTTTGGTGTTTATTTGTTTTTAGCATAACTTTTGTGACGTCCTCAAACCCGGGGTCGAAAGTTGACATCATCAACAACAATAATAACAATTATAATTCAATCTAATACATAACTACGACCCCTTTACCAAGACCTTTTCCAGGTTTAAGTATGACTTAGGTTACTTAACTAACACAACCCAAATTACCTTACACAATCCTGACCACTAATTTAACGCAGCAACTCAACAGACCTCATCTGGTCTGAACACAACTACCTCAGAGGAGCCTGACACGAAAGGAGCTGGAGCTCTGCCCTAACTGCCGCGCAAGGATCTCCTAGGCATCTTCAATAAATATAAAATATTCTGCAAGGGTGAGCAATTGCTTGCTCAGCAGCACCACTATATGAATAACAAGTACAACAGTTTAAAGTAAAGCAGTTATAGGAACAGAATTCATAACTTATCAGAAAACGAGTAAACATTCATAACTGGATATTAAAACTAGCATGCTCCGGGAAACAACAATATCAGTCGTGTGCTGTGTATAAATACCAGAGTTCAATTCTTTTAGCATGATATTTTCATTTTCAAACCTTTTGTTCCATTACAGGAACCATAAAACCATTTGTCCCGTTACGGGGACCCAAAATCATCTGTCTCAAACACGTCGATTTGTTAAACAATTTCAAAACTGAATCAATCAAATCTATTGGACGTTTAACGGGTGAAGATAGCTGATCAGTCTAACCTCACCGGACAGCGACTAGCGGCCATCCAGAAATAGAATTTGTTCCGGAACTTGGGAAAAGACTAGCTAGGTCTTTCCCCCACGCTGGACTAATCGGTTAAACAGAATGCCCAACCCAATTAGCCACTTACGCAACCACATGCTAGGCCATTACCGAATAACGGGCCTCTTACACAACTCTAATAGATCAACCGAATTCCCTTTTTGCCTCTTTTTAAAATTCCACGATATAGGTGGATCAAAACCTTCCACGACATAGGTGGATTAAAATAGTCTCTTTATCCAGTTTCCAAAATCACTGTCACCTATCTCTTTTTAAAACCAATCTTTCACAGCACACTATTCAAAACTCTTTTCATTTAAATCACATTTGGAGATAGGAGTTTTCAGAAGTTACTTTTCCCAAAAACATAGTTTTAAATAATATTTTCAAGTACATGGGATACGTAACTTAAAACATTTCTGTTCCATTTCGAGAATAAAACATTTAGCTATTCATACGTACTGAACCATAAAAGAATGGTCAGGGGTACTTGCCTTGCAGAGCTTTACCACTATTACCGATCGACCTTGGACTAACTTGGACACTCGGCTTTATCGCCTTACTATCAGACTATCCTGGATCCGACTTCAACATTCAGGTCCTTCACTTGGAACCTCGCTACGCTTTTCGACTGATCACTAGGTTATCTTTAATTCAACTTCACTTCTGGAGTCCTTCAACTAGAACCTACAGAGCCGAAATACCCTACGATAGACTTCTAGGTATGCTTGACATATCCTCGATACCAACTCTACCCAATGATATTCAAACCCGACTCGTAGCTATGTATATTATAATAACACACGCAACAATTAGGGTTCACCGGCTCGAAAATCGGTTCGGTGTTCATTTTCTGGAAAATACATATACTCGTCATTTTACGAAATTAGGGTTATTGGGTTTTAACAGAACATTCACCACAACATACAATCAGGTTTCGCACAAAATATATGTATATACTTATTTATACTCGTTTGACGTTCCGATAATTACAGGATATGTCCCGCATTTTTTAATTTAATTTCCAAAAATTTCGGCAGCACCTCCTTTGTTTATCGTCCTACCCGTCGAACAACTCGACGTCAACCAATCAACAATCAATCAATCACGCAATCCACATTTCAAAATTCCCCAACCACCGATTTAAACCTACTAATTATTATTACTTACATTTTATATTTTTATTCGTATTTTTATAATTTTATTCGTATTTTATATTTATTTTAAAATATTATGACTCAGAATAAACATCATAGTCCATCGTCCGCTCGTAACGAGTCATCGCGGTACGGCGGCAAAATTCTCGGGGTACCCGGTATTTCGGATTCCAACCAAGAAATTCACCGATTATTAAAATTGTTTTATTGCACAGATATTTTATTTCATAAAATCAGTCAACAAAATTCCTGTAAGAAATAAATAATTCATATCAAAACCCAATGCACACTAATTAGGCCCAATTAGAGCCCGACTACTAAGCCCAACTGCCAGGCCCAATAATAGGCCCAACAGAAACAAACAGAGAAAACAGAATAGAGTACCACAACACCAGAATTACGCCGCCCCACCTCGCCGGAATCGGGAGGCGGTAGCGAACACGACACAGCTACAACACACAGAGATAAGCCGGAAATCAACCAGTAAATAATCGAAAATATAGCAACAGCGGAAACATAAAATGTCACACAGGAGTATATACATATAAATACACACCCCGGGCAACATGTACATGCATAGGGCACAACACACGCGCCATTCACACGCCTGTAGGCCACCCAGCCGGAAAGAAATCCGTTGGCGGCCAGAAGAACAGAAAAGAAACAAGAATCGCAGGCAGCACATCATTCTAATTACCAAAATTAAAGATGACAGCGGCACCTCAGCAATCGCGAACGAACAGGAAAAAGAGAACGAAAGAAACAAAAGAGAGACAACTGAGATAAGGGGGTAGGAGAGAAATGGGGACATGGGTGGGTTTTATTTGTTTATTTATTTATTTTATTTGCTAAATCAGTAATCATGTAACACATGGCAAAAATCACTGCCACACTGAATTATATTCAGCCACGTAGCAATTGGATGAGTACAAATTCCTTACAGCCCGGTTTTCTCATTCGCATTTCGCCATTTATCGAGCTAAGCGGCACATAAAATAAATTCAGAAAATTATCAAAATAATCTTAAAATTTTCTAAAAATCCCGAAGTTTATAAAAACATAAATTTCATAATTTTAAAACAAGTTCTGAAATGTAATTTATACCCGCTTTTAACAAATAAACGAATCAACGCGCGGGTGCAATTATTCTCAAAAATCCCCAAAATAATTTTAAAATTTCCGAAATATTCCCAACTTAAATAAATATGAGTTTCATAATTTTTTAAAGAATTTGGGAATTAAATACATATTTTACAAATAAATGCAATCAGAAAACCATACAGCGTTAAATAATTAATGAAATATTGATTTCTAGATTTTATAAAATCCCAAAAATAAATAATGAAATTATAAAGCCATAAAACAATTGTAGAGACAATCCACATATTTACACAAATAAACTTGTATTAAATCCACTTTTAAAAGTGAAAACAATTCAATACAAGTCCATAATTAATTACACGAACCACCCTGGACACCATAATTCACACACATAGCTAAAAGTAAAACAACACATAGCTGACAGAAGCTATACACATATATTATTCATTTAATTATTCCATAATTACACTTTAATTAAATATAAAAGTATACGAGTCGTTACAACTTTCAATTCGTAAATCGGATTTGGGTAAAACAAAAGGTAGATAGAAGAATATACCGAATAGAATCATATGAGTTGAGTATTGATAGATACTTATGATAGGTCAGCAGAAGAGGCAAGGTGTAGGAAAGGAAAGCAAGTAGTCGAGAAGTAAGAGATTGTGATTGGAAGTTAGTGAAGTATAGCAGTCTGATACCAGGCAAGTGTTCTGAACTTTCTCGAGATATGTTATGAATAATTGATAGTTCTATTTTATATTGCAAATGCTTTGAAGCACTGAACCCTAAACCTTGATTGCAGTTATTGATCTTTGAACCGTAAACCTTATTCTTTCTGAATCATTGATTTTTGAACACCCGAATACGAGCCACCGATATATGATACTACTCCATAAATACATACAAACTAAATACCGAACACAGAACCAAGATTTCCTTACATACTCAAACCATTGTACCTTATGCATTAAAAAACCAAATCCTTGTATCTTTGAAACTTTGATTCTTTTGTTATCCGATTCTTTCACTAGCTCATAGCCATTCTCTGGAATTGCTATTTTGTTTCCTTTTGAAGATTGAAACCCATATCTTAATTGAAATATCCCATGTTGATTATGATTGTGTTTATTGCTTTACATTGTTTATTCTGTTATTGTGATAGAATTGGATTTTTTTTAAAGTGTGGACCAGATTCATGGTCAGACCAGATTCGTGGTCACACCAGATTCGTGGTCAACTTAGGCCAATGTGTGCCTTGGATCCAGTAATTAGAGCAGAGCTGCGTGCCTTGCTCGGGGTTAGTGCGTGACTGATCAGCAGCCTAACCTTGGTTTTTAAAATAAAAATATAATATCCAATTCTATATCCTTATTCATTGTTCCCTTGATATCGTAACTCATTTCACTTGATCATTTTATTCTCAGTATTGTCATTGTGACTTGCTGAGCTAGTTAGCTCATTTGTGCGATGTTGTTTATGTTCTTTTCCAGTTAAGAAGGAACCTGTTGGTAGCGAGGATCCCCAATCCAGTGCGAGAGCTAGGGGTCCAGGTTGATCGAGTTAAGCTAGCTGACAGCTTTTAAGATAGTTTAAGTTTGTAAAGTTTGTAATGATGTTTATTATTCAGTTGTAAGTTTGAATAGTTGGGATTTGGACGTTTGTAATATAAGTGTGTATGTGTGGCTTGTGTGCATACTTTAACCTGTTGTGGTCCATGGTAGTTGATAAGTAGGGTCACTGCATATTATTAATAGATAAGGTATGTATGTTGGGCCCAAACTTCTGACTCGTGTTTGGAGGGCGCCATAAAGAAGTTTCATGGGATTGGCAGGTTACCATAGAATATTCGTGCAAGATTTTGCGAAGATAGCTACGCCATTGACAAAGCTCACTAGAAAGAACCAGAAGTTTGAATGGGATTAGAAATACGAAGACAGTTTCCAGGAATTAAAGAACAGATTAGTATCTTCCCCAGTGCTAGTTTTACCAGATGATCAAGGAAACTTTGTGATCTACATTGACACGTTGTATAAAGGACTGGGATGTGTTTTGATGCAGCACGACAAGGTGATAGCCTACACTTTAAGACAGTAGAAACTACATGAAGGGAAGTATCCAACCCATAATCTTGAATTAGCAGCTATAGTGTTTGCATTGAAGATATGGAGACCCTATCTTTATGGAGAGAAGTGTGAGATCTACACGGACCACAAGAGTTTAAAGTATATCTTTACCCAGAAAGAATTGAACATATGGCAGAGAAAATGGCTCAAATTGATCAAGGACTATGACTATACCATCAACTACCATCCAAGCAAAGCAAATGTGGTGAAAGATGCTCTGAGCAGAAAAGAAAGGTTAAATATGATCTCATCTGAGGAATTGATCAAGGAATTTGATAAGATTGAAATAGAGGTCAGTATCTCAGGTATATCTACAGAGATGTTGTGTGCAATGTCTTTTCAACCAGAACTATTGAAGAAAATAAGAAGATGTCAAGAAGAAGTAATGAGTCATGAACAAGACCAGTTAACAGGAGAAGGGTTAGGGAGTCAAAAGGATGATACAGGGATATTAAGATTGTGGCGCCCCAAAACCCGGGGTGAGGAGTCTCGGAAGCCACGCCATCTAAACTCACACAACTCACACTACAATATGTAAATACTCACGCTTCACGACCCCACACTTATCACACACACACTTACAGGTTATTGTCTTGGAAACGAACCATCATCACTAGAGAAATTTTATTACAACCCAAATATAATTAGTCTTACCAGGGAGTGACCTTTAGGTAAGGTTAGTCCGCCGGCCAAATATACGTTTCTTATTTCTTATCTTACATAAACCATACTTATAAATAAGCCGAACTATAAACAACTGAAGACTAATCCAGCTTATTCTGTCTACCTGAGGTACAGCACCAAACAATCTACGGAACAACTGGCCATTTCCTACCCGTTTCCTGGCTGTGGTTCTCATGGTAGGCATCTTGATTCACAGTTGTGTTGTGTCAATTTAAGGAAACAAATGTGAGCTATAATGCTCAGCATAATAATGTATAGTATGAAAATGACTGTATGATAACATCATATATTATATATATGTTTTATTTGAAAATAATTTTTCCTTGGTGTCACGCACCTTCTTATGAAAACAATTATTTAAGGGATTTTTTATAACCTGCGAATACCTTAGTAGTAATCCCAGCACCTAGGCTTGGGTTACGGTATTGCATCTCAATTCCAATTGGAAGAATTTGGACATTTCACTGGAGCCACCGCATACGATGATCAGTCGTACTACGGAAACAGTAACCTTTTCTACTAGTAAAAGGACGAAACCGTCATCTCTCGGGTATCACCCTGGCCGCATTCGAACTATGTGTCCCATTTTCGGGTATACACATACTTCACAAGTTCCTGAGTACACAGAGTACCTTCGCCTGCGGTACCTTTGGTAGCCCATCTAGCACACATAGTACCAGAGTCTACCCCTCCATTGTCCTTTAAAAGAATTTATCAATCTCGAGAACTCGAACCACATCGAAGTTCCCCAAGCGTTTTGCTTGTTGATAGAAATAGTTTATCAATATTTTAGCAGTTCCATAAATTCATTCATGGGGTTCCCTCCCTGATGGGTATCCTCAGCCTCTTCTTCTACATATTCTTCCTCATCATATTCATTATAGTCTAGGTCTTTTTCACTTTCCTCATTTACTACTGGGTCACCTCGTTGTTGGTTAACAGATTCTGCGGGCTGTGCCCTGGTTCCTCTTCTACGGGGTAGCATTGTTCTGATAAAGAAAATTGGTCACATGATTATAACAGTTGGGTTATTTTATTCATATGTAAGCATGCCATTTATTATTTAACAGGTTTTATAAAGTGCAGTAATATAGACATCATTTCTTAATAACTGCCTAGATATATATTCATAAGACCTCCCATTTATATCTTGGGGATGAAACAACTAGCCGAGTTCATACATGCCTGATTACAATCTATCACTACTAGTTCTAAATACTGAAATTAAAATACATAAGTCGTGTACCCTGAAAGGCTAGGAACGCCATCTACTACTAGCAACCCTATCAAAATTGGTGACAAGTCACTCGGCCTTCTTCAAAGTCTACATCTAGTCACTAATCTCTCAGTCACTATCACTGCGAGTGAGGTCACGCACCCTCCTCATCACTCCTGCAATCATCATCTCTGCATCCACTACCGGGATGTATCCTCCCACTGATGTCATCCTCATATGAACCCTGGTACGGAGCTCGATCCCATCGATCTCTCTGCGGGCTATGGCTGGGGAAGCAGCTCTGAAATCTCCTGGGTATCCTAGTCGGGTGGCTCTCTCAGCTGTCAGTGCCTGGCGTAACTCAGCAATGCGAGCAGATGCCGCAGTGATCTCAGCGTTAAGCTAACCCACTACCCAGTCGTGTACGGCTACATGCATGGTCGCCGGTGGTGGTAGAGGTGAATCTGGGTCACTAGAGGATATGTCATGGACCTCATAGAACTGGGCGTGTATCGCCTCCTCATCATCGTCATCAATATAGGACATAAGGCTCTGGATACCTGGGAGTGGTGTAGGAGAGCGAATAGCCTGGTATGGGTACATCTCTACATCTCTCCATACTACGCCATTAGCTACAGGGACTGGAAGCTCAGTCTCCTCCTCTAGGACATCCTCAGTAGGGTCATCATCCGAATCATCAATGGGTGGGCTCTCTGACTCAGGAATAGGGTCACGCTCAGGAATCATGACATCATCAACATGTTCAACCTCCCTCCTAGGCTCCACTGGTACCTGACACAATAGGCAAGGTATTACTAACTTAGAGTTGGAATTCCCTTGAGGGTAAAACAGTCAAGACTACCCGTGTAGCCTGACGATGAACTCAACTTGAGCTCTACCTGATTGTTTTATTATTCTTAGGTCTACGTATTTTATATCCTATCATTTCCAAGATTTGATAACCTAAGGCTCTGATAACATTGGGGCCCCAAAACCCGGGGTCAGGAGTCTCGGAAGCCACGCCATCTAAACTCACACAACTCATACTACAATATATAAATACTCACACTTCACGACCCTACACTTATCACACACACACTTACAGGTTATTGTCTTAGAAACGAACCATCATCACTAGAGAAATTTTATTACAACCCAAATATAATTAGTCTTATCGGGGAGTGACCTTTAGGTAAGGTTAGGCCGCCGGCCAAATATACGTTTCTTATTTCTTATCTTACATAAACCATACTTATAAATAAGCCGAACTATAAACAACTGAAGACTAATACAGCTTATTCTGTGTACCTGAGGTACAACACCAAACAATCTACGGAACAACTGGCCATTTCCTACCCGTTTCCTGGCTGTGGTTCTCATGGCAGGCATCTTGATTCACTGTTGTGTTGTGTCAATTTAAGAAAACAAGTGTGAGCTATAATGCTCAGCATAATAATGTATAGTATGAAAATGACTGTATGATAACATCATATATTATATATATGTTTTATTCAAAAATAGTTTTTCCTTGGTGTCACGCACCTTCTTACGAAAACAATTCTTTAAGGGGTTTTTTATAACCTGCGAATACCTTAGTAGTAATCCCAGCACCTAGGCTTGGGTTACGGTATTGCATCTCAATTCCAATTGGAAGAATTTGGACATTTCACTGGAGCCACCGCATACGATGATCAGTCGTACTACGGAAATAGTAACCTTTTCTACTAGTAAAAGGATAAAACCGTCATCTCTCGGGTATCACCCTGGCCGCATTCGGGCTACGTGTCCCATTTTCGGGTATACACATACTTCACAAGTTCCTGAGTACACAGAGTACCTTCGCCCGCGGTACCTTTGATAGCCCATCTAGCACACACAGTACCAGAGTCTACCCCTCTATTGTCCTTTAAAAGAATTCTATCAATCTCGAGAACTCGAACCACATCGAAGTTCCCCAAGCGTTTTGCTTATTGATAGAAATAGTTTATCTCTTTAAGATATAAGTGTATATATATGTATATACGTACTTCCGAGAATTTCGGAGGAAGTACTAAGAATGTGAGTTGACCGTTGTCAACAGATAATTAATAAGGGGAAAATTTTCTTCTCGAAACTATATTCAATATAATAATAATTTGGGATAATATTCTCCGACGATCTGAAATTATTCGAATAATATTTCTAAATCAGAAAGTATGTTTTATATCAAGATATATGATCTTTAAATCAATGAAAATCCTTTAATAAATAATAATTAATTAAATAATAGTCTATAATTAATTAAATGATAATTGATATTAATCATACCTCGAATGAGTTTACTCTCTAAAAGATTTATTTAAATAATATTCCTCAACTAGTTTGTGTTTACATAATTAATAATCTATAATGGTTAATCGGGTTTGAATAAATAAATGTTGAAGTATACTACTCCTATAATAAGGGAATACGTATATATTATTTATTATCTGAATCAATAAAATATAGTTGAGGGAATATGCTCGTTGGGAAATCGTTTAAAAAGTTCGAGGTATTTTAATGTTTCGTAAATGGAGGATGAGTCCCTTTAAAACGTACTATTATGGACTTATACCCATCCTATAATATCTCCGGAATGATTTCCGGGTTTTATCTTAAATCCCGAACGACCCTCGGTCTTATATAATATGTCACGCTTAAAGCGAAATAACATTTCATGATATATACTTATTGTACAACATCGCTATATTATATGAAAATTCAACAACTACGCATCATGGCAAACATGGTATTTAAGCGATGATAGTAAAACAATCCTTTCACAACACAACAGTAAAAATGGAGTTGGATTTGTAAACTTTCCTGGGTATCTCGAGTTGGAGGATGCTCTAGGTTCCGCTCGGAAATCTATAACCATAAACATATTTCATTTCGTTAGGTTCCGTCCTAATTTACGGTAACTCGCACTCATGTGCTACTCATTATACACTCTCTCAACTCATACTACCCTTAACATTTCTTTTAAGTCATAATCACTTTATGGTTACTTCATTTTCCTAAGTATCTTGAGTTCATTCTCATTATCGTTGTCGGCTCCGCTTAAAGATTCTTACGGTTTCTACTCCCGCGGTCTCGGCTCCGACATTTTTATAAAATTGAGAAATCGTTATTTTCACTTGAATTTTTTATGACAGTTAGGAAACTAAATATTTTAATCTCTGTAAAAATTTCATGATTTATTAATACTTTAAGTCTATCCTTTATATTTTCAAAGTTCGTAATTCGTAGCAGTTTTTGTCGCGTAAATCACTTTTACTAAAACGATCATAACTTTTGATCCGTAAATCGGAATCAAGCGATTCAAGCGCCTAAACGATCCTTATAACATTTTATATACTAAAAAATAGGTTATTTTTCAAGAATATACAGTTTACAACTTCGAGACTTTCTGCAGAAACTTAAATTTACGGTTTGTTGGTTTTAACGAAGTTACGTTTACGATCGGGGTTTCGTTTACGCCTTAACTATCAACACAACCACCAACAATCATCATATCATCATCAACACACAAACTCCTCTCAAGAAAATCATGTTCTTGAGGCAACAACAACCAACCTTAAATCTACTTAACTTAATCATCAAGATTTCATCAATAACACTTAGTAAGCTAGGTTTACTAACACCTACTAAATGGATCTTAAAAATGAACCTTAAATAAAGTTAGGCCAAAGATTTTTACCTTTCTTAAAAGATTGAGATGTGTTCTTGAGGATGGTGGAGGCTTGGAAGTGCTTGGTATGATTTTTAGAACCTAAAACCACCATTGAAATCAAGAAACCAAAGAGAGGTTACTATTCACACTATTCACTAGTAAGTTTCTTGAATTTATTCCACCCATCAAACCTTGATAAAAAGAGATGAAAGATTTTTTTACCTTAGTTTAGTTTCTAGGAGGCTTGGGAATTAATTGGGTGATTTTACAAGAACTAGAGATTGGAGTTTTGAATTCCAATTCCTTCTTTTCTTCAAAATAGCCGAATGGAAGAAAAAATGGGGGCGGGGGGTATTTATAGCACTTGGTTGCTTCTCTTGGATGCTTGGATGGTTGCTTCTTGGAAGGTGACTTGATATATTTGTAACTTGATTTTATTCTTCCTAGGATAACATTCTAGGTTTATCCTTTGTTGCCAAATCCATGGACATATCTTTGTAGCTTGCTAGCTTACAAGCTAAACTACAAGGTTAGCTCCTTAGCACACTATTTGCTAAGGAAGATCAAACTGAATACCTGATGATTTCCCTACAAAAAAAAGGTTGGAAAAGCAGCAATGATATGCTAAGTTTCAAAGCATGAATTCTAAATTGAAATTGATGAAGGAATAAAATTGTTTCATTAATTAGATCCATGACAAGTCAATATAATGTCAAATGCCTTGAGTAGAAAAGAAAACCGAATATTATTAAGATTATGGAAGAGTTAGCAGAAGAATGGGAGAAGTTAGAAATTGAAGTTCAAGTATCTGGAGGTAATAGGAAGTAATTGTATGAGATCACTTTTCAGTCAGAATGAATGGGAGGAATCAAGAAGTGTTAATAAGGAGTTATGAATCAAGAATGGGATAGTTTAAATGGAGAGGAAAGTTGCACCCAAAAGGACAGTAGAGGTATTTTTGGATTTTTCCGCTAGAACGCAAATTTCATTGTGATTAAGCTGAAGAGTAAAATATAAAGAGAAGCCCCCATTCTAGGATTATATTCACCTGGAAGCACTCGGGTGTAACACGACATGACCGAGAACTTTTGGGAAATTGTTGATAGGTTGACGAAGTCTACATGTTTCCTTCCAATTAACGAAAGATACACTTGAATAAGCTAGCGAAGTTGTATTTGAATGAAATTATGGAAAAGTATGGGGTCCCTGTTTTATTTGTGACTGATTGAGACCCGGGGTTTAACTTGAGGTTTTGAATGAAGTTCCAGGAATGCTTGAGGATTGAGTGAGATATGAGTACCGCTTACCCTCCCCAGACAGATGGTCAAGGTGAGAGGATGAATCAGATAAGGGAAGTAATCATGCTAGTATGGGAATGACATCCTACGAAGCTTTGTATGTATGTAAGCATAGAACCCCGCTCCACTGGGATAAGGTAAGTCTTAAGTTAAGGCAGCAAACTGAAGACACGGTGGTGTTGATCTAGACAAAAAATGCGGACTTGTATCGAAAGAGTCTAAAGGATAGAAATAGGATCATTGGTATTGACCAAAAGTTTCACCTTGGAAGAGTTTGGTGAGGTTCGATTAGAAGGGACGAGTTGAGTCCTAAATATATGTACCCGTTCGAGGTATCAAGGAAGTTCAATAAAGTTGCTCATGGTATTGTCGCCACAGTTGCAGTAAATTTTATAATATGTTCTACGTGTCAATGTTAAAGTGATATGTTCTTTATTCGAGCAAAGTCGTTGATTAGGAGCCAATGGGCTCTCATCCAAATTGTTCTGCATGGGATGTTCGATCCAAATCCTAGATCGTTAAGAGCGAGTCCTTAGGAATGAGTTGTGTCTATAGTGAGTTTGGGCATAATAGTAAGCTAAGCCCTAGGATTATCAGATCGTTTAAGATATTAAGAAAATCGGTAAAGTCGTTAGTCAGCTAGCGTTGTTACTACAACTGTAGCATATTCCTAGTGTGTTTTAAGTCTTTATGTCGAAAAACTATATTTCGGACTAGAGTCAAGACATTTTGTGCGAACCAATCTAGATTTTAGATCGTAGAAACCAGACCTCGGGAATAAATCTATTCCTGTAACGAATATGTTTTGGAGGAATCCTCGAGTGGAAGAGTCCACTTGGAAGTTAGAGTCAGATATGCTTGACAAATATCCTCACTTGTTTAGTCAGATTATGAGGACATAATCTTTTTAAGGGGGAAGGATATAGCGACCCGCGTATTTTTGTATTATTTAAATATGTAATTATGGATTTATTAAGTAAATAAAATACGTGTCTAGCGTCTATCATCTATGTGTGATTTTTGGTGTACCCGGTTGTTCGCGTAATTAATTATTGAGTTGTACGGAACTGTTTTCACTTTTAAAAGTGGATTTAATGCAAATTTATTTGTATAAATATTTTTAATGTCTCTAATATTGTTTTTATGATTTTACAATTTCAATAATTATTTTTGAGATTTTATAAAATTTGGAAATCAATATTTTACCAATTATTTAGCCCTGTATGATTTTCTGATTGCATTTATTTGTATAATCTGTATTTAATTCCAGAATTCTTCAAAAATTATGAAACTCATATTTATTAAAGTTTGGAATATTTCGAGAATTTTAAAATTATTTTGGAAATTTTTAGGATTAATTTCACCCGCACGTTGATTCATTTGATTGTTAAAAGCGGGTATAAATTGTATTTCAAAAATTGTCCTAAAATTACAAAATTATATGTTTTATTAATTCCGGGATATTTATAACATTTTAAGACTGTTTTCGTAATTTCCGAAATTATTTTAAGTACACCTTGGTTCGTTAATTTTAAATTTCAAGGCAGGATCAGACTACAGGAGATTTATATTGCTACGTGGCAAGACAGGAATCAGTGTGGCAGTAACTTTTGATATGTGTTGCTTAATTTCTGGTTAGCAGGAATTAAAAAAAAAATCCAATACCCCTCCCCTCATCTCTCCTCTATCTCGATTTAATCTCTCTTCTATCTCACACTCTTCCTTCCCTTTCTATTTTTTTCTCCCCGACCTTGTTTGTTTGTGCGTGGTCGTGCTTCTCTCTTCCCTGATAACTCCTGACCGCCGCCATTGCCGCCATTTTTGATTTCCGGCGAGGCGACGGTGGCGCGTCTATGTGCGATGTGTGTGTGCGATCCTCTGTGTGTGGTTCTGTCGTGTGTGTGGATGGGTTTCCGGTATCTTTGCTGCCTTGCCAGTTTTCTTTTGATTTCTCAGGCGTGTGTATATGTATATATATGTGTATATATAATCTGGGTAATCTAGTTGACCGGAATTCGGAAAATTCGATTCTTGGCATCCAGGAATTCGAATTATTGAATATATTATTTTTCTGAAAATTAGAATGAGTTTGTTGATGATTAATAGAATTATTGATTTTAATTATCGGTAGGATTCGCGATTGGAAACCCGGAATAAATGGGTACCCGCGAGTTTTACCGCCGTCGGCGATGAACCCTGGCGAGCTAACGGTGGGCGGTGATGAGTTGTTTCTTAGTCCTAAAATTTTAAAATAAATAAAATTAGTTGTACATTTTTGTATTTTAGATCGAATTAGTTAATTAATAGATATTGTAATGGGATCAATGGAAGTAATTATGATTTTTGAATTGAATCGGTGGTAGGGATTTGCAAAAATTGGTTTGTTGTCGCGATTGTTGTTGATTAGGTTGACGTCGAATTGTTTTGACGGGATAGTCCGATAAATAAAGGAAGTGCTGCCCGATTTTCGGAAAATCAAACTACGGAAATACGGGAGCGTGTCCAGGGACGTCGAGCAAATATATAAATATATATGTATCTTATACGAAACTTGATTGTACATTATGATGAAATATTTTGCCAAAACCAATAACCCTAATTTCGTAAAATGACGAGTATACGTATTTTCTGAAAATGAACACCGAACCGATTTTCGAGAACGTGAACCCTAAGTGTTGCGTGTGTTATTATATTATGTATAATTGCGAGTCAGAATTTGATATCGTATGGGTAGGTTTGTTAGCGAGGATATGTCAAGCATACCTGGTCGTCTAACGTAGGGTATTTCGACTCTGTAGGTTCTAGTCAAGGGACTAAAGAATTGATATCGAACTAAAGATAGCCTAGTGGACAGTCGACGAGCTCAATAGGGTTCCAATCGAAGAACCTAAGTGTTGAAGTCGATCTAAGGTGATCTAGTGATTAGACGATAAAGCCTGAGCGTCTGAGTCGGCTCAAAGTCGATCAGTAATAGTTGTAAAGCTCTGCAAGGCAAGTACACATGACCATTCTTTTATAATTCAGTATATATGAATAAAATGTTGTTTTATTTTTGAACAGGAACGAAAATGTTTTAAATTACGTATCCCCTGTGTTTGAAAATGTTGTTAAATATATGTTTTGGGGAGAAGTAACTTCTGAAAGAACCTATCTCTAAAATATAAATAAAAAAATGGAAAAGAGGTTTTGAAATGTGTGTTGTGATATAACTTTTTAAAAGAGATAGGTATAAATGATTTTGAAAACTGGATAAAACGGATCAGATATTGGATTGTTGCGTAAGAGGCCCGTAACGGCCCAACGGGTTTGCGTAAAAGGCTAAGTCATTTACGCGCCCTATTTAAACCGCTTAGTCCAGTATGACAGAGACCTAGCTACTCTCTGAGTTTCGGAACAGGTTGTGGTGGGATAGACTGATCAGCTATCCCTAGGATATGTCCAATTATATATCTGATTTTGATTTAGTGGTTCCCGTAATGGAACAGATGATTTTGTGGTTCCAGTAATGGAACAAATGGTTTTATGGTCCCCGTAACGGGACAGATGGTTTTATGGTTCCTGTAATGGAACAGTGGTATTAGAAATAAAAATAGCATGCTAAAATTTGACTCTGGCATTTATGCAAAGCGCACGACTAATGTGATTATTTTACAAAGCATGCTAGTTTTGAATATCCATTTTATGAATATTTTACCATATTTTTTTGTAAATGAGCTGTAATTTCTGTTCCTATCACTGTTTTATCATAAATTGCTTTACTTGTTATTCATATAGTGGTACTGCTGATCAATTGATTGCTCACCCTTGCAGAATGTTTTATATATGTATTGTAGATGCCTAGGAGATTCTTCCGTGATAGTCAGGGCAGAGTTCCTATTCCTTCCATGTCAGGCTCCTCTAAGGTAGTTGTGTTGGACCAAAGATGGTCTCTTGAGTTGCTGTATTAAGTTAGTTGTGCCATGATGGTTTGTTGTAAGTCGGTTTTGTAATAGTTGTAAGCTAAATCATACTTAAACCTGGAAAAGGTCTTGGTAAAGGGGTCGTGGTCATGTATAATTATTGATTTGAATTATATTATGTATATTATTATTGTTGGTGATGTCAACTCCTGACCCCGGGTTGAGACCGTCACACCTTAGTGTATGGTGATTGTATGATATCCTAGTATTGGTTGTGCGTATTCGTCTTATGAGCGTCGCGAACTTATAAGATAGTATGTTAATTCTCAATGAAGCAAAAGTGAATTTAAGGGTTTGGAACTTGTCATGCTAGCATAGGTTCATGTGTTATTGATATGCATGATTCGTGGGTAATTTAACGATCTTACTTGCCCTATATAATCACGATAGATAACTTTTATATTAAACCGTTATGTTGTCAAATTCTATAGACATATAGGGTCTCAATATAATTGGTGTATATTCAGCTTCTATCTCTTTTGTGGATGTTTGGTAGTATGGTATTCGTGCAACGAAAGTTGGCGTTTATCAGTTTCGTGTTATCTGATTAGTGTCATCACCATTACATGCTAAGGTTAAGAACAAAAAGGCTATTGAATGAAGTATTTAATGAAGTTAGAATCTCATGTTTGTCATATATATTAATTCAACCATACTTATTCTCTTAGTTATAATTGTTAGCTTAAGTTTAGTTAAAACCAATCTCAATTTGTTAATCATCTTAGCATTGAATAATAGCCATATCATTGTTGCATAAGTGCATAAAATACAAGTTAACCTAAACCAGTCTCTGTGGGAATGAATCTGATTTATATCTTATACTACTTGCGAACGCGTATACTTGCGTGAATTTTAGAACGTGTTCAGCGACTAACAAGATTTTGGCACCGCTGCCCGGGACTCGGTGTTAACTTTTAGTTTATGTGTTTTTTACATTAGTGGTCGTTAAAGTTCATTGACTCGGACATTGTTACTTATCTGTTTCCTTGTCTTATTTCAGGTACTCTAGCGAGCGTGTATGCATACGCGTTCACGGTCTCGTAAGAGAACTCTGGATAAAGCCGAGGAAGAAGCTGTAGTTGTTTGAAAGGAAGTTTTAGAGGAAGAAGAGAAGGTAGAAGAAGAAGAGAAAGTCGAGGAACCAGTTTTAGTAGTGATGGGAGATCAAACAGAAATTTCTAAGGCTTTGATGGACTATTCTCAGCCTAAGATCAATAATATTCAGTCGAGCATCATCAGACCAGCCATCTCGACTAACGCTTTTGAGATCAAGTCAAGCACGATTCAGATGATACAGAACTCAGTTCAGTTTGGGGGTTCTCCTACAGAAGACCCCAACATGCACATCATGGATTTTATCGAGATCTGTGACACTTTAAAGTTCAATGGTATGACTGAAGATGCCATCAAGCTGCGACTCTTCCCATTCTCTCTGAGGGATAAAGCAAAGTGCTGGTTACATTCTCGACCACCAGGGTCTATCACCATATGGGAGGATCTTGCTCAAAAATTTCTCACTAAATTCTTCCCTATGGCGAAGAATGCTGCAATCAATTATGCTCTTACTCAGTTTGCTCAAAAAACCGGAGAATCTCTGTATGAGGCTTGGGATCGATATAAGGAGATGCTAAGGAAGTGCCCACACCATGGCATGCCTGATTGGATGATTATAAACTATATTTATAATATATTGGGTACTACTTTTAGACCCCTGCTCGATGCAGCATTAGGAGGAGCCTTATGGGCTAAGAGCTACAGTGAAGCTTATGAATTGATTGAACTGATGGCTGCTAATGAATACCAGAATCCTTCTCAGAGGCTAACTCAGGGTAAAGTAGCAGGAATTCTGGAGTTGGATGCAGCAACTGCTATAGCTTCCCACCTTAAGGCCTTGACGATGAAGGCGGACACTTTGACTAATTATGGAGTTAATCAAATCACTAGTGTCTGTGAGCTTTGTGTTGGTGCCCATGAGACTGATCAGTGTGCTATTTCTAGTGAATCAGCTCAGTTTGTGACCAACTTTCAGCGATCGCAATAACCTGTGCCAACCACCTATCATCCTAACAACCACAATCATCCTAATTTCAGCTCGAGCAACCCTCAGATTGCGGTTCAACAGCCTTATCAGCACTACCCAGCTAAGCAGTACAACCCCCTGGTTTTCAGCAACCGCAATATGCACCAAGATAGCAACTTCAACTGCAACAAGCTAATGAAAAATCTGAATTAAAGGAGTTGAAGCTCATGTGTAAAAGCCAAGTTGTTTCTATCAAGACCTTGGAAAATCAAATTGGGCAAATTGCCAATGCCTTGCTAACTCGTCAACCGGGTACACTACCTAGTGATACTGAAGTACCAGGAAAGAGGGAAGCTAGGGAGCAGGTGAAGGCAATCACGTTGAGGTTAGGGAAGGTTGTGAATCCTGAACAAACTTAAGTTTCGAATAATGAAGCTGGGGCTGAAGAAGCAGTAGAGTAGTAGGAAGCAGAAGTGGAACCAAGTAAGACTACTATTGAGCACACTCCTCCTCAGGGTAATATAGGAGATAAACAAATCTATCCTCCACCGCCTTTTCCTAAGCGGCTGCAGAAGAAAAAGCTGGATAAGCAATTTGAGAAGTTTCTGGAGGTGTTCAAGAAACTTCATATCAACATACCTTTCACTGAGGCTCTTGAGCAGATGCCTAGTTACGTAAGGTTTATGAAAGGTATTCTCTCTCAGAAAGTGAAGCTAGATAATTTAGAGACTGTCGCTCTCACGGAGGAATATAGTGCTGTGCTGCAACAAAAGTTTCCTCCGAAGCTTAAAGATCCGGGAAGCTTCACTATTCCGTGTACTATTGGAAAAGTGTCTTTTGACAGATGTTTATGTGACTTGGGAGCTAGCATTAATCTGATGCCTTTGTCAATCTTCAAGAAGTTGAACTTGCCTGATCCAAAACCTACTTATATGACTTTGCAGTTGGCCGATCGTTCTAGTACATATCCTCGAGGTATTGTGGAGGATGTCTTGGTCAAGGTTGATAAACTCATCTTCCCTGTTGATTTCGTAATTCTTGATTACGAGGAGGATAAAAAGATTCTCATAATCTTGGGAAGACCTTTCCTGGAAACTGGTCGTACCTTGATAGATGTGTAGAAGGGTGAGCTTACAATGCGAGTGTTGAATCGGGATGTAACTTTTAATGTGTTCAATGCTATGAAATTTCCTACGGAAAATGAGGAGTGCTTAAAAGTGGAGTTGGTTGATTTTGTGGTTACTTCAGAACTTGATCAATTGCTAAGGTCTAATGCCTTAGAGAAGGCCTTGTTGGGGAATTCAGATAGTGAAGATGACGAAGGTGAAGAACAATTGCAATATCTGAATGCTTCTCCTTGGAAGAGGAATATTGATATGCCTTTTGAATCTCTTGGAATGGAGGAGTTGAACAAAGCTCCTTAAATGCCTCAAGCCATCTATTGAAGAAACTCCTACTCTTGAGCTTAAGCCTTTACCTGAACCTTTGAGGTATGCATTTTTAGGTGATGCATCTACTTTGCCTGTTATTATTGCATCTGACCTTTCAGGTAGCGACGAGGAGAAGCTTTTGAGAATTCTTAGGGAGTTTAAATCGGCAATTGGATGGACTATAGCAGATATTAAGGGAATCATCCCTTCTTATTGCATGCATAAAATTCTACTAGAAGAAGGTAGCAAGCCTACGGTTGAGCAGTAAAGAAGACTTAATCCGATCATGAAGGAAGTAGTGAAGAAGGAAATTCTTAAGTGGCCAGATGCAGGGATTATTTATCCCATTTTTGACAGTTCTTGGGTGAGTCCAGTTCAGTGTGTACCAAAGAAAAGAGATATCACAGTTGTTGCTAATGAGAAGAATGAGCTCATTCCTACTCGAACAGTCACATGATGGAGAGTTTCTATGGACTACAGGAAGCTGAACAAGGCCACTAGGAAGGATCACTTCCCTCTTCCTTTCATTGACCAGATGCTTGACAGATTGGCTGGTCACGAATACTACTGTCTTCTAGATGGCTATTCGGGTTATAATCAGATTTGTATTTTGCCAGAGGATCAGGAAGACTACCTTCACTTGTCCATTTATTACTTTCGCCTTCAGACGAGTTTCTTTTGGTCTCTGTGGTGCACCAGCCATATTTCAGAGATGTATGATGGCCATCTTTTCTAATATGATTGGCCAGGAGGTGGAGGTGTTTATGGATGACTTCTCTGTATTTGGTGATTCTTTTGATGAATACTTGTAGAATCTTGGAAATGTTCTCAAGAGGTATATTGAGACCAATCTGGTTCTCAATTGGGAAAAATATCACTTTATGGTGCGACAAGGCATTATTCTTGGACACAAAGTTTCTAGTAAAGGTCTTGAGGTGGACAAATCCAAGGTGCGGGTTATTGAAAATCTTCCTCCACCTATTTCTATTAAGGGAATTCGCAGTTTTCTTGGTCATGCGGGTTTCTATAGGCGCTTCATCAAGGACTTTTCTAATATTTCGAAGCCATTGTGTTTTTTGCTAGAGAAAGATGTCCCTTTCAAGTTTGATGATGAGTGCCTTGCCGCTTTTGAGACATTGAAGAAGAGTTTAATCACGGTCCTTGTCATAATTGCACCTGATTGGAACGAACCTTTTGAGATGATGTGCGATGCAATTGACTATGCAGTTGGAGCAGTTCTTGGACAAAGAAAGAACAACATATTTCATGTGGTCTACTACTCTAGTAAGACCTTGAATGGCGCTCAACTAAATTATACTTCTACAGAGAAAGAACTTTTGGCCATTGTCTATAGTTTTGAGAAATTTTGATCTTATATACTTGGGACTAAAGTGACAGTTTTTACTGATCATGCTGCAATTCGTTATCCCGTCTCGAAAAAGGACTCGAAGCCTAGATTGATTAGATGGGTTCTTTTTCTTCAAGAATTTGAATTAGAGATCAAGGACAGAAAAGGGACTGAAAATCAAGTCGATGATCATCTATCTCGATTAGAAAACCCTAATGCTACTTTACTGGACAAGACATTGATAAATGAGTCTTTTCCCGATGAGAAGTTGTTTGGAGTGCAAGAGGAAGAACTGTGGTTTGCAGACATTATGAACTACCTTGTGAGTAATATTATGCCTCCCGACTTATCATATGCTCAAAGGAAGAAGTTTCTACATGTAGTGAAGTGGTATATGTGGGATGAGCCGTTTCTTTTTCGACAAGGAGCTGACCAAATCATCAGGAAATGTATTCCTTACAGCGAAATGGGGAGGATCTTGCGAGATTGCCACTCAACGGCTTATGGAGGACACTATGGTGGAGAAAGATAACAGCTCGTATTCTTCAAGCAGGTTTCTTTTGGCCACCTTGTTTAAAGATGCTCATCAGTTTGTTTTGAAATGGCATCGATGTCAACATGTGGGTAATATGTCTAAGAGGGATAAGATGCCTCTTAATGTGCTTCTCAAGGTTGAAGTCTTCGATGTTTGGAGAATTGACTTCATGGGGTCATTTATCTCATCTTGTAACAATCAGTATATCTTGTTCGCGGTTGATTATGTGTCGAAATTGGTTAAAGTTAAGATGTTGCCATCAAACGATGCGAAAATAGTGCTTAATTTTCTTCACAAGCAGATATTCACAAGGTTTGGAACTCCAAGAGACATAATCAGTGATGAGAGGTCATATTTTTCTAATCGCAAGTTCACTTCTATGATGCAAAGGTATAATGTGAATCATCGCATTGCTACGGATTATCATCCTCAGACAAATGGTCAAGCTGAGGTGTTTAATAGAGAGATCAAGCGCATTTTGGAGAAAGTTGTGTGTCCCTCGAGGAAAGATTGGTCTTTAAAGCTTGATGAAGCTATTTGGGCGTATAGAATAGCATACAAGACTCTGTTGGGAATGTCGCCATTCCAGTTGGTTTATGGTAAGGGGTGTCATTTGCCTGTGGAGCAAGAGCATAAGGCATATTGGGATTTGAAGAAATTTAATCTTGACTTGGATGCAGCTGGAAATAAAAGGATGCTTCAATGAATGAACTCGACGAGTTTCGACTTCAAGCTTATGAGAACAACAAAATGTATAAGGAGAAAGTCAAAAGGTGGCACGATAGGGGTCTAGTGCTCAAATCATTTGTGTCGGGGCAACAAGTTCTTTTGTTTAAATCTCAGCTCCGTCTTTTTCCTGGAAAGTTGAAGTCAAGGCGGTCAGGGCCCTTCATAATCAAAACTGTGTTTCCACATGGAGTGGTGGAAATTTTTGAGAGTGATCTGGGCCAAGCATTCAAGGTCAATGGTCAGATGTTGAAGCATTACTATGGTGAACGGCAAACCGCGAGGTGGTTAGTACCGTTTTATTATCCGTTTGATCTCAAGATTCTACGCCGAGCTAACAACGGAAAACAAGCGCTTCTTGGGAGGCAACCCAAGTTTGTTGTATATTAGTAGGTAGAGGAAGCAAGAAGAAAAGAGAAATACACAAAAAAATTAGAAAAAGAAAAAAATTCAGGGCCAACTTCAGAAGCCAAGCGCGCCCGTGCTGATCTAGCGCGCGGACGCGCTGTTTTTCCAGAAGATAAGCGCGCCCGCGCTGATCTTGCGTGCGGCCGCACCGATTTGGCAGAAGGTGAGCGCGGCTGCGCTGGTCTAGCGCACGTCCGAGATGAGGTCCCGACTCAGAAAAATAAAAATAGCAGTTATGAAGAGAAAATCGGGATTTTTGCTACAAAATCAATTTCTACCCGAATTTTACTCTTCCACATCCCAAATTTCCCTCTTCAAATCAAACCCATTATTCCCACGATTCCCATTATCAATTCCCACTTATATTCCATATCTAATTCTCTTCTCACCACCTATATATACACACACTTATACACAAACTTCTCCACCACATCACAAATTCCCAAACACAAATCTCTTTCAAACACTTAGCTTTTATTCTTTCTTATTCAAGCCCAATGGCACCTAAGAGACAAAGAACTCAAGTAAGCAGCACCACCACCAATTCTTCATCTGCTGGTGGTGTGAGGCTGAGGTTTTTGACTTCAGAAGCTGAATAGGAATACACGAGGCTTCTCTCGAAGCCTATAGCAAAGGAGCGAGGTTTTCTACCATCAGGGAAGGATGGTAAGTTGTTGGAGATGATTCTGGAGATGGGCTGGGTTTCTTTTTGTGAGGCTCCCGCTGCTGTGCCCATGAGTGTTGTGTGAGAGTTCTATGCTAACGCGAAAGTGGAGAAGAATGGCTTCACGGTGGTTAGGGGGATGACTGTGGAGTATAGTGCTGATGCGATAAGGAGGGTAATTAAGCAGCCCGTGAGGAAGCCCGGTCAGGACACTTGGAACAATAAGACTCCGAAAGACTTCAACTTGGATATGATCATTGTTACTCTGTGTGTGCCTGAGACTCACTGGAAGTTCAAGAGGGGCACAACTGATTACTCCACGTTCCCCGCATCGTGCATGAACAGGTTTGCACGAGCTTGGAACTCATTTATTTGTGCTAACATCATGCCATCATCATATGTGCATGAGATTACTGTGGAGCGTGCTCGTCTGCTATGGGGTATTCTTCAGGGTGATTATACTAATTTGCGGATGGTTATATATTAGGGGATTTTGAGATTTTTTCGAGGAGGTACTACGGGTTCTATACCCTATACATTCGTTGTGACGAAGTTGTACGTGGAAATTGGTGTTCATTGGCCCGCATATGAGTAGTTACAGCTGCCCAGTGCTCCTATCGACAGTTCTACACTGTTAAACATGAATGAGTGGTGGTATGGTGGCAAGTCTGATCCTAAGGGGCTTGGTTATTCATATGATCATCTGTCAGGTGGTAGGCCAGCAGATCAGACTTTTGCTGGTGGGACATAACAGGCAAGGAAGGCATCATGGAGAGCTCAGTTGGGAGAGGAAGCTGGTCCGTCACAGCAGGAGGAGGCATGAGCTGAGGTTGGAGCTGGTTTGAGTACGATGCAGTATCGGCGTCTAGCGAGGAGAATAGATGTTATGCATGACATTCATAGTCGTTTTACATGTGATTACACCCAGGCACTTGGAACTGCATTCAGAGCCACCGGTGTTGACATCCAGTGGCCAGTATTTGGTGAGAATTTCGTGTATCCACCTCCAGACACGCCTGACACTCCACCCATTGAGGGTGATGACCCTGATTCGGAGTAGTTATGCCTGATTCCTTACTATCACCTTCACTGAGGGCAGTGAATATTTTAAGTTTGGGGATAGTAGTTGAAGGAATATGTTTTGTGTGAGTCACATATAGTTTGCATATTCATGTTAGTTTAGTTCATATAGTTGCATATTTTTCCATGTAGTAGTTTTTTTTTATTTTTCATAGTTTTTATGATAATTTGTTCATGTAGTTTCATGCATTTGCATAATAATATGATCCCTTAGATGATTTTTCCGATTGATTTGTGATGTTGATGCTAGTGTAGTGATGTCGTATTTAGTAATGTTAAGTCTTATCGAATTGATTTGCATGCTAGAGATAATTGTATTTCACGAAGTCTTATAGGTGGCTAAAGTACTAGATCATGGTCATGGTTTGTTTCTTTGTCGAGGTTTAATCGCTTGTGTATATTTAGAATTTAGGATATTATCTTAATAATAAATTAGCATGGATGTTAAAAAAATTTGGAGAAAATTGGATTTTATTGCTAGATGTGTTGACTAGGTTTCAAATGGCTAGTAGCCGGCTCATTTTTATATGAGTAGTCTAGGGTTGAGCGAGATGGAGCGAAACACACTCGTTCAGAAATTTGTGAAAAAAAAGAAGAAGAAAAAAATATTTAAGTTCTATGTTGATCACGAGTGGGCTCTTTAGTACTCGAGTTATTAAGTTCTTAGGGCACTTTCTGCCTAGTAACCTAAGGCTTTTATAGTCTGGGATCCGCTAACCTAACGCTCGCTATATGGGTACTATTGTATAATTCTTTTGTGGACCTCACTCATTTCACGGTCAAATAAGCATATTTGTGTTGTTTTGTTGTGAATAAAAGCGTGAATCCATGTAAACTCCGATATAAGAATTGAAGTGTTATAAGTTATTTTGAGTCTAGCTTTTATTCTATTTATAACCTTGTGATTGCTTTGATGAGTAGTGAGTCATGATTATTGATCTAGTTGCGATGGTATGTCTGTAAGCAGTTGCACACACACACACGTCTCTGGTTTGTAGGTTGATTTGTGAGGTTTGATTGATCTTTATGTGAATAACTGCATTTGTTGAGATGTTGCTTGTTGATTGGTTTAGTTATTCTATCGGGGACTGTTGTATTTATTTAGTTGCATTCATGCTTTTTTATTTAATTTTCTTTGAGTCTGTTATGCTTGACGATAAACATCGATTCAAGTTTGAGGGTATGTTGAGTGGCATTTATAACACTTTATTATGCTCCGTAAAGCTTTGAATTGGTGCATTTGTACTCAAGTTGTTGGTGTTTTAATGTGTTTTCTAGTGTTTTTGCATTTTCAAGCATTATCTTGGAAATCAGGTGAATTAACATTATTTTGGTGCTAATTGGGTGTTAGGAAGGTGTTGGAATAAAAGCCCTTGGAAAACCGGCTCAAATCAGCAAGGAAATAGAAGAAGTTAGAATCTTATTCAGGAGGTCAGCGTGCCTGCGTTGTGATAGCACGCGCCCGCGCTGTGATAGCGCGCGCCCGCGCAATGATAACGCGCGCCCGCGCCCAAAGTTCAGAAACTCAGCGCGCCCACGCTGGTCAAGCGCGCGGCCACGCCAGGTCGAGAACAGAAATCCTGATTCTATTGGGCTTTTGATCCAGAACACTTCTACTCTGCATGGGGCTGCTATATATATATAAATAAGTTCGTTTTTTATAACAAGACATACTAGAACACAAGGAGAAAGCGTAAGAAGACCGTTTTAGCATAATTCAACCAAGGCGAAGAAGATCTAGTTTAACTTGTGATTCTTTGTTTAAGTTATAACGTTGGATGCTAGTTTTCTTATTCTTGAACCTATACTCTTACTTTGTACTTTGTTTAATATTCGTTTATAAAGACTACGTTTATTATACCAAGCTTTCATCGGAACCCACGTTGATGATGAGTCCGATTATGGGCTAATCATTATCATGGGGTTCTAGCGGATTTATTTATAGATTTCTTTAGTTGATTTATTTCGATGCCTTAGTGTATGGTGATTGTATGATATCCTAGTATTGGTTGTGCGTATTCGTCTTATGAGCGTCGCGAACTTATAAGATAGTGTGTTAATTCTTAATGAAGCGAAAGTAAATTTAAGGGTTTGGAACTTGTCATGCTAGCATAGGTTCATGTGTTATTGATATGCATGATTCGTGGGTAATTTTAACCATCTTACTTGCCCTATGTAATCATGATAGATAACTTGTGCATTAAACCGTTATGTTGTCAAAGTCTATAGACATATAGGGTCTCAATATAATTGGTGTCTATTCAGCTTCTATCTCTTTTGTGGATGTCTGGTAGTTTGGTATTCGTGCAACAAAAGTTGGCGTTTATCAGTTTCGTGTTATCTGATTAGTGTCATCACCATTACATGATAAGGTTAAGAACAAAAAGGCTATTGAATGAAGTATTTAATGAAGTTAGAATCCCATGTTTGTCATATATATTAATTTAACCATACTTATTCTCTTAGTTATAATTGTTAGCTTAAGTTTAGTTAAAAACAATCTCAATCTGTTATTTGTCTTAGCATTGAATAATAGCCATATCATTGTTGCATAAGTGCATAAATTACAAATTTAACCTAAACCAATCTCTGTGGGAACGAATCTAATTTTTATCTTCTACTACTTGCGAACGCTTATACTTGCGTGAACTTTAGCGCGTGTTTATGGACTAACAATGTACGGAGATTTAAGAGAAAACTTTTGGTGGCCAAGTATGAAGAAAGAAATTACTGAATGGGTGAGTAAGTGTTACACTTGCTAGCGAGTCAAAGCAGAACAACAAAGGCCCAGTTGACTGCTACAACCATTGGACATTCCAAAATGGAGGTGGGAACATATTGCGATGGATTTTGTAGTGGGATTACTGAGGACCAAGCAAATCATGATGCTATTTGGGTTACTATTGACAGATTGACTAAGTCAGCTCATTTCCTGCCTATCAACGAAATATTCTCATTAGATAAATTGGTTCGATTATACCTAAAGGAGATTGTGGTTCGACATAGAGTTCCAGTATCCATAGTTTCAGACATAGATTCTCGATTTAATTTAAGATTTTGGAGAAGTTTTCAAGATTATCTCGGAATGAAGTTGAATATACGTACTGCGTATCATCCACAGACAGATGGTCAAAGTGAAAGGACAATTCAGACTATTGAAGACATGCTAAGAGTATGTGCCCTAGATTTTGAAAGAAGTTGCGACGAACATTTGCCATTGGTTGAATTCTCCTACAACAACAGTTATCATGCCAGTATTGGAATATCGCCTTACGAAGCTTTGTACGGGAGAAGATGCAGATCTCCAATTTGTTGGGATGAAGTTGGTGAGAGAAAGATTTTGGGTCATGAATTGATCCAACGGATGAAAGAGAAAGTAGAACTCATTCAAAAATGATTAGTGGCAGCTCAAGATCGTCAACGCAAGTATGCTGATCCTGTCATAAAAGATATGGAATTTAAAGTTAGAGAAGCAGTGTTATTGAAGATTTCACGTTGGAAAGTTTTATCCAGATTTGGCGAGAAAGGAAAGTTGAGGCCGCATTATGTTGGCCCTTCTGAGATTTTGAGGCGTGTGGGAAAAGTCGCTTACGAGCTAGCCTTACCACCACACATACATCATATTCATAATGTGTTCCATGTGTCAATGTTGAAGTGTTATTTACCTGATTCGAATCATGTGATAGAATACGGGCCAATTGAGATTCAGCCATATTTGTCTTTTGTAGAGCGACCAATGCAGATTTTAGACTGGCAAGAAAGAGTGCTTAAGAATAAGTCTGTATCGTTAGTGCGAGTTTTGTGGAGGAATCCCAAGGTTGAAGAGTCGACCTGGGACCTGGACCCCACCGGAACGTCAAAACCCATAAAATTCATGTTTTTATTTTTATAGAATTATATGTATTTCAAATACCATCATTTTGTATTTTGGAATTATTCACAATTTTTGAGAAATTTTGACATAAATTTTATATTTTATTGCTTTTAAAATTATTCCCCAAAATTATTATTTTGGGCCTAATTATTTTAATTAAAGGATAAAAACACCTTTAATTAATTTTGGGGGTATAATTTTATGATTAATATAAATAGCCCAATTGTTATTTTATTTTATTTTATTTTTATCAAAATCCATATTCAAGAATTCATTTTTGGGGGTGAAATCTTTATCTTGAACTTTGATTGATGATTTGGGAGAATCACTAATCCATTCTTGATCCTCAAATAACCAAATTGATCCTTGTTTCAAGCCCGTTCTATTAGTACCAATTTTACAAATCAAGGTGAAGTATTATGTAAAATCGATTTTCATGTTCTTAAAGTTGAAATCGAATTTTGATTTTGAGTAATTGTTGATTGGTTTTGATGTTATATATAGCTTTAATTTGATATGTAGAATCGATTTACATGTTTATTTCGATTTTTGGATCCCCGGAATGAGTAATCCGAGTTTTGGTTTTTATATAATTTTCGAATCGATTTTTAGAATTATTCTTGAATTGGTGATTATGTTTGATGATATTAATAGATTGTAGAGGTTTAGGGGTTTAATTTAAGCTATAAATCATCGAGTTTGGTATAGGAATGAACGAAATCAATGTTAGCCGGATTATCCGAGCTTTCCGTCGAAATTAATGGAGTTTCTTGTCGGCGATTGGATTATGGGTTCCGGCTGAGATCGTTATTGTTAGTTTTCGACTGAGATCATTTATTTAATTTCAAAAATCATTTACTTGTTATTTTAAATCCTAAAAAATATTTACTAATTATTTTAAATTCCTAAAATTATTTTCTTTTATTATTTCCAAAAATCCAATTTAATTTAATTATTTATAATTAATTTTAGTTAATTATTTAGGAATTTAATTAATTGGGTAAATCATTTAATCAATTAATTTTATTTATAAATAGTTAAATAAAATGTAAATTATTCATAATTAATTCAAATAATTCCTAAAATTTACTTTTAAGCTCTTAAAAATTATATTTTGGTATTTAAAAATCAATTAATATTATTAATAATTTGATTTATTCCCATTTTAATTCTTATTCTATTCGTAATAAATAAACCGTTCGTCCGTTTAATACGAAACGAACTCGTATGGACTCAGAAAAACATTCTGCTTCCAAAAAAAATACTTTCGAGACCTAATTTCTTTTGTAATGCAAGGTCATTTGATTTGTAAGTCATTCTGAGTCGGTATCTGATCCATAAACACTGTTATTAACCTGATTTCAATTATAAATGTACTGAGACCTATGTTTTGATAATGTGACTTATGTGTTACATGAAATATGTGATTACGTGTTATATGAATAGCATGATTACGTGTTATGTGATATGCATGCTATCTGTTTATAGTTTTAAAATGTCATGATTAGTTATAACGATCGGGTAGATGTCAAGACGTATAGTTACGTCGATTGAGTTTGGTTCTGTCAATTGAGATAGTCCTTTTGTTTATAGAATCAAGTAGCAAGGAGCGTAGTCAAGTGTTAGATGGAATTGACAGCCAATAGTTATAAGCTAAGGTTATAGTGAGAAGTTATCGAGCATACCAGGTAAGTATTTATATCTTCACTTATCATTCAAGTGATATTTATTCTGACTCTATTATGCAAGTTTCTATACTATTCTAAGTTCAGAATAGTTAAACATTTTATACTTCACTGCAAATTACTCTATACAATTGAACTTTGAGATGAGATTAGCGAATAACTAATTGTTCTAGTTATTTCACCATCAGTTGTTGAGACTTCTGCAGACCATGTGAAATGGGGAGTTATATTGTTAAGGATGTCATTTGATTCGGCTCCTTTGATCAAAATGTTTTATGGATTGGATGAATGCGTAAGTGACCGGGGTGGACGGTCTAGCGGAGGGCCATGTTTTATATAAAATATTATGATACATTTTGTTCCATAGGAAGATATATTGCCTTCTATTTGAGTACTCATGTTTTGGGACATGTTTCTACGAACCATGATCCAATGCTATCACACGGGCTGATCAGCATGTGATAGTACGTCCGTTGGTGAAAGATTCCAATATAAAAATTATCGTTTATTGTTTATAGCTTGTTTAGCTTTTATTGTTGATCAAACATCACTGGTTATATCCTATTATTCAATTATTATCAAAATGTGGTTTATCATTTCAAGCATACCTTTTTATACCATTTGCTGAGCATTTCTTCCGCTCATACTTATTTATTATTCTAATCTTTTAGCTAAGTCAGAGCAGGCTTGAGTTCCAGGTTTCATCAGGAGTTGTGTACGTGTATGTTGTGAATATGTTGTGTACTTGATGATCACTTAAACAAAACATCTAAGTAGATTTTACTTAGTGAAATAATGTAGCACTCGACGGATAAGAATTATAGTCCCGACGGATAACTCATTATATTCCCGACGGATGATTAACTTAGTATCCATCGAGTGAGTAGCTTATGTAACAATGAGTTTGTAGCACAGTGATGTATGCACCTTTGTATAGAATCTGTAGTAGCATATAAGTCATTTTGACTTTAACTAGATATGCAGAATAGGTTGATTAATTGTACATAAGTAATGTCTTGTAATTCTGTATAAGTGAAATGAAGTCAAGTGCCAAAATAGCTACCGACGGATGATTAACAAAGCCTTCGACGGATTATCAAATGACTATCAACGGATGTTTAACATAGCAGTCGATGGATGATCAATTAAGTCATCGACGGATGATCTGAAAGTCGACGGATGATCATATCAAGAATTCAAACATCAGTTGAACAGTGAAAGCTGACACACAGCCGTCGAGTTGTATACAAACACATTGTGGAAGCCCATTAACTGGGTAATAGAGGACGAAAAGTAGCAAAGATTAAGACTGTTAGATTTTATATTTGTTCAGTCTTTTTGACTTTGTAATCTTGGTATTATATAAACCGAGAGAGTAGCAAATAGAAAAATAACTGAGATAACTGAGAGAAACACAAAAACAGAGAAATCTTTGTAAGCAGAATCTTTAGCATTTCCTGTAAACTCAGTAGTTCATTTGTAAGCAGCTGTGACCATTCTTGCACACAGAGTCCTCTCGATATATTATATATATCTCTGGTGGAATTGTTTAAATCCACCAGAAAGTTTTTAAAGACTCTTGTTTTTAATTACTTATGTTTTGATTCATTATATTTCTATTCAGTATTGTGCCAATCAAAACATTATATCTATATTCGAGTTGAACATTTTTATTTCAAGAAAAAGGTTCAAGAATTCCATTCAACCCCCCTTCTGTAATTCTTGCTATATTGTTAAGGGACTAACAGTGTAAATAATTGGTGTGTTTTCCAGTTAGTCTTTTTTGGGACGCTTGATTAGTTTAGAGGTTTGTAATAAAATTTGAATAGTTTGTAAAACTAAATATACTTATAAGTTGTAATAACATTTGGTTTGTTAGTGCTTATTTCATACTATAACCTGTGATCGATCTAGTTGCATGCAAGGGGTTATATTTATTATTTTATTTTGCTGTATCTATTATATTATTGTTTATCGTATAGTGACCCCCAAATCTAGACCCCGGATTTGAAGGGCGTCACAGTGTATACTTATCCTGGTAAGTTAAATTTTTTTAACTGTTAATGACCAACGTATGATCTCAATCAACACTATCATGTCCTGTGAAAATTCCCTTGGCCTTAAGAGGCTATTTCTTAAAAGGTCTTGCAGTTGGATTTATATCTTTTTCATCTCTAATTATGTCTCTCAATACAGAACCTTCAACGCTAGCTCAGTTTCTAGTGTTAAATTTTCCATAAATCTTTTACTTGAGCTGGAAAGCTTAATAATTTCTCGAAAAACACATTTGAACTTTATTCGTAATTAGAATTTCTTCGAGTCTCGAATCTACATGACACATATCTTTCACATGATTGAGGTATGCTTCACCTTCACAACATATTAATCGCTTGTCAGGTTATTATCAAGAATTTCTTTATTCACTTCTGCTATCCAATCATTCATTTTTCTTATCCGGGGTATACGACTTTACCTTCTTATTCTTATCGTTAATTTATCTAATATGGTTCGCCCACTATTTCATTTCACATCAAGGTCTCTTATCTCGAAAAGTGTTAGGTTAACACAATATAGCGTTGTGCTAAGATTGTCGCAACAAAATAGTCATGCATAACAGATATCCGTTTCTAATTTGTTATCTTCGTAACAACCACGTTATATGCACCACGATACTTCTTTGCATGTAATTATCCACCATTTATTGGCTTGCAATCATATCTACACTCAAAAGGTAATTCTACCTGCTACACAAAATTGTTTCACTTCTTTTAAAATGTACAAAGAATAGACTTTATTCAAGAAGAGAATTTGTGTAAGAAGAGAATTTGTGTGTATGATTCTGATTTGGAAAACTTTATAAAGAAAAATAGTGCAACAAAACAGTTGAAAGGATCCATAAGTCAATAAATCATAATTGAGGAAGAAAAAATGGATAATAATTTAGATATGAAGGAGAAAACCATATTTATACGCAAGATGGCCAGTCTTTCATACTATATGGTATACAACACATGATTAGGTGGCGTCCCACCCGACTCTTTGTCATTTTGACAAAGCATCACACCATAGCACTATTTGTCTCAATTAGAAGGAAGTATTTTGGAAGAAGGAATGATTTGAAAAGGGATACTGTAACCTCTTCTTCTCTATTGCTTCATTGAACGGAATAATGAAAGGAATTTATACTTATTCAAGAATTAAGAAGAATTTACGTTGTCGTGTTAGAGAAAAGAATGTCATTATTGGTCACCATCCATATTTTACTTATGTATACCATCAAGGCTCGTTCTATCAATAGATTACAAATCCAAGTCATATAATAGTTTTGGAAAGTCCTCGGAAAATGCCTTTGTAAATTCGTCTACTATGCCAATTCTCTACTATTAAGTCTTGTACGTCGTGTCTCCGTGTTTACCGCTTTAATAATTCGACCATAATCGCATCCTTACGGGATTTATAGTCATAACTTCTTATTTCATCTATGCTGCGTAGAATAGCCATCGATCACAACACCTCGACTCCGTCGATAGAAATATTATTCTTTTTTAATAGTCTGGAAGATTCCTTCATTTCCTTCAATCATCCTCAGCTTCTTTTGGATCCACAAACCTTTTTAAACTTAAATAATTTAATAAATTGGATAAATAATGTTTCTGCATGTTGATTAAATTGTTGATATTATTAAACAAAGTTTGCACTCTTCCGAGAAAATTTTCAAATTCTCCATATTAACGGGTCTATTTGGCCCTCTCAACTAACAATACTGAGTGTACATCCATTATTCTTCCAGGTAATTTACTGCTTATAACAACAAGAAGCTCAAGTAGTAATTTGACAAACAAATTTTTAAAACTCATTTTATGTAAAGATCTTTTAGAAATTTATTAAGAAAATCTTTTTCAAAAATTTATTTTAAAATTTTGAAAATCGCTCACATGGTCATCATTACTATATGAGTTGTTTGTTAATCTCATACCCCACCACTAAGGTACCCAATTAAGGAAACAACCACATAAGGATCCATTCACCTTGATATATATTTTACTCCTCCTTAAATTCATTTCACATTCATTAGTTGATGAAAAATTCATTTACCGTTGCCTACTATCTTATTCATGATCCTACTCTAATGCTGACATCTAATACTATCTTTGACATTCTCATCATCTTCCTTGATGTCATACTTACACTCAACCTACGCAATTCAACATTCTCTCTGTAAATAAAATCGTATATTCTTGCTAATCTTAAGTATATCTAATAAGTTAGATGTCATTCCTTGCGCGGCGCCCGAAAAGTGATAAGAAACTCCTCGCAACAGTGGTGCCTTTGAAACTTGCAATGTTGGCTCTTTGTCAGCTTCAATCAACTCGTTATCTCCAATCTGGAGCTTCTCCTACTACATAATTATAAGTTGGATCATACTAACACTCATCTATTTTTCCTTATACGAAGTTTTCACAAGAATCAATCACATTTTTCTTTAAAACTACATGGAAAGCAGGGTAATTTACCCAGTCTCTGATGAGTTATCAACTCTTCGCAACTATATGATCTGAGAACTCAATACATCTAGAGGGTTAATATATTCGCCTTCCACTTATCTTAACAACATCCTATCTCACTAATTCATATCGGATCTTCTAATCCTAATTCGCACTCGATTCGAACTCAAAATGAGTATACTTAGGGCCTATCCTATCTTATATGGCCTGTTACACCTATCTTACTCCCACCTATTCTTATTTCAGGGACCAATAACCTGTTGCTCTAATACCAACTTGTTACATTCCCAAATTCGGGGTCAGGATTGGGTGTCACTAAACAATCTTTACATAATATAAAATAATATACAGATGACCTCTCAATTCCGGATCGTTTACAGGTTATGGTATAAAACAAGAATCTAACCTTCTAAAATCTATAACAATTAAAATTCAAGTTTATTACCTCTATACTAACTCTCTTGACTTATTCATTCTAACTTCTCCATCCTTTTACAGCTGAGATCTCTCTAATTTTTGTTGTCTATTAAAAGCTATTCACCTTTATCCTCATTTGATTCTGAAAGAAATAGAAATTCACAAAGTAAGAGTGAGCCAAAAATGCCCAGCAAGTATCACAACTAATTTCCAGGTACTAATATCAAAAGAAATTTTTGAACAAAATTATTAAATAATTTATAAACATTTCTATTTATTTAAAGCAGTTGAGCGAATAAAACATTGGCCTTTATTAGCCCTCAATAATAAATCAAAACAACGAGCACTTTACTGATTCATCTTTTAAATCTAATCTTTGTCTGGTTTTGTGATCATAGAACTTTTCAAGAAGGAATGTCGTTAATGGCGATCAACAATAAATTATTAGGATACTAGATCAATGTTCACACTCATACCCTGCTGATCAGTCAGGATATAGTATAGATCTAAACCTACCTGTATAGATCCATTCGGGTATCCAGACACTATGGCCCAATATCAGGGGTCCGGTCCATCCCTGGCCCTTAAGGTCCAGTTTATTCCTGGCCCTATCGTAACCATCCAGTCCGTAAAGTATTTTGATATCAAATCATTTTGAATTTAAAACATCTCGATTCAGGTTTTGCAAATAACCCTGAATAATAGGTATTTGCTCAAGAGATCAATCGATAATCAAGGAACAATAATAAAATTTACGTGCATAATTAAGAGTAATTGCAGCGAAATGTAAAATATTTAACTATTCTGAACTTAGAATAGGAATGAAATATTTGCAGTATATCATGAGAAAGTTTAGGAATACTTGCCTCAATTGATCTGCCTTTTAACTTTCAATCACCATTTATGTTCACATCTGATCGGTATTCACTCGTCTCATTCCCACGCATAATCAGGCTTTACTTTTACTATCATTGTCCGACTTTGAATACCTCAAACTATGTGTATCTATCATAAGAGGTGTTATTTCAATTAACCGATAATGTGTAATTATCTATCATACGCTTATCTTTATCACATAAGGCACATAATCATGTTATTCATATAACACGTAGTCACATAATTCATGTAACATATAAGTTGAATAGCCAAAAAATAGGTCTCAATACTTTTAGAATTAAAATCGGGTCAAAAAGGGTGTTTATCGATCAATAGTTGACTCAAAACGATTCGCAAAACAAACAACCTTTTGATTCAAAGTAATTAGGTTTTGAAAATATTTTTATTGGAAGCGAAATATTTTTCTGAGTCTAGAAGCGTTTGTTTCGTATTAAACGGACGAACATCTTTTTTTTTATGAATTAAATAAGAATAATTAAATTAATAATAATATTAATTGAATTTTAAATACCTTTATATAATTTTTAAAAGCTCAAAATGAATTTTAAATCACTATTTGGCTTAATTAAAAATAATTACATTTTATTTAACTATTTATAGAATTAATTAATTAATTAAATTAATCAACTAATTAAATCCATAAATAATTAACTAAAATAAATTATAAATAATTAAACCAAATTCAGATTTTTGAATTAAAATAATTCTGTAAATTATTTAAAATAATTGACTAAATTAATTTTGGAATTTAAAAGTAATTTTTGAAATTCAAAAATGAATTGTGCATTAATTTTTAAAAAAAAATAAAATTTACAAACAGAAATCAGAATGGCTGAACCAGGAAGACGAATCGAATGGAAGTTGCAGCAGGCAGCGTAGTCGCCGGACTTGTGGAGAAGACGACCAGCAACTCGCTGGTTTCTGGAATTGCTCCAGATTCCGGCTGAGTCCGGTGATCTCTGACGAGCCTAAAAACTTGCCCACTTACACTGGTTTGGGTACCAAATCGATCTAAATTAACGTAGCAATTCAGAACTACAGCTATCAATCGCTAATCGTCCCCAGACAACCATTTCCGATCGAAATTGTTATGACCGACATTTTGTGTAATATTATTTGTGAACTCTGTATCATATTAGAGTCGATTATAAATATGCATAATGATTGTACGTTTGTGTGAATGGAAATTGCTGCATTATAAATTGCTTTATGTAGTATGTAAATTTTTTTCAAAGCAGGAGTTTTATTAATTGCCCTTATTTTTGATTTATAAAGAATATTCTATACCTTGGAAAATTATCTTTCAAAAATTATTTCACTCACAAATTTCAAAAGTGATCTCATAAAATTTCTAAAAATCCAAGTTATTTTCTGGTATAAATTTTATAATTTTTGAACTTTTATTTTATTTTATAAAAGTAAATCTTTGAAAATTAGTTGTTTAATAATTAGCAAATTACATGGAAACCCTTGCATGCAAATCACTCTTCCATTCAATTAAAGGGTAAAGAAGACATTTCCAACCCCACTAACTCACATTTTGTTAGCCAAATTACCTCCTTGACCTTGCATGCAAAATGGCCTAACTTTAGTTAGAGGGTTACTCTTGTCATTTCCTAAATCCACTAACATTTTAGTCAAATCAAGGACATAAAAACAAACCAAAGAGTGATGATCACTCCATTCCACCCCACCACTTCACCCTCCCTTTTCTCCTCCTCCCTCCCTCTCGGCTTTTCCCCCTCCCTCTCGGCCATTCCATAGCCGAGGCCCCATTCCCTTCCTTTCTTCATTTCTTCACTCAAACAATCATCCTATAATCAATTAATCTTACTCTCTACATGTTGTTCTTATATATCTCAAAAGTTTAGAGTGAAAAACTTATGTGTTGACCTTGCATGGTAGTGTTTTTGTTAAACTCAAAGTGAACATCCTTGATTCTTGTGAATCCAAGGCTTTCACCATGAGTTATAGTATCATAGGGTTGAGAATTGCTAGACATGAGTGTGTTACACTTATGCAAATGTTGTTTTCACCCTAATCCATTCGGCCATGAGTTGATAGGAGCCGAATGGATGGTGTTTTGTTGCCTTGTTTCATTTTTGTGTGTTTTTGTGTTGATAACATGAAATTTGTAGTAAAAGCTTGGTAAAAACCTTTGCATGCTAGGTGTTCATTTAGTTATAATCCATGTTAGGCTTGCATGTTGAATTATGATGAAAATTTATTTGGAAATCATGTTGTTTTGGCTTGTAAAATCCGAAGGCATGCATGCATGTAAACCACTCTTGAATTTTGGAAGTTCTTGATCATTTGGATTGATATTTTTGTTAGTAAACTTTAATTTCAGTTAAGTTAAGATATTAATTAAGATTTGTGCTCCTTAATATGTGATGTTAATTCTTTTATATTTATAAAGAAGGTAAAAGTTATTGTCCTTGAAAACTTGTTGACTTATAATTTGTGTAATGTGATTACTTTTATTTTGCTATGTTGCACCTTAGGTAAGGATGATCTCCACTAAGCCTATTTTGAGTATAAGAGAGTTAGTTCAGTAGACCACCTTAGTTAAGGATTGGTTTGGGTTTTTGGTTGTTGTTGGTTGGGTTGATTAAGTAAGAACCTTGGTGAAAGGAGAGTATTAGTTTCTGCAGAAAATCAGTTTGGTACCCTGAGGTTTAGAGTGAGATTTGACCATATCATTGTTGTGCACTTTGAGGCCCAAGACACCAGAAGCTATCACTAGGAGTATACAATAGGTTTTAGGTATTTTTTGGAGGTTTGTGAGACTTTTAGTTAGGTGCACGAGTGGAACCACAAAATCTGTCCAACAGGGGACAGTTTTGTTGCAACTTAGAAATGGGAAGTTTTGACCATGTCATAGGTAGTCCCTCATTAGGCCCTGTTGGGCCTTATTTAGAGGGCGTGTCAGAGGAGTTTTTCCAGCCATAGTTCATAGAATTTGAGTTAGAATAATGTGTCACAAGTTAGTTCAAGTCAGGACCTTTTCTGCCCAGAAAAACAGGGGAACCATGGACTTTAAGCTTAGGCCTAGGGAGGCCCAAGCTAGGCCCTTGAGCCACATCAAGTTTTAGAGTTGCCTTATGATTAGAAGAGTCTAGTGTAGAAGTATTGGAGGTAAACTTGAAGTGTAAGAGAGTCAAATGCACCCAGGAAACCTTAGATGTCATTCTGAAATTTACCATAATTAGCACCTTCACTTACCGCATAGTTTTAGAGCACTTATGAGTGAGGCCTAGGTTGACCACTATAGTTTCAAGATAGCATAAAGCCAGTAGGGTGAAAGGCCCAAGTAGGGTCAATAGGAATTGGATGGTTTAGTAAAGGCACTTTTAGTTAGGAAGCCAAAATTTGGAAATTTTGTCTAGTTTAGCAATCAAGTGACTTAAGTTGTGGAGCGAGATCATCCAAGCCTAGTGTTGTAATATGGTGTGTGTGATATTAATTGGTACTTAAATATGGTATGTGAGCATATGTGGCTATTTGTACTATTATGTTTATAAGGTGATTATAAATTGCGTGTATATTGGCCTAAGTGCCATTGTGTTTAATTTCGGTTTGCAAATAGGTTGAGTTGGTGAGAATATATTATAATGAGGTTATTATTATTTGTGTAGGATCTCGAGACGAGGGTAAACTTGCAATAAAGGTCGAGTAAAGCTTCTAGTTGCTCCTACCTTCCAGTCCAGTCCAGCCTTTCTCAAGGCAAGTGGTTCAACCTGCTTTTTAGTTTACACTGCAAATGTGTGATAACTAGTTCCTATATATCATGCGAGTATTCTGATTTATCTTGTTATACATGAACCAAGTGGTTCTCAAACCTATCTTCGTATTATATAGAAATGCCATGAACCCTTAAGTGTCTATTGCAAGCAATTTAGCCTCATTTGAAGATTGTTATGAAAGTAGATCAAATATCATATTATGTTAGCATACCAAAGTAATTGTGATGTTGAACCATGTGTAAGTTATACTCAGTAACCTCAGCTTGAAGCCTAGAAGCCAGTCATTCCTTAAAGATTGTTAATGATTGCTTGATAACCCTATATTTACCCTAAAGTTTGATACCCTGTTATACCTTGAGTTGATGATCACTTTCTTTGTATTTCAACACCTATATCATACCTGGAACTAGTAAGGCTTATCTTCTTGATATCTTAATACCTATACCTTATCTGAAACTATTATTTTAAGCCTAGTCTGGCATTACTCTTCCATATTATCCGATAACCTTACTAAATCTCCTTGTCAAAATCCTTGTAAATAGAAACCTTCCAAATTACCCTGATAGAGTAAATCCTAGTGGATTCATACTGTAATATCCGGGATATATCGTGTAATTATTTTACTCTTAAATAATTATTATGTGAGTTCAGTATCTATTCTGTGAGTTAATTGTTAAATGTTATCTGTACTTGGATATTCAAAAATAATATTAATTGAGTATTTTAATTTTTATATGTCCAAAATAAAACATAGATAATTGTCATATCTTCCTAATTATTTTTATGTTGATTTATGGATTTATAAGGATCATATGAAATTTATAAAATCTTTTTCCGAGTATTTAAAATCTATTTTATAAAAACGGGAACCAACCGACGTCAACCGTTGTTACGTTTTTGGAACCCGAAACTCTTCCGAGAACTCCTTCCTAACCTAATTGTAATATTCCGAGCATATTCCATGTTTCGACTTTTTCGATCCGGCGTACGGTTTGTCCTGCGCGGGTCCCGGCGCAACATTTTCGATACAATATTCGTTTCGGTAAATCAATAAAACCCGTATTTTCGATAAACGAGAGCTTTTATTAAACTATCACAATTATCACTTCGTAATACGTGTAACCAGGCGCTGAGACCAAGACCGCAGTACAAATTGTACTGATTTGGATAATTATCCCGAAAACCGATACCGTTTGGATCAGTTTTTACAAATAAACGTACCGTTTTATATCCGGAATGATCCAACGGGATACTAATATTCCGTAAATATAAATTGCCTTTTTCCGTATTTTATTTCGTATCAAAATCATTTGCAGATAGTGAATTCTATAATTTTCAGAGAAAAACCCTAATTACATAAACTGTTCTTAGAATCAAATAGCAAAACGAAGGCGTTACCGATCTCTGTTTTCAAAGCTTGAGTAACCAAAATGAAGGATTTGAAGTGTTCTATCAGATTCTGAGCTTTGTTTCACTGCAGAATCAAAGGTTTATTTTCTGGAAATTTATTTATTTTCGAATTAAATTTATTAAAAATATGAATTTTTGTTCGGTTGATTGTTTATGTGATTTGATGATTGCATGTTGTAGAGCTTGTTTTCCTGATGATTTTGATATATCTCACGTCTGATTTGGAGTTCAATAACATGTTCAAATTTGAGTTTGATTTTCGAATTTTAAAATTAGGGTATATAACCCGTATGAATGTTCTTAATTGAAATTGGGGGGTTTCTTATTCTGAAATAGATTGATGTTGTGGTATAGTGTATTGTATTCTTTGTGAAATTTGCAATCTAGTCGTACAAGTTTCATGAATCAACGAGGTCTGTAGAGAAGGGAGTTGTGTTTTGAAGTTTACGTCGAACCCGCCGGAAACCGGCGAGTTTCTTGATCAAACTCCGGCGAAGTCTGGGGTTATTGATGAATTTTGATTGCAGATATAGGTTCCTTGTGTTGTGTTGTTTAATTCTGGAGGTGATGGTGGTGGGAGGATGCCGGAGGTGAGTTCTCCGGCCACCCCCGATTTTCCGGCGACTAAAACTGTAAAATTGCAGTTTAGTCCCTGTATTTTTGAAGATGGTGAAGTTTAGTCCCTGTAGTTTGCAAAGTTTTCAAAAATAGGATTCCTGTTTATAAAACGTTTAAAAATCATATTTCCTATTTATTTTTATTATAAAAATTCATTTTTAATTTCTGAAAATTTTGAAAATTATTATTTTAATTTCGAAAATTATTTTTAATTCAAAAATAAATCTAAATTAATTAGTTAATTAATTTCAGTTAATTTTTAATTAATTAATTGGTCAATTAATTCGAAAATTAATTGATTAATTGATTTAATTAATTATTAATTGATTTTAATCAATTATTTAATTAGATTTAATTATTTAAAAATGATTTAAAAATTCCGAAAAATAGTTTCGAGCTTTAAAATATTATTCTAAATTATTTCCAAAGCTCGATAATTAGTATAAAATTGTTTCGGAGCCAGAATTGGCCTACCGAACCCTGTTTATTAACCCAAAATTGATCCAACGACCCGTTTTAATTCCGAAAAATATTTTAAAAATCATTTTAAATATCAGAAAGCCTATTTATGACCTGAGACTTCTTTATAAATAATATATCATTGATTACGTGATGTATTATGTGCTATATGTGACTTGTTGATTGACTATCAGTCTATATATTCGGTGTTTACTTGATTATTGCATAACTTTCAATCCGTTAATCGGATTTGGGTAAAACGAAGGGTAGATAGAAGTATGTGTTGAATAGAACTCTATGAGTCGATTATTGATAGATGCTTATGATATGTGAGCAGAAGAGGCAAGGTGTAGGAAAGGGAAACAGGTAGTTGAGGAGTAAGACGATTGTGATTGGAAGCGAGTGCAGTGTAGTAAGCTAATACCAGGCAAGTGTTCTGAACTTTCTCGAGATATTGTAGTACTTGATAGTCTTGTTGATATTGCCAGTGCTTTGAAGCACTGTACCCTAAACCTTGATTCAAGTTATTGATCTTGAGCCGTAACCTGATTCTTTCTAGACCATTGATTGTTATATACCCAAACACGAACCTCAAGTATACGATCCTACTCCACAAATACATACAAACTAAATATTAAACACTGAACCAGATTGCTTACATAATCAAATCTTTATATTTTATGCTTTGAAAGACTAAATCCTTGAAACCCTGAAACATTGATTCCTTTGTTATCCAATTCTTTCATTACCCATCATCCAAGCTTTGAAATTATCTTATTGATCCTTACAAGGATTGAAACCCTTTCATTGTTAAACACTCATTGTTGTTGATGATTCTGGTTATTGATTATTATTGCTTATTCTATTATTATGTTAGAATTGGATTGTTTTTATGAAATTATGGACCAGATTCGTGGTCAGACCATATAATGGTCAAGTTAGGCCAATGTGTGCCTTGGATCCAGTAGTTAGAGCAGTGATGTGTGCTTTGCTCGGGGTTAGTGCGTGACTGATCAGCAGCCTAACCTTGGTTTTTAACATGAAAATATAATATCCAATTCTAAATCATAATCCATTGTTCACTTAATATCGTAATCATGTTCACTTGATGATCATTATTCTCAGTTTTGTCATTGTGACTTGCTGAGCTAGTTATCTCATTTGTGCGATATTGTTTCTGTTTTTTTCCAGTTAAGAAGGAACCAGTTGGTACCGCGAATCCTCAGTCCAGCGCGAGAGCTAGGGGTTCAGGTTGATCGAGCTAAGCTAGTAGGTTTCTTTTGGGATAATTTAAGTCTGTAAAAGTTTGTAATAATGTTTAATACTCAGTTTTGAGTTTGGAATAGTTGGGATTTGAACAGTATGTAATATGTAATAACCCCAATTTTTGGAATTTTTGAAACACTGATGAATAGTAACTTTTTGCTGATGATGCTGATTAAGGAAAATTATCAGACAATACTATATAGGAGTACTGTTATGGAAATTCTGAGATCGTATTGGTATTCCATAAAGTAAATGAGTGTATGTAAAGGTCGTCAGAATTCGAATCCGAACACTTTGATTTTTTCCCGAAAATCCACCAGATACCGAAAGAATTGAGTATAAGGTAACATGATTAAAAGGATTTAAATTCAAGGATTATAAGAGAGGATCATAAAAGGAATATAAAATATTGAGAAAGGTCTAGGAGAACCCAAATAATAAGATCCCGGATATGATCCCTCATACGACGAACGAGAATGAAAGTTAAGCGAACCGTATAACAGATAAGCGGTCATTAGCCAAGTAATTAAGGGTTAATCAAAGAGGTTAGTGGGTGATGATGTCATCACACCACAAAGGGAAGACAAGTGTTAAAAGATGACACAAGCTTGATGACATAAGCATGACAAAGGGATTTTGTTTTGTTGGTTGATTTTGGACCATGCAAAATTAACCATGGTAAAAAAATTTAAATCATTTGCTAAGACAAAAAGAGAAGCAATCAAGCATTATTTCATAAAACAAAAAGAAGGAGAGTTGACTTTTGCTTCCAAGAACAAAGCTCTCGGCCAAAACAAACCCAGCAAATTCAAACTGCCATATCTCCTTCAATACTCACTCAAATGTCGTGTTCTATAGCTCGTTGGAAAGGTATTAAGATGGCCTACAACTCTTGTTCAGAAGTATAGTCCAAATAAGCATGGTAATACCCTCATTTTTACAGTTCTTTCAATCGGACTTTTGGAAACTTCAAAGCCTAACTTTGTGTTCTTGATTTCTTTAGAAAGATCAAGCTTGTAGGAGGCTCCCTAAGGCTTCCTAGCAACTTAACACCTCCCAAGGAAGGTATAAGCTTCAAACCCTAGCCTTTAATTTTATTATTAGTGAGTTTTATGGTTGGTTTTCTAAATGAGAAGCATGATCTTTGATTATTAGAAGTTTGATTTGAATTTGGAGTGATTTGGTTAATGAATCTTGTTATAGTTAATAGAACTTGATTGTAGTTGGTTGAGATGAAGAATCTGGAGAATAAGGACTGGAATAGTATTATTTAGTTGAGGTTTTGATGTGTTAATAATTGTGGGTTGTTTGGTGAGGTTTTGGTGTAGTGAGAAACTTGGAAAACTCGTAAATATAGTCGTCGTAATGCCCGTTTTCCTTAGACTGTTGTACATGAATCTCGGACCAGATAACTTACTGACCAATCTGTAACTTTGTCATGTTTAGCTAGATTGTGTTGTAAGCTTCATTTTGGTATGTAGTTTGCTTGAGTCTAATGTACGGTTTAGGAGAAACGACCGTTTGAAGTAACGGCGTTTCGCGAACGAACCTTTACCCCTTGTCTTACTTTGAAACCTTGGTTAAGGCCCTTAAATGACTAATTGGGGTATGAAACAATTTTGCAAAGTGGATTAGGCAGTTGGTAGGGACTCGCGAAAGAATCACCTAAAAATTCTTAATGGTTAATTTATTAAAAATGGTGGAGCCGAAGGTACTCGAACGACTTATGTGATTCGTTAAGCGTAGAAGTGACCATAAGAGAACGTTAGAGTCTAATTGGTTAAAGTCTAGTTTCTTAAGCGACCGGGGTTTAATTCCGACTTATGTTGTTGTTCATAGGTTATCGGACCCACTCTAAGCTTAAGTCTATCCGGGAACACTCAGGCAAGTTTTCTACCCGTTATACTGTTGTTGTGATGTATATATGTATATGCATTATCTTGTGATAAGTGCATGATTGTTATTAGCAAATCTTGTGATATATTGGAGCATGTGATATGATATTTATATGCATGTTTGTTTCGTAATCTTGATATCTAATTATTGATTCAATGCTTATAAGTTGCATAATACTTATGTTAGAGATAAGCAGTAGTTGCGTATACCCTTAGTATAGGGGACCCAAAGGTGAACATTTTCTAAACCGGGAGTCGATGTTCCCGAGTATAATATATATATATATATATTTATATATATAGATATAGTTTTCAAAACTATTAATCGAATAAGGTTTATTCGATAACTTTATTTTATTAAATGAATATTATTTTGAATATTCATTCGAGGACTTATGACTCCGCTTAATTTATTAAATGAATATTATTTTGAATATTCATTCGAGGACTTATGACTCCGCTTAATTTATTAAATGAATATTATTTTTGAATATTCATTCGAGGACTTATGACTCCGCTTATTTTATTAAATAATATTCTTTATTTTATTAAAGAATAATGTTTCGATAATCAAACTTATTTTCGATTATTCAAATAAGATCGTGCTTTCGTATAAGTATATCTTTGGTTATTTATTATTCATTTCAAGTATGAGTTTTAAAACTTCTACTTCAATTATTTTTATAGAGAATATCCTTTATGGGAATATTATTTAAATGATAATATTCATATATTTTCTAATATATCGGGACTGATTTATTTCATTAAATCAGCATTACTCCAAACATTCTTAAAAATATTTTTGAGTCTTCAAAATGATTTTAAAGGTTAGAGCCGATCCCAAAACTCATTTTTATATTTAAGATCTTCCTTTAAAAGGGGATTTAAATACTCGCTCAAAACCTGAGGGATCCGGCTCTGTGGTGTATTTTATATTCGCAACGAGGTTGCTGCTTTGATAAATGAATTGATTACTTACCCAACGTTCGGGAAGTAAGTCCATCTATTGAGTCGGCATAAGCAACATGGGCTCAGTAGGCGTCCATAAAAGTGTAAGTGGCTCAGTGGAAGTCCATCAATGTGAAAGTGGCTGAGTGGCAGTCCAGCATAAGGCCCTAATGTGACCAGGGTGATGATCAGTGGGGGATTCATCCATCTACTAGTAGAAAAGGTGACTTAATTGGTATCTTTGCCTGATCAGCAAGATATCATGTTTATGCCAAAATTCTGTTTTTCCAAATTCATTGGATATTGCAACTCTGTTTATAATTTTCATAACAGAGGTTTTCAAGGAGTGTATGAAATGTATATATATATAGGTGTATATATATATCAGGACTTAATGAAGTATCTCGTAACTTCATTTCTTTCAAATGATATTTCAAAGATTGAATCTATTCAAGTCTTATCTTGTAGTCTCATCAGTGTCATGAACTTTTGAAACTGATTATAACTTGAACGGTGGTAGTTCAAGTAGTATTTGGAAAAGATATAAGTATATTGGAGTATCTTGTAACTTCATCTTTTAAACTTACATCTAGTAAATGATTATCTTATGCATGTCAAAGATTTTCATAAAGCCGTTGAGACAAGGTTAGATATATGAGATCACCTTGCAACGATATTTTTATACAGTTATAAACTGGAACTCTGTGTATATTAAACATGTCAGAGGATTTCAAAGATTGTGAAAAGTATATATATATACTGAATATTTTGCGACTTGGTCGCGTTAAGATAACAAACTTGGTTCATTTCTTTTTGACCAAGACTTTCATGAGTACTATGAGGATGCTCACATATTGTAAATCATTATACATATTATTTTGGTGGGCTTGTTGCTCACCCTTGCTTTCTTCTTTCATCAGACAACAACAAATAGACAAGATGAACAGGATCAAGCTCCCAATTCGTGAGCGGTTAGGAAACGTTTCACAGTTTCCTGTAGGCGTTGATGCCATTGTAGCTGAGGTAGGAGCTACCAGTAGGCTAGGCTTTCAACTTTTGTTGTGCTAGACTTATGTATATTTATGAATTGTAATAATGGCAAATAATATGTAAATTATTCAGAAACCCTTTTTATGGTGAAATGGTTTATAATTGTGGAATAAAATGACTTGTGTTATTTTTGGTATTCATCTCTGAGATTATAACTTGTGGTGTGTGTGTATATTGTGGGGTCACAGTACGCAGTAGTTGGTTGACTATTAAGATTAAGTATTGATAAGGGAAATGGAACTCGTGACAACCCAAATCCCCGACCCCGGATTTGGGGGTGTTACAGAATTGGTATCAGAGCCAAGCGTTCTAAACATCAGAGATGATGTGACGTTAAAATAATAAGTTCACTAAGATAATAAGAACTATTTCCAAGTTCATAGTCGGACTACCTAACGTAGTACTGACAGTTAAAACCCTTATGGGAACCCTTATAAATATCGTGATAGAAGCGTAGTTCGTTATCGTATATGGTAGCGGGACTCCGAACCCTGAGGTTGAGGAGCAACAACGCGATGATGTTTTATTACGTATTGGAGATCAGATTGTGGATCTGATAGAGTGTCCTAACACGGGATCGGATGATGTTCATATTGAGGATGTAGCGGTTAAGGATGTTGTCCTAGAAAGGATTTTTGCTGAGGAGGATCCCGTGGAGGATCCTAACAAGAATGAATAAAGGACCACTGAGGAATTGATGACCATGGTTAGGGCGACTACCAGAGGTAGGATTGGCCGGTCACTACCGGAGATTCGTTCATGTTTGTAAAGATAGTAGCCCCTTTAACGCGGCTTACTTGTAAGACTGAGAAGTTCGAATGGACAGAGAAATGCGAGAACAACTTTTAAGAACTGAAGCAAATATTGGTGATGGCCCCTATGTTGGCGTTGCCAGATGGAAAAGGAGATTTTGTGATGTGTAGTGATGCTTCGCATAAGGAATTAGGGTGCTTCTTATACAGCACATCAAGGTAATCGCGTACGCGTCAAGACAATTAAGGGAATATAAAATTCGATATCCCCACCCATGAGCTTGGGCTCGTGGAAATAGTTTTGCCCTAAAGATTGGAGGCACTACTTGTATCGAGAGAAGTGCGAGATTTACACAAACCATAAGAGTTCTAGTACATTTTCACGCAGATAAAGCTCAACATGCAACATAGAAGGTAGTTAGATCTAATCAAGGATTACGATTATGAGATTCTTTATCATCCAAGAAAAGCCAATATGGTGGCTGACGCCCTTAGTAGAAAGGAAAGACTCAAGATGACAATGTCTTCGGAAGAATTAGTAAGAGATTTCGAGAACATGGAAATAGAAGTGAAGGTAACCGGAGCCGGTACCGAAAAGCTGTTTGAGATTGTAATGCAACCTAAATTATTGGAAAAGATCATTTTATGCCAAGAAAAAGTGATGAATGAAGGCAGAGCTTAAGGACGGGATCTTAGATTAAAACCATAGTTCGAGGAATAAGATTTAAGACAAAACCTGAATGTGATAGTCAGGGAGGTCGCCAAAAAAAAGGGAACTCATAACATAATAAAGTGGAAATCAAGGATTTTAAAGTATAAAATAACCCCGATTATGGGAGAAGGATGAAACTTTTCATAATGAGAAAACAGAAGTCGAGCAAGATAAGAAGAGCTATGATGGTACTCCTATTGGGCAATCCATGGATCTGCCTAAACAAAACTTATACTATTATCCCCAACCACCACCCTGAGGAAACAATGCGGTGAGAAATTCTTTCAGGACCTTTAAGTCGCTAAGCTCTCAGAGTTCCAAGGAACAAGCTGACCCAGTCGAGGCAAGAGCCTGGCTAAAGGAATTATAGGAATCATTTGAGATTCTAAATGATTGACGAATCACATAAGACTATTTTTATCACTTACCCTCCTAAGAGAGAGGCCACCCGCTGGTGAAAGGCCAAGGAAGGCACGGAGCAAGAGATTATAATAAACTGATTTAAGTTCAGTCAATTGTTTTCAGGAAAGTACTTCCCAAGGTTATAGAGATAGTGTAAAAGCTTTAGAGCCAGAACAAAGGCAGAAGAGTATGATGAATTATGAATCTAAGTTGTAAAAGTTGTCAAGATTCGTTCTGAAGACACGAATCCAGAATGACGGGATGTTTGAAATCAATGTTTATGTTGTGTTGGTTCATGAAATAATGATAAGAGAAAGGAAAATAAAAAGAAACTGAAGTGGAAAGGAATATAAAGGCAATAGAGTTTGAGGAATGATAAGGGAGTTGGGTATGAGGAAACCCTAAAGACTCGTAGCAATAGAAATAGAAAAGTATGTAATCGTCAGGATGAGGGTGATTCACCATGAATTAAAATTGATGGTTGAAGGCATAAGAGATACATATATTTTATCCCCTTTAAGTTGGGAGGATTCGGGGAAACCTTGAGATAGTTCGAAGGATAAATAATGAGACGCGGATAGACTGAGGAGACAAGAAAGTAAGAAATTAGGAAAATTGGATGGAGGAAGTGACCTTCAAAAATGTGAAGTGTAAGACCAGGGGCATGATACCCAGAAAGGGAGACGCCAGGTATGAAAGATATCCCAAGAGATGACTGTTGAGATAAACAACAAAAGTAAATAAGGATTTATTAAGAAGAAGTTCACATTGAACAAGACCAATATCTTCCAGAACATCCATGTGATCATTACCAAATCAGGAAAGAAAAGCGGATAACCATTTTTATCTTTTGGAGGCCATATGGATTGACCTTAACTTGAATAAGGATGCTATTGTGAAATTCGGTATAGACTATCGAGGTGGAAATGATTGAATAAGATACCCTTATCAGGGATATATGACTTTATTTATCCATGTAAGGATGCAGGTACCTTTTTAAAGGTGGAATTAAGGATATAACCTCAATAACTTGAGATGAACCCTAGGGGAATGTATAAGGGTTGGCATTTCGCCCTTAATAGGGACAACATGAGTTTTGACAATATGAATTGGAAAAGATTAAGGTAACAACAACCTTTAAGGATCAGTGGAGAAATTTTCAGAAGTATATAGACAATGATTCTGGTATTAGTAAATGGTATCTTGATATGCCCTGTGCCTAGGGTGTACCTGCTAAAGGATTTAAGGATAACCTTAGAGGTTTTATAAGGAGAAAGGTAATATTCAAAGTTCTCAAGAATACAGATTCTGATGAAGGAAATATAACGTAATTATAATAATGCTAGGTGGGCACGTGTTGAACCATGAGAAAGTATAGATCAACCCAATGAAGGTTGAGATTGGTGAAAACAAGAAGAACCCAAGATAAGAGACGTCCTAAGTATGATCGAGAGTCAGTCGTGACAATGTTCACATCTAAAGACTAAGGCAATGACTTATGGAAAAATGGTGATTTTTTTTCTCTCACCAGGATTTAAGAAAAGCATTTTCACATAAGCAGTGATTGAAATGAGGTAGAAAATTTAGTTGGAGGTGGTTAAAATGATATTGATTGTAAGGAAATTTTACTATCAGGAAAGGCCAAAGAGGTGGCCGACACTTTGAATGTAAGAGGATAATTATAGGCGCTCGTGCGAGAGGAATACAATGATGATGGTTGAAGCCAGAAAGGTTGTATTACAGTTCGGAAGATTGACATTCCTTCCGATGACTGTGTAATACTCAACCGTAATAGTAGTTGGGTAAAGGTTTAATTCGTGTAATCGCCATGAGCGGGCTATCTATCTTAGAAGGTCTTATCTTGAGAATAAGCCAGGACCATATTTCAAAAAAGGACTAAACAAAACTTTGAGTTAAGTGTTCTATTGAAGGCATATGATTAAGAATGGTATTAACCTGCTATCGTTGCTTTGATTGAAACTCTTCTGCAATTTTATCTGCTTCATGTCATGTATGTATGTCAGGATCGGGAGTGTTCTTCATGAATCATGAATGGTGATTATGTTACCTCCTTAGAAGGATTTGATATGATATGTATGGACTCCGTATGGTTAGCTATTAAGACTTCATGGAAAACGAATGACTACAGTAGGTCAACGGTGGACCATAGTAATGCAGGAATGATTCTGCGAGTAATGAGCCGATTAATTACAACCGTGAGAGTTGTATTAGAATGGATGTTGAGATTGAGTACCACTAATCGGGTTGTGGTGATGTATAAGTTATCATTGATAGACTAATTGAGTCGATTATCTACCTATTGAAGTTTATTCCTTCTTATGAATAGAGAACTATATTACTATATGAGGAAGGTTGCAGTGCAAGCATAGAATTCTAGTAACGATGATGTCTAGAATGAAATCCCAGATTCGATTTCGATGTCGAGGGAGTTTCAAAGGTGATTATGTATAAGCTCGAGCAAGAGCATGGGTCCATAGAATGATGGACGGAATAGAAAAAATATTTAGGCATGTGAAATACGATGCTATAATACTTGATGATGATATATATATATACGTATATGTTTTGTTCTCCTATGACAAACTTCTATAGTTCAGAGGTAGTTTCCAAGCCAGATATTTTGTGGCAGTATATTTATAATATATACAATTCTCTTCAATTCGTTTTTTTCTCTCCTTTTCATTTTGTATAAGCTGATAAGAACAACCCTTCCAGAAGGGGAGGTATTGCCGAATGACTATCTATCTGTGTGATAGAAGCCTAGTAGGATACCATCTATTGTTTAATTGCTTGTCAAGTACTAAAGGCTGGCCACCTTCTGTACTAACTATGCGATGTAACAAGTGTTCATGATCATAGTGATCTCTCAATAAAATCTTTTACTTCTATATGATGGATCAAGCTTTCGAAGATGGAAGCAGCTAGAACGGAAGTAGTATCACTGCGGTGGTATTCCGAATCTAACGCGTTCGTGATACTAAGGTTGACGCAATTATTAAAAGGTTATAGAATGCTAACGAGCAAAAGTGTAACCAGTATAGTATTATGTACGGAAGATAGTAATGACTACGAACTGGAAAAGAGTGGGTATTGAGAAGAAAAACCTATAGCGCAAGAAGCTATGATGAAAGTCTGTGCGATAGACTTGAAAGAATTTGGAATGAACACTTAGCACAGATTGAGTTTTCTTACGATAATAGGTTTTATGTCAGTATCAGGATGACGCCTTATGAGGCCCTTTAGGGAAGGCAATACTGATCTCCCTTGTATCGGAATGAAGTTGGAGAGCGCAAGATTCTCGACTCCGAAGTGGTCCAAAGGACCAAAGACATAGTGAATCTAATCAGAGGACGGCTGGTAGCAACCCCGGGATGGACAGAAGAAGTATGCTGATTTGACTCGAAAGGACAAAGAGTATGAAATAGGGGACCTAGTGTTGTTAAAGGTATCCCCTTGGAAACCCTTGGAAAGGATCGATGAGGTTCGAAAAGAAAGGAAAGCTAAGTCCACGATTTGTAGGACCCTTGGATATATTACGATGTATTGGGAAGTTATCAAATGAACTAGCCCTACCCCCGAACCTGCAGCAAGTTCATAACATGTTCCACGTATCAATATTAAGGAAGCATAATCCGAATGTCAGACACATAGGAGAATACGAGCGCCTAGACATGCAACCAGAGTTGACCTATATGGAGCAACCAGTAAGGGTTATAGATCGAAAAGGAACAAGTGCTTAGGAGAAGGGTTATCAAACTAGTCAGAGTTTGGTGGTAGAACCACAATATGGAAAATTGACTTGAGAGTTAGAAAGTGCAATGCTAAGAAAGTAACCCTATTCATTTTCTATCTGATTCCGGGACGGAATCCTTTTAAGGAGGGGAGACTGTAATAACCCCAATTTTTGGAATTTTTGAAACACTGATGAATAGTAACTTTTTGCTGATGATGCTGATTAAGGAAAATTATCAGACAACACTATATAGGAGTACTGTTATGGAAATTCTGAGATCGTATTGGTATTCCATAAAGTAAATGAGTGTATGTAAAGGTTGTCAGAATTCGAATCCGAACACTTTGATTTTTTCCCGAAAATCCACCAGATACCGAAAGAATTGAGTATAAGGTAACGATTAAAAGGATTTAAATTCAAGGATTATAAGAGAGGATCATAAAAGGAATATAAAATATTGAGAGAGGTCTAGGAGAACCCAAATAATAATATCCCGGATATGATCCCTCATACGACGAACGAGAACGAAAGTTAAGAGAACCGTATAACAGATAAGCGGTCATTAGCCAAGTAATTAAGGGTTAATCAAAGAGGTTAGTGGGTGATGATGTCATCACACCACAAAGGGAAGACAAGTGTTAAAAGATGACACAAGCTTGATGATATAAGCATGACAAAGGGATTTTGTTTTGTTGGTTGATTTTGGACTATGCAAAATTAACCATGGTAAAAAAATTTAAATCATTTTCTAAGACAAAAAGAGAAGCAACCAAGCATTATTTCATAAAACAAAAAGAAGGAGAGTTGACTTTTGCTTCCAAGAACAAAGCTCTCGGCCAAAACAAACCCATCAACTTCAAACTGCCATATCTCCTTCAATACTCACTCAAATGTTGTGTTCTATAGCTCGTTGGAAAGGTATTAAGATGGCCTACAACTATTGTTCACAAGTCTTGTCCAAATAAGCATGGTAAGACCCTCATTTTTACAGTTCTTGCAATCGGACTTTTGGAAACTTCAAAGCCTAACTTTGTGTTCTTGATTTCTTTGGAAAGATCAAGCTTGTAGGAGGCTCCCTAAGGCTTCCTAGCAACTTAACACCTCCCAAGGAAGGTATAAGCTTCAAACCCTAGCCTTTAATTTGATTATTAGTGAGTTTGATGGTTGGTTTTCTAAATGAGAAGCATGATCTTTGATTATTAGTAGTTTGATTTGAATTCGGAGTGATTTGGTGAATGAATCTTGTTATAGTTAATAGAACTTAATTCTAGTTGGTTGTGATGAAGAATCTGGAGAATAAGAACTGGTATAGTATTATTTAGTTGAGTTTTTGATGTGTTAATAATTGTGGGTTGTTTGGTGAGGTTTTGGTGTAGTGAGAAACTTGGAAAACTCGTAAACATAGCCGTCGTAATGCCCGTTTTTCTTAGACTGTTGTACATGAATCTCGGACCAGATAACTCACTGACCAATCTGTAACTTTGCCATGTTTAGCTAGATTGTGTCGTAAGCTTCATTTTGGTATGTAGTTCGCTTGAGTCCGATGTACGGTTCAGGAGAAACGGCCGTTTTAAGTAACGGCGTTTCGCGAGCGAACCTTTACCCCTTGCCTTACTTTGAAACCTTGGTTAAGGCCCTTAAATGACTAATTGGGGTATGAAACAATTTTGTAAAGTGGATTAGGCAGTTGGTAGGGACTCGCGAAAGAATCGCCTTAAAATTCTTAATTGTTAATTTATTAAAAATGGTGGAGCCGAGGGTACTCGAGCGACTTATGTGATTCATTAAGCGTAAAAGTGACCATAAGCGAATGTTAGAGTCTAATTGGTTAAATTCTAGTTTCTTAAGCGACCGGGGTTTAATTCCGACTTATGTTGTTGTTCATAGGTTATCGGACCCACTCTAAGCTTAAGTCTATCCGGGAACACTCAGGCAAGTTTTCTACCCGTTATACTGTTGTTGTGATGTATATATGTATATGCATTATCTTGTGATAAGTGCATGATTGTTATTAGCAAATCTTGTGATATATTGGAGCATGTGATATGATATTTATATGCATGTTTGTTTCGTAATCTTGATATCTAATTATTGATTCAATGCTTATAAGTTGCATAATACTTATGCTAGAGATAAGCAGTAGTTGCGTATACCCTTAGTATAGGGGACCCAAAGGTGAACATTTTCTAAACCGGGAGTCGATGTTCCCGAGTATAATATATATATTTATATATATATATAGATATAGTTTTCAAAACTATTAATGGAATAAGGTTTATTCGATAACTTTATTTTATTAAATGAATATTATTTTGAATATTCATTTGAGGAGTTATGACTCCGCTTAATTTATTAAATGAATATTATTTTGAATATTCATTCGAGGACTTATGACTCCACTTAATTTATTAAATGAATATTATTTTTGAATATTCATTCGAGGACTTATGACTCCGCTTATTTTATTAAATAATATTCTTTATTTTATTAAAGAATAATGTTTCGATAATCAAACTTATTTTCGATTATTCAAATAAAGATCGTGCTTTCGTATAAGTATATCTTTGGTTATTTATTATTCATTTCAAGTATGAGTTTTAAAATGTTAGATATATTTGATAATGTCATGGCTAATATGTTTTATGTTTAGCTTTCAGATCTTACTGAACAGGATAAATCAGTACTTAACTGTTGATCAGTACTTATACTGGAAGTCAGGACTTAAGGATATCAGTACGTATGTTATCAGGAGATAATCATCAGAAGATAGATATCAGAACTTAAGTGCTGAAGGATAATCAGATAAAGACAGTAGCTGATTAAAGGAAAGAAGATTGAGATAAACATAAGAAGAGATATGCATGAAGAAGGAATTCCGTGAAGAATGGAATACTTGGAAGAAAAGATATATGATTGATATATTTTAGGAAGCAGAATTATATTCCATATCAATTAGCGATTATCTTGTAACTGTGTAGTATATAAACACAGACATAGGGTTTACACTATAAGTGTTATCATTATTAGAAAAGATTATTCGTTGTAACCCTAGCAGCTCTCGTGTTATTTGTTCATCACTGAGAGGTAACAGTTCCATATTGTAACAGAGTTTATTATTTCAATAAAGTTTGTTTTCTGTTACTTAAGTTCTTAAAGTTCGATTTGAGTGTACTTTACACTGTATTCACCCCCTCTACAGTGTGTGTGTGTGTGACCTAACAATTGGTATCAGAGCCTATCTGTTAACATACATACAGTTAAAGAACCAAACACAATCATGTCAGACACAGAAACTCCAACTAAGCCTACCAAAACTGAGGAACCACCAAAGACACAAATTCAGAGTCGGTATAAGACCATTAGAGTCCCCATACTGAGACCATCTGAATATCCCATATGGAAGGTAAGGATGACCATGTTCCTGGAAGCAACAGATCCAGAATACCTTGATAGAATCAAGGAAGGTCCTCACAAACCAACCAAACTCGCTATTGCAGTTGCAGGTGAAGCAGCAAAGACCGTACCAAAGGAGAAGAGTGATTATACTGCTGAGGACATAGCATCAATTGCTAAGGATGCTAAGGTACGACACTTACTGTATAGTGCCATTGATAATGTAATGTCAAACAGGGTAATCAACTGCAAGACTGCTAAGGAGATATGGGATGCTCTGGAAACAAGGTGTCAGGGAACTGACACAAAGAAGAACAAGAAGACAATACTCACTCAAGAGTATGAACACTTTGACTCAAAGGCTAATGAGTCATTGAATGATTTATATGATAGATTTGTCAAACTTTTGAATGATTTGTCATTGGTTGATAAAGAGTATGATATTGAAGATTCAAACCTTAAGTTCCTGTTAGCTCTTCCTAAATGCTGGGATTTGAAGGCAACGACAATAAGAGACAACTACAATCTTGATGAAACAACTCTTGACGAAATCTATGGAATGCTCAAGACTCATGAGCTGGAGATGGAACAAAGAAGCAAGAGGAAAGGAGGAAAGTCAAGGACAGTTGCTCTTAAGGCTGAAGAAGAATTCCCCAAAGCAGCTTCCTCAAAGAAAGACAAGGGTAAAGCTCTTTTCATAAAGTCTGATACTGAGTCATCAAGTTCTGAGAGTGATGATGACTCAGATTCTGAAAGCTTGCCTGAGACTGATGCTGATGAGGAGATGATGAAGCTGTGTGCTCTTATGGTGAAAGGAATCACAAAGATTGCATACAGGAAGTTCAGGAAGGGAAAGAAGTTTTCCAGGAAAGGCATAAGTTCTGATAAGAAGAATTTCAGAAGATCTGAAGGTAGAGGAGGAAAGTCTGACAGAGGAGATTACACCAATGTTAAATACTATAACTGTGGTGAGAAAGGCCATATATCTCCTGACTACAAGAAGGTAAAGGGTGATAAAGGCAAGGCTCTTGTCACAAAGCAGAAAAGCTGGACAGACACCTCAGACTCTGAAAGTGAGGAGAACTATGCATTGATGGCAAATGCTGATAAAGAAAGTGCTGAGAGTAGTTCTGAAGCTGCTGAAACAAAGGTACCTCAGACTACTTATGCTTTTCATACTGATGATATTAATGAGTTGAGAAGATATCTTAAAACCATGTTTGTTAGCTATAGAGATCAAACTTTAACATGTGAAAGATTAACTCCCGAAAATCTTGCATTTAAGAAAAGGAATGATTTCTTAGAAAAAGAGTTAGTCATGTTCCGTCAAACTCAGAAGGATAGAGATGATGCTTTTTATGTTAGGAATGAAGTGCTAAAATTAAATGAATCTCTAAAAACTGAGTTAGAAAAGGAAAGAGAGATTATCAGGACTTGGACTAACTCTGGCAAAACAACTCAAAATTTGCTAAGTAGTGGAAACTGGAAAGAGGGCTTAGGTGATGGAGAAGATAAGAATGATAAAGGAACTGAAGAAATTAAGCCTGTTGTTAAGCAAAAGCCAAAGTTTAAACCTGTTAAGTTTGTAACTGTAAAGTCTGAAAATGAGAAATCAGAAGTTAAAAAGGAATTAACTTCTGACAAACTAAAACAGGAAAAGACAACTGAAGTGAACATAGGCTTAATGACGAAGAAGCAGCTTAAACATAAGCTGAAAGATGTTAAGAATGCAAACAAGGTAAAATCACATAGGAAAAATAGGAATGGAAAGGAAGGTGTGAATAAAAGCAATGATTATAAACCTGTTCCTGATGCTCCTAGGAAAACATGTCATAACTGTGGAAGTTCTAACCATCTGGCTTCTTTTTGCAGGAAGAATAAGAATATTAACTCCTTACCTTCAAAATCAGGAGTTAAGAGTCAGTCTGTTAGATACAAACCACAAAATCCTTGTTTTCATTATGGTAGTTTATGGCATTCCATTTATACTTGTAAGGAATATCATAGTTTGTACTATGATTATTATAAAATAAAACCTTCTTTGAAGAAAGTTTCCATTATTCCTTCTAGTGTAAATTCTGATTCAAAGTTTGATAGTGTAAGTTCTGATAAGAAAAATGTTAACATAAACTCTGATGCTAAATCCGCTGCAAATGTTAACAAACTTAATAAGGCCAAAGGATCCAAACAAGTCTGGGTCCTTAAAACTAATAATTAGTGGTCTTTATGATTGCAGGGCAACGGGAAAAATATTCTAGTTCTGGACAGTGGATGTTCAGGACATATGACTGGAAATAAGGCCCTGCTATCAGACTTTGTGGAGAAAGCTGGCCTAAGTGTTTCTTATGGAGATGGCAACATTGGAAAAACATTGGGATATGGCAATATCAATCTTGGAAATGTCATAATTAAACAAGTAGCTCTGGTCTCAGGACTTAAACACAACCTACTGAGTATAAGTCAAATCTGTGACAGAGGTTATCAGATGAGTATGATGGGGGAACTTAGCTATTTTCTGGGCCTTCAAGTCAAGCAGAATGAGGAAGGCACTTTTATTTGTCAAACCAAGTACACTAGAAACTTGCTGAAGAAATTTGGAATGCAAGATTGTTCAAGTGCATCCACTCAAATGGCCACTGCTACAAAACTGGATAAGGATACCGGTAAATCAGTAGATATTACTGACTACAGAGGTATGATTGGCTCTCTACTCTATCTAACTGCTAGTAGACCTGATATCATGTATGCTACCTGTCTTTGTGCAAGATTTCAAGCAGATCCAAGAGAACCTCACTTAACAGCTGTAAAAAGAATCTTTAAGTATCTTAAAGGAACAGCTGCTCTGGGATTATGGTATCCTAGAGAATCAGATTTTAAACTAATAGGTTACTCAGATGCAGATTTTGCAGGGTGCAAAATTGACAGGAAAAGCACAAGTGGAAGCTGCCAATTTCTTGGAGGCAGATTGGTTTCTTGGTACAGCAAGAAACAAAAGTCAATTTCCACATCAATTGCAGAAGCAGAGTATATTACTGCAGGAAGCTGTTGTGCACTGATTCTTTGGATGAAGAATCAGTTACTGGATTATGGGCTAACATATTTCAAAATCCCTATTTATTGTGATAATCAAAGTGCTATTGCTATGACAGGTAATCCAGTTCAACACTCTATGACAAAGCACATCAGCATCAGGTACCACTTCATCAGGGAACATGTGGATGAAGGTACAGTGGAATTACATTTTGTTCCCACAGATTAACAACTAGCAGATATCTTCACAAAACCACTGTGTGAAGCTATTTTTACAAGATTGGTAAATGAACTTGGAATGGTTTTAGGTTCTTTCTCTAAATCTGCTTAGTCTTGTTATGTATCAGACTTTATGCTCAGTATTTACAGAATTAATCTCATTATATATTCTGTGCTTAATTGATAAATGTCTTTAAGTACTGACTGTTGTCTGATATATGTTTCTAAACTCTGATAAGTGATATGTCTGTTCTAGTACCTATTCAATCCTATGAGGATAACTGTGCTAGATACTGACCTAGTAGTCTTCAATAAACAAATGATTCCATGTAAGAAGTAATTATTTCAGTGGAAACCCTATGACACTAGCAAATTCTGATAATTGAGCTTAGTTAAGTTTACTTTGTATATCTTATTACTAAGTCACAAATTAGAATAATGCTACTCATCTGTTAAGTTCTGATACTAGTAAAACTGCTGAATGTACTAAGTGCTGATAAACCTCACTTATCAAAAGAAAAAGCAAAAAGATCAAAGAATAAAATCAGGTACTCCTTTGAGATCTAGAGTAAAAATGTGGAAGGGACGACCCAAGTGCATTGCTGGTATTAAGTAAATATGCATTAGAAAAGCAAAATATTTTCTTGGTGACTTTTCACACTCTATGATTACTGGAGAAATACTCTGATAATAGCATAAATTCTGATAAACAGTCGTGACTCACTTACACTGAGAAGCCACTGTAAAATAGAATTTCAAAAGATACATAAAATGAGCACAAAACAGTTGAGGTGGACTCAAGCATGAACTCATTCATCAGTAGGTTTCAGGACAATGATAGATGTTTAGCAAAATTTTAGTTATGCCTTATTTCTAAGATGTACTGAAGTGAATCAGACTTTACTCTTTGTCTGTTATTTAGCTTAATGCACACACTAATCACTCTATCTAAATGATGAAAATTTCTGTGGTGGTCTATGTTATTTTAGATAAACAGTCATTGTGTCATTATTGCACAAATTCTGAGGACAAGTTCTAGTTACACGTTCTGAAGATTAAGTTCTGACGTCTATAACTCAGAACTTGTATGAGGATTTACTAAGATGGGCCTTCCTTTTTTGAGTTAAGAAATTATGTTCTGATGACTGTTAAGTTCTGGTATAGGTCTAAGTTCTGATTTCTCAGTCTAATCCTTTACTTGGCTTATCTGTGAATAAAACTTGGTAACAGTCTCAGTTTAATCTAGAATATGTTGAAGTGGAAGATTAATAGTCACTATGATTAGGATTAATGGTATTCGTACTTGAACAGTCCACTGTTTCTTGTGTCTTGTGCGGTCTAGACCATGATTCCTCTTTCCAATGACTGTTCTTCTTTTTCAAGTATGGGGAGACGAGGTAGACTTAACTCTACCTGTCAGCATTAAATATCTTTGCATCTCCTGGCATTCTCTTGCCTATATAAGCAACCACTTCACATCAGTCTTTCCATCACATTCTTCTCACACACTTATCCTCTTTTTTCTTTCAAAAACACAATGGTCAGATACAACAAGTTTTTGAACTACCAAACCTTCAATATGGAGCTAAGTTGTGCCGAGTGGCAGCAGGAATGGCATGTCACAGCCATTCCTGAGGAGATATGGGACTCTGTCCCACAGGAGGTACTGACACGCCTCCTGTTCTTCTATATGGACTACCATCGCCATCTGGAGCGATTGGAGGAGGAAAGGCTGGAAGCTATCCGTCATCAAGAGCGAATCATCCGACTCGCCATCTTGTTTGTCGAAGATAGGAAGAGGAAGATGACTTAATCTTGTCTTCTTCCTGTTTTTCTTCATCATCAGCTTTGTCAGGCTTCTTAGTTAGGATTAAGGCTGTTGATGTTAGGTTTAGAAGCTTAGGGAAAATCTTGTATAAGTACTGATGTAAATTTCCATTTCATAAATGTATTGTCTTGATATATTAATGAAAATTGTTTTTACTTCAAGATTTTGTCTCTGAGTTGTTTTATCTTGTGTTGATAAATCCTGATTGATATTCTGATGACCATTTAAATTTTGTTTTTATTTAAGTTCTGATTCTCTGTCAGCACTTATTCATCGCAATTATCTCGGTCATTTTTAACATGATTTATTTTCAGAATATTAATGTTGCAGTGAAAAATAATTCAATCAGTGCTAACGGGTTAAATTTTGAATTAAAATTGATTCCCTTGATAAATGGAACAGTTTTTCCTTGAAACTCGGCAAATGGGTAAGTAATGATTACTGTTTTCTCGAGCCCAGTAACTATCCGTTATTACTGCATGTCTGACAGGTGTCCAACGGTAATATTTTTTTTGTATAAGTACAGCAGAGAGAAGATTTCTTTAATCTTTTTAATTTCTTCATCTTTTATCTCTCTTCTTCCTTTTACTCTCCTTTACTTTACTTTTTCCGTTGTTTTCATACAGACATTATCTCAACCACCTAACAGGCATACTTGAATCCTATTTTTTTTCACATGGCACCAAAGGACTTAATCATTGATGGAGCTAAGTTTGTCCCTAACAACTATGCTGCAGTTCTTGATCACACTAAAGCTCCATCTGAATTGCACTTTGTGCAAGATCTTCTTGCACATAGTGAGGTTGGGTATGCATTAACACAGCCTGAATTCTTTTCCAGCCAACAAGTTCTGAGGTTTTGGAGGACTGGACTTTTTCATGATGGTGGTCAATGTGGAACTCTCAGTATTATCTTCCAAGTGGGTGATTCATCCTTTGTAGTCACTCCTGGTACAGTACGCAGGGCTTTACATCTTCTAGAAGATTGTACTTTCTCAATTCCAGAGGAATCAGAACTTCGGGAGTTAATGACTGATTTGGGATATGAAAAGAGTCTGATGAAACTAGGACAATTGAAACGGGCTCATATCAGAAGAGAATGGAGTTTCTTCTTCGATTGCATCACCAAGGCTTTTGGCAACAAGTGTTCAAACTTTGATGCTATCCCAATAATGAGTCAGCACATCGGGTATGCACTTATCAATCAAACTCACTTTGATTTTGCAACTGCTTTAATTGGTTTTATTGGGGATAGGATGACAGAGGATAGAACTGTTGTTTACTTTGCTCGATTCTGTCAACTTATTTATACATATTGTACTGATGAACCCCAGTTAGTCAGCACTCAAACCCCACCTTTTAAGGTTGCAAAAAGGTACTTTAACGACCTGATAAATGCTGACACAAAGAAATCAATGGTGAGACCATTACAGATTCCTCAGTCTGTGAAACAGATTCTGGTAAATGCTGATCCTGTTACTTACCAATCTGTTTACTCCAATGTTCAACCAACTCACCATAACCAAAATCCATCAACCTCAGTACCTACCTCTCATTCTACTCAACCTACCCTCAGAACTTATCTCAAATCCTATCTCTCCACTTCACAGACTGCTCAACCTTCTTCTTCAGCATCTACTGTGAAGCCTACATCCTCTAAGCCAAAGAGAACAAAGACTGTTCCTCAAACACCTCAAAAGAGGAGGAGGATTACCTTGAGAGATGACTCTGATTCTGAGGAACCGGTTTCTGCTAAAGAACCTGTTATAAATGAAGCTGAGAAAGCAACTTCTCAGAAGGATTCTGATATTGGGGGTTCTAAGCTTCTCAAAAGGCTTAGACGAATGACTGTTCCTGAAACTCCCAAAGAATCCAAATCAACCAAGAAGTACAAGAAACAGAGGGCACAAAGGCCAGTTTCAGATGATGAAGAGGAAGCAGCTAAGGAAGGGGATCAGGAATCTCTGATCTCACAAGACAAGGAATTTGCTCCAGTCACTTCTTCTCCATCAACTCCATCTCTGGAAGCTGTATCTGACAAGGCTAACTCACCATCTGTGTCTCTTGTTGATCCAGGCACAAGTGCTGAAATTTATATTCAGAACCTGGTTGTGCCTGAAATACTTTTCTTAGAAGCTCCAACAGCAAATAATCCTTTCACAACACCTATTACTGATGTTGTTCAAACTCCAGAGTTATCAACAACACCTTCTTTGCATCAAGATGCTGATGATCAGACTTTAGGTGAGCATCAGGATTTGGCTGTTGATCAGAACTTAGTATCAGATCAGCAATTAGAGGATGCTGAAGCCTCCATTGCTACTCACACTGTTGTCTTATCAGAAGATACTGATACTTTAAGTTCTGATGCTGCAAATGCTGGAGATACTGGTGAAGCTGCTCCAACTGTAAATGCTAATAAAGCAGGTCCTTCAGGACATACTCCTCAACAGACTCTTCCTAAGTCTGAACTGGTAAAGGAGTTTGTTATCAGGGATGCACCAGTACCTTGGAGTGAAACTCCTGCAGGTCAGGAGTGGACTAAGGAATGGAACTCAGTTTCATGTGTTCCAAATGCATTACATCTTGCTGAGCAATTGACTAAAGCTGATGAAATGTTAAATTCTGATGATTTTAAAACCCAGCTTAGAGTCACTGCATTGAGTACTAAACATCTACAAGGTCTTCATTCAACTACTCATGCAGAGCTACACAAGATTCAGGAGAACTTTATCAAACAAGAACAAGTTTGGAAAATTGATAAGAAAAAGTTCTTTCAACCTACCATTGACAGGATTGCTTATATTGAGAACACTCAAGAGAAACAACAAGCTCAGATTGATGACATTCTGACAAATCAAGCTTATCAGCAATCGCAACTTACTGAAATCCAATCCTCAGTGGAATTATTTATCTCTCTTTTACTACCTGCTGATGCCAAAAAGGGGGAGAAGGTAATTAAGTCCAAATGCAAAACTAACAAGACACTGCAAGGAAAGGATGATGGAAATGATGATCAAGGATACTCTGGAATGGGTAATGGTCATAGTCAAGGTAGAAGGTTTACATCAAGACAAGCTAGTCACAGGACAAGTTCTGATACTGGGAAAAGAATAAGTTCTGCTGCTGGTAAAAGGATAAGTTCTGATGAACTTCTAGATCTTGATGAAGAAATGTCAAGACAGTTATTTCTTTAAGAAAATCCAGGAATGGACTTGGAAAGTTTAAAGGAAGAAGAAGCCAGACTTAAATCAGAGAAAGTCACATCTAAATCTGAAGCTTCTGGTAAAAAGTCACTTCCAAAACTTAAAGGCATTGTGATCAAAGAAAGGACACATACTGAAGCAACATTGGCTAGATCACAACCACAGATAGATCCAAGATCCAAGGGTAAAGAAAAGGTTGGTGAACCTATCAAGGCTTATGTACCTCCTGAGGAAGAAGAAATTACTGATGAAAAAGATGATCTTGCTCTGACTTCAAGAAAAGTTCTTAAAACAACCTCTGACATGGCTCAAGTTGTTCAGAGTCAAGAAATTGTACGTTCTGATATTCAAAAGAAGCAAGTAACCTCTGACAGAGCTCAAGTTAACTTGATATCAGAAAATAGATCAAAGACACTCCTACCAGGATTCACTAAAGCAAAACAGACTCAATCTTTGAAGACTACTGCAAGTGGTTTTGAAGCAAGAGTAGTTACTGGAAAGGAAGATAGAGATAAAACTGGATTGGGAAGTGTTGATGAAAGAAGAGTACACAACACTACCAATGATCCAACTTCCTTGAGTGAACCAGGTATTAGAGCAACTCCTGAGAGATTGAATCAACTGGAATCTGTACAGATGGTTTACCACACCTACTTGAAAGAATACATCATGTTGTATTTCATGACAGATGGTAGGGTTTATCATATAAGACAAAATGCCATTCCATTGAAGTATTTTGAAGAATTGGAGCATGTACTTTTCTTACTTCAAGTGGATGACAGAATAACAGAGACTGCTGCAAACTACTTAAAAGAACAGATTCAGAGACAGAAAAGGCTTTATTCTGTTAAGTCTGACAGCATATATGTTCCAAAGTATAGAGATCACAATGGTGATATTGTTGATATGAAGCCTAATACTGTACAGATCAGAACGTATCTTGGTATTAAGGGACTTGAATTCAATCTAGAGTCTGACAAAGCTTATGTTATAAGACTAGATCAGGAGTTGAGAAAAGCAAAGATCAATGATCTCAGAGCTGCAATCTTTCAAACTGGTGAAGATACTGCAGAGCTTAAAGATGTTAAAAGGAGAATGATTGATGAACTAAGATATGCTGAGAAATGTTTGTTAAAGAACTATCTCAGAACAACTCCTGATATCAGAGAGATCAGAAAATGAAGAAGCCAAGTCGAAGATCTACAACTGCTTAAATTCTGATATTTATACAGACTGAAGTTGTTATCAGAAGTTGAAATTGGTAAAAACTTTAAGGACTGTAAGTTGTAGTTATCTAGTCTAATTCTCATGCATTTGTACTTAATGTTTTTGACATCATCAAATATCTGTTAAACTTGTATATTATGTTAATTTACAAGTTGGGGGAGATTGTTAGATATATTTGATAATGTCATGGCTAATATGTTTTATGTTTAGCTTTCAGATCTTACTGAACAGGATAAATCAGTACTTAACTGTTGATCAGTACTTATACTGGAAGTCAGGACTTAAGGATATCAGTACGTATGTTATCAGGAGATAATCATCAGAAGATAGATATCAGAACTTAAGTGCTGAAGGATAATCAGATAAGGACAGTAGCTGATTAAAGGAAAAAAGATTGAGATAAACATAAGAAGAGATATGCATGAAGAAGGAATTCCGTGAAGAATGGAATACTTGGAAGAAAAGATATCTGATTGATATATTTTAGAAAGCAGAATTATATTCCATATCAATTAGCGATTATCTTGTAACTGTGTAGTATATAAACACAGACATAGGGTTTACACTATAAGTGTTATCATTATTAGAAAAGATTATTCGTTGTAACCCTAGCAGCTCTCGTGATATTTGTTCATCACTGAGAGGTAACAGTTCCATACTGTAACAGAGTTTATTGTTTAAATAAAGTTTGTTTTCTGTTACTTAAGTTCTTAAAGTTCGATTTGAGTGTACTATACACTGTATTCACCCCCTCTATAGTGTGTGTGTGTGACCTAACATAAAACTTCTACTTCAATTATTTTTATAGAGAATATCCTTTATGGGAATATTATTTAAATGATAATATTCAGATATTTTCTAATATATCGGGACTGATTTATTTCATTAAATCAGCATTACTCCAAACATTCTTAAAAATATTTTCGAGTCTTCAAAATGATTTTAAAGGTTAGAGCGGATCCCAAAACTCATTTTTATATTTAAGATCTTCCTTTAAAAGGGGATTTAAATACTCGCTCAAAACCTGAGGGATCCGGCTCTGTGGTGTTTTTTATATTCGTAACGAGGTTGCTGCTTTGATAAATGAATTGATTACTTACCCAGCGTTCGGGAAGTAAGTCCATCTATTGAGTCGGCATAAGCAACATGGGCTCAGTGGGCGTCCATGAACGTGTAAGTGGCTCAGTGGGAGTCCATCAATGCGAAAGTGGCTGAGTGGCAGTCCAGCATAAGGCCATAATGTGGCCAGGGTGATGACCAGTGGGGGATTCATCCATCTACTAGTAGAAAAGGTGACTTAATTGGTATCTTTGCATGATCAGCAAGATATCAGGTTTATGCCAAAATTCTGTTTTTCCAAATTCATTGGATATTGCAACTCTGTTTATAATTTTCATAACAGAGGTTTTCAAGGAGTGTATGAAATGTATATATATATAGGTGTATATATATATCGGGACTTAATAAAGTATCTCGTAACTTCATTTCTTTTAAATGATATTTCAAAGATTGAATCTATTCAAGTCTTATCTTGTAGTCTCATCAGTGTGATGAACTTTTGAAACTGATTATAACTTGAACGGTGGTAGTTCAAGTAGTATTTGGAAAAGATATAAGTATATTGGAGTATCTTGTAACTTCATCTTTTAAACTTATATCTAGTAAATGATTATCTTATGCATGTCAAAGATTTTCAGAAAAACATTGAGACAAGGTTAGATATATGAGATCACCTTGCAACGATATTTTTATACAGTTATAAACTGGAACTCTGTGTATATTATACATGTCAGAGGATTTCAAAGATTATGAAAAGTATATAAATATATATACTGAATATTTTGCGACTTGGTCGCGTTAAGATAATAAACTTGGTTCATTTCTTTTTGACCAAGACTTTCATGAGTACTATGAGGATGCTCACATATTGTAAATCATTATACATATTATTTTGGTGGGCTTGTTGCTCACCCTTGCTTTCTTCTTTCATCACACAACAACAGATAGACAAGTTGAACAGGATCAAGCTTCCAATTCGTGAGCGGTTAGGAAACGTTCCGCAGTTTCCTGTAGGCGTTGATGCCATTGTAGCTGAGGTAGAAGCTACCAGTAGGATAGGCTTTCAACTTTTGTTGTGCTAGACTTATTTATATTTATGAATTATAATAATGGCAAAGAATATGTAAATTATTCAGAAACCCTTTTTATGGTGAAATGGTTTATAATTGTGGAATAAAATGACTTGTGTTATTTTTGGTATTCATCTCTGAGACTATAACTTGTGGTGTATGTGTATATTGTGGGGTCACAGTACGCAGTAGTTGGTTGACTATTAAGATTAAGTATTGATAAGGGAAATGGAACTCGTGACAACCCGAATCCCCGACCCCGGATTTGGGGGTGTTACAGAATATAAGTAGATGTGTGGCTTGTGTGCATACTTTAACCTGTTGCGATCCATGGTAGTTGGTAAATAGGGTCACTGCATATTATTGTTATCTTTATTATTGCTATAAGCAGGTTATAAATAAGGCGTGTGTGTGTGTGGACCCCAAACTTCTGACCCGGGTTTGGAGGGCGCTACAGGTTTGGTATCAGAGCTACAGGTTATAAGTCACTGACACAAGCCTAGGTTGACGGGAATGGGTAGAGGGTTAGGATTAGAAGTAAGGAATAGAAAGATGGAACGTCGAGAGGTTGAGTGCTTCGGTATATCAGGTATCAGTGTAATTCACGTTATGGTTCGAGATTCTGATATTGCGATATGATTTTAGATAGCAGCAATGGCCGACTCTTTTATTCCCGTATCAGCTGATCACTCAGAGCCTTCAGTTGGAGTGCCGTCTTCGGATCCACGTCCTGTTGTTCCACCAGTGTTGGCTATACTACCTCCACATGTGTTGCATCCCGTACCACTGCAGGCTATTCCACCTCCAGGCATGAGGCCACCTATCAGAGGACCCCCACCAGCTGATTCAGATTCCACTGGGCATTCAGTTGCGAGTGCCCCATTCCAGTCTACATTGCCACCAGTTCCTTACTACTGGTATGAGGCTCTTCTATTGGAGCGTGATTTCTTGTTGGCCCAGATCAGAGAGCTACAGCATATCATTAGGACTACTGATGTTGATCATGGTGTGAGGGAACTTCGAGAGGAGATTCATGTGACACGGAGGGTTCTTGAGGCTAGGCTACATGGAGCTACATTACCTGGCAGAGGCCCTGATGCACTGATGGGCTGGGCTACTGAGGTGATGGAGGACTTTGAGAGGCTGGTAGGACCAGAGTTTCCCTGAAGCTGAGTCAGAGATTCAGAGATGGAGATTCTGAGCAGTGTTGTTATGGTTATGTAGTATGTACAGTAGTGTGTAGTGTGTATCAGTAGACTTTTGAGTTGTCTTTATAGACTAGCTATGCTGACTAGTGAGTAGGTTGTTGTACCCTTTTGCTTTTACTTCCGAAGCGTCTTTACGCTTGTACTACCTAAAACTTTTGATCTATGTATATCAGTACCTTTTTCCTTTCCAGCACTGTCATTTATTTTATTGCACCTGTTTTACCTTACCTTATCTATTGCACCAGTTATACCCCTGTGATACCATGTACCCTGTTTTCCATAACTGTTTATATATTCTGTAAAGAAGCATGCAATTTACTTAGTTACAACTATTTTCAAAAAGAGATATTTATGTTTTGCAAAACTGTTCTTTTATGCAAAAGATTGATTCAAAAGCTAAATAAGTTGATTGATTCTTTACAGAAAATGCCTCCCAGAAGAAATACCCGCACCAACACCCAGAATGAAGAAACCAACAACAACAACAACCAAGATGATACAAACCCAAATGTGAACCCAGGACCCATAGACCCAGCAATAGCCAAGATTCTTCAAATCTTGGCCCAACAAATAGTTCACCTGGCACAACAACAACAAAGACAGACCAACCCCCAGGTAACTTTTAAAACTTTTCAAGCAGTAAACCCACCAGAATTCAAGGGTTCCTTAGAGCCAATTGAAGCAAATGTTTGGTTAAAGGAAATAGAGAAGGCATTTGCCTTAGTGAAAGTAAAGGATGAACAGAAGGTTGAGTTTACAAGTTACTATCTGAAGAATGAAGCCACCTATTGGTGGGAGATGGTGAAGACATTGGAAGGTACAGATGTTATTACTTGGGAAAGGTTTAAGGAATTGTTTTTAGAAAAGTATTTTCCTCAGTTTGTTCAGGATCAAATGGAGCTGAAGTTTTTAGAATTAAAGCAAGGGAACATGTCGGTAACAGATTATGAGGGTAAGTTTGAAGAATTGTCAAGTTATGTACTGTCGTATGTGGATACTGACAGGAAGAAGTCTAAAAGATTCCAGCAAGGTTTGAAACCCTGGATCAGAGGGAAGGTAGCCATTTTTTAATTGGATACCTATGCAGGAGTAGTACAAAAGGCTATGATCGCAGAGACAGAGAGTGAGATGTTCCAGAAGGAGAAAGAAAGCAAGAAAAGGAAAGTTGAGGGAAGTGAGGGTCAGTCACAACCAGGGAAGTTTCTAAATTTTAAGAAGGGCAAGTTTCAGCCAGGGAGAAATTTTAATTTCAGGAAACAGAATGCAGGAGACGGAGGCCAGAGCAACCGTCCAGTTAATACAAATCATCCAAATCAGTTGAGACTAACTTTTCCAGATTGTCAAGTATGTGGAAAGAAGCATGGAGGAGTTTGTAATAAGTTGAATGTGGTATGTTTCAAATGCAACCAGAAAGGGCACTATTCGAGGGAGTGCCGAAATCAGCCAGCAAGAGAACCAGCAAGTAAGGATCAGCCTATCCGGAATCCAACAGTATAGGTTCCAGCCATTGGATTTACGTGCTTTAAAAGTGGAAAGCCAGGACATATGGCCAGGGATTGCAAGACATCAGCCCCAGTCAGTAATCCATTAAGGATTATGGGATCTACCCCAGCAGTGAATGAGACTCCAAGGGCTAGAGTTTTTGACATGTCGATGAAGGATGTGATCCAGGATATGGATGTCGTGGCAGGTACGCTTAATATGAATTCTTTGTGTGCCAAAGTGTTAATAGATTCTGGAGCAACTCGATCGTTTGTTTCACAAGATTTTGTTAGTAAGTTGAATTGTCCAGTTGAGTGTTTAAATGAAATAATGACTGTAGAATTAGCAAATCAAGAACGTGTATCTGTTAATCAAGTTTGTGGGAATTGTGAGATTGAGATTTCTGGTAGTAAGTTTTGTGTAGATTTGATACCATTTAAGTTAGGAGAATTTGACGTTATATTAGGGATGGATTGGTTATCTAGGCACGATGCCCAGATAGATTGTCGAAATAAGAAGGTAATGGTGAAAACGCCAGACGAAAGGATAGTAACGTTCAAGGGTCAAAAACAAGTAAAGAAGTTCTTAACGATGATTCAAGCCAAGAAGTTACTACGACAAGGATGTGAGCATTTCATGGCATATGTGATTGACAGAAGTCAAGAACCAACAAAACTTGAAGATATTCCAGTTGTGAATGAATTTCCAGACATATTTCCCGACGAGTTACCAGGACTTCCTCTAGATAGTGAAATTGAATTTGCGATCGACTTAGCACCTGGAACAGAACCAGTATCCAAGGCCCCGTATAGAATGGCGCCCGTCGAGATGAAAGAGCTAGCGAAGCAATTGCAGGAGTTGTTAGAGAAAGGAGTAATCAGACCTAGTGTATCCCCGTGGGGAGCCCCGGTATTATTTGTCAAGAAGAAAGATGGAAGCATGAGACTATGTATTGACTATAGGGAGCTCAACAAGCTGACAATCAAGAACAAGTATCCGTTACCCAGAATTGACGATCTGTTCGACCATTTGAAAGGAGCCAAGTATTTCTCCAAAATTGATTTAAGATCAGGATATCATCAACTAAAGATCAAGCCAGAAGATATACCAAAGACAGCTTTCAGAACAAGGTATTGACATTACGAGTTTTTAGTGATGTCTTTTGGGTTGACCAATGCCCCGGCAGCGTTTATGGACCTGATGAACAAAATTTTCAAGGAGTATTTGGATAAGTTTGTTATTGTGTTTATAGACGATATTTTAATCTATTCAAAGACAGAAGAGGATCATGCGGAACATGTGAGAACGGCTTTGGAGATTTTAAGGAAAAATAAGTTATATGTTAAATTCTTGAAGTGTGAGTTTTGGCTACAGGAAGTTCAGTTCTTAGGGCACATAGTTAGTAATGAAGGGATCAAAGTGGACTCGGCAAAGATCGAGGCAATTACGAATTGGGAGAGACCGAAAATGCCCACCGAGGTAAGAAGTTTCTTAGGATTGGCGGGATATCATCGTCGATTTATTCAAAATTTCTCGAGGATTGCCACACAATTAATAAAGCTTACACGAAAGAATGAGAAGTTTATATGGAACGACAAATGCGAGAAAAGTTTTCAGGAGTTGAAGCGACGATTAATCATGGCACCTGTTTTGTCACTTCCAGATGATCAAGGGAATTTCGTAATTTATAGTGATGCTTCTCACAAAGGATTAGGATGTGTTCTAATGCAGCACGAAAATGTGATTGCGTATGCATCAAGGCAATTAAAACCACACGAACAGAAGTATCCTACTCATGATTTGGAGCTAGCAGCCATAGTTTTCGCTTTGAAGATTTGGAGACATTATTTGTATGGAGAAAAGTGTGAGATTTTCACGGATCACAAAAGCTTAAAGTATATATTCACACAGAAGGAACTTAATATGAGACAAAGGAGATGGTTAGAGTTGATCAAAGACTATGATTGCTCGATTAATTATCATCCCGGTAAAGCAAACGTGGTAGCAGATGCATTAAGTCGGAAGGAAAGGTTGAATGTGTTATCAGTACCTGAAGATATATATAAAGAATTTCAGAAATTGGAATTGGAGATTAAAGTTTGCAAGCCTGAGGAAGCGAAAGTATACAGTATGACTTTCCAACCGGAATTATTTGAGAAAATAAAGAAATGTCAGGAAGATATAATGGATCAAGATATAAATCGCTTGGTAGGGGAAGAGTTATGCACGCAGAAAGATGACCAAGGTATTCTGAGGTTTTCATCTAGAATTTGGATTCCACTAGTGACGGAGCTGAAAAATGAAATTTTGCAGGAGGCACATAATTCAAGGTATTCCATCCATCCAGGGAGTACCAAAATGTACAGAGATTTAAAGAAGAATTATTGGTGACCAGACATGAAGAGGGAAATTGCGGAATGGATTAGCAAATGTTATACCTGTCAGAGAGTTAAAGCAGAGCATCAGAGACCAAGTGGATTGTTACAGCCATTGGAGATTCCAGAGAGGAAATGGGAACATATTGCCATGGATCACATAGTTGGATTACCAAGGACAAGGGCTAATCATGATGCCATTTGGGTTATAGTGGATAGACTTACCAAGTCAGCTCATTTTCTGCCTATAAATGAAAGATTTTCGCTCGACAAGTTGGTCCATATGTACCTGAAGGAAATTGTAGTTCGTCATGGAGTTCCTGTATCTATTGTATCTGATCAAGATCCAAGGTTTAATTCAAGATTTTGGAAGAGTTTTCAAGAATGTTTGGGAACAAGACTAAATATGAGTACGACCTATCACCCCCAGACGGATGGCCAAAGTGAAAGAATGATTCAGACAATCGAGGACATGTTACGTGTTTGTGCTATTGGTCTCAAAGGAAGTTGGGACGAACATTTACCTCTGGTAGAGTTTGCTTACAACAACAGTTATCATGCCAGCATTGGGATGCCACCCTATGAAGCCCTTTATGGACGCAAATGTAGATCTCCAATATATTGGGACGAAGTAGGAGAACGCAAGATACTTGGACCTGAACTGGTACAGCAGACAAAGGAAATTGTTGAAATTATCCAGAAGAGATTGATAGCCGCACAAGATCGTCAGAGGAAATATGCAGATCAGTCAAGGAAAGACATGGAATTTGAAGAAGGAAGCTTGGTATTACTAAAAGTATCACCGTGGAAAGGACTAACGAGGTTTGGAAAGAAAGGAAAGCTGAGTCCAAGATATGTCGGACCTTTTGAGATCCTAAAGCGCGTTGGCAAAGTAGCTTACGAGTTGGCGTTACCACCGCACATGGAGCACATTCACAATGTTTTTGACGTATCGATGCTCAAGAAATATAATCCAGACTCCATGCATGTAATAGAATATGAGCCAATAGAGCTTCAGGCAGATTTGTCATATATAGAGAGTCCGATAGAGATTCTAGAGGAAAGGGAGAAAGTATTGAGAAATAAAGTGGTAAAGTTAGTAAGAGTGTTGTGGAGAAACCCAAAGGTTGAAGAGTCAACCTGGGAGTTAGAAAGTGATATGAGAGAAAAGTACCCTTATTTGTTTTCTTAGGAGATTCTGAGGACAGAATCCTTTTAAGGGGGAAGGATGTAATATCCGGGATATATCGTGTAATTATTTTACTATTAAATAATTATTATGTGAGTTCAGTATTTATTCTGTGAGTTAATTGTTAAATGTTATCTGTACTTGGATATTCAAAAATAATATTAATTGAGTATTTTAATTTTTATATGTCCAAAATAAAACATAGATAATTGCAATATCTTCCTAATTATTTTTATGTTGATTTATGGATTTATAAGGATCATATGAAATTTATAAAATCTATTTCCGAGTATTTAAAATCTATCTTATAAAAACGAGAACCAACCGACGTCAACCGTTGTTACGTTTTTGGAACCCGAAACTCTTCCGAGAACTCCTTCCTAACCTAATTGTAATATTCCGAGCATATTCCATGTTTCGATTTTTTCGATCCGGCGTACGGTTTGTCCTGCGCGGGTCCCGGCGCAACATTTTCGATACAATATTCATTTCGGTAAATCAATAAAACCCGTATTTTCGATAAACGGGAGCTTTTATTAAACTATCACAATTATCACTTGGTAATACATGTAACCAGGCGCTGAGACCAAGACCGCAGTACAAATTGTACTGATTTGGATAATTATCCCGAAAAACGATACCGTTTGGATCAGTTTTTACAAATAAACGTACTGTTTTATATCCGGAATGATCCAACGGGATACTAATATTTTGTAAGTATAAATAGCCTTTTTTCCATATTTTATTTCGTATCAAAATCAATTGCAGATAGTTAATTCTATAATTTTCAGATAAAAACCCTAATTACATAAACTGTTCTAAGAATCAAACAGCAAAACGAAGGCGTTATCGATCTCTGTTTTCAAAGCTTGAGTAACCAAAACGAAGGATTTGAAGTGTTCTATCAGATTCTGAGCTTTGTTTCACTACAGAATCAAAGGTTTATTTTCTGAAAATTTATTTATTTTCGAATTAAATTTATTAAAAATATGAATTTTTGTTCGGATGATTGTTTGTATGATTTGATGATTGCATGTTGTAGAGCTTGTTTTCCTGATGATTTTGATATATTATACGTCTGATTTGGAGTTCAATAACATGTTCAAATTTGAGTTTGATTTTCGAATTTTAAAATTAGGGGTTATAACCCGTATGAATGTTCTTAATTGAAATTTGGGGGTTTCTTATTATAAAATAGATTGATGTTGTGGTATAGTGTATTGTATTCTCTGTGAAATTTGCAATCTAGTCGTACAAGTTTCATGAATCAACGAGGTCTGTAGATAAGGGAGTTGTGTTTTGAAGTTTACGTCGAACCCGCCGGAAACCGGCGAGTTTCTTGATCAAATTCCGGCCAAGTCTGGGGTTATTGATGAATTTTGATTGCAGATATAGGTTCCTGGTGTTGTGTAGTTTAATTCTGGAGGTGATGGTGGTGGGAGGATGCCGGAGGTGAGTTCTCCGGCCACCCCCGATTTTCCGGCAACTGAAACTGCAAAATTGCAGTTTAGTCCCTGTATTTTTGAAGATGGTGAAGTTTAGTCCCTGTAGTTTGCAAAGTTTTCAAAAATAGGATTCCTGTTTATAAAACGTTTAAAAATCATATTTCCTATTTATTTTTATTATAAAAATTCATTTTTAATTTCTGAAAATTTTGAAAATTATTATTTTAATTCCGAAAATTATTTTTAATTCAAAAATAAATCTAAATTAATTATTTAATTAATTTCAGTTAATTTTTAATTAATTAATTGGTCAATTAATTCGAAAATTAATTGATTAATTGATTTAATTAATTATTAATTGATTTTAATCAATTATTTAATTAGATTTAATTATTTAAAAATGATTTAAAAATTCCGAAAAATAATTTCGAGCTTTAAAATATTATTCTAAATTATTTCCAAAGCTCGATAATTAGTATAAAATTGTTTCGGAGCCAGAATTGGCCTACCGAACCCTGTTTATTAACCCAAAATTGATCCAACGACCCATTTTAATTCCGAAAAATATTTTAAAAATCATTTTAAATATCAGAAAGCCTATTTATGACCCGAGACTTCTTTATAAATAATATATCATTGATTATGTGATGTATTATGTGCTATATGTGACTTGTTGATTGACTATCAGTCTATATATTCGGTGTTTACTTGATTATTGCATAACTTTCAATCCGTTAATCGGATTTGGGTAAAACGAAGGGTAGATAGAAGTATGTGTTGAATAGAACTCTATGAGTCAATTATTGATAGATGCTTATGATATGCGAGCAGAAGAGGCAAGGCGTAGGAAAGGGAAACAGGTAGTTGAGGAGTAAGACGATTGTGATTGGAAGCGAGTGCAGTGTAGTAAGCTAATACCAGGCAAGTGTTCAGAACTTTCTCGAGATATTGTAGTACTTGATAGTCTTGTTGATATTGCAAGTGCTTTGAAGCACTATACCCTAAACCTTGATTCCAGTTATTGTTCTTGAGCCGTAACCTGATTCTTTCTAGACCATTGATTGTTATATACCCAAACACGAACCTCAAGTATACGATCCTACTCCACAAATACATACAAACTAAATATTAAACACTGAACCAGATTGCTTACACAATCAAATCTTTGTATTTTATGCTTTGAAAGACCAAATCCTTGAAACCCTGAAACATTGATTCCTTTGTTATCCAATTCTTTCATTACCCAGCATCCAAGCTTTGAAATTATCTTATTGATCCTTACAAGGATTAAAACCCTTTCATTGTTAAACACTCATTATTGTTGATGATTCCGGTTATTGATTATTATTGCTTATTCTGTTATTATGTTAGAATTGGATTGTTTTTATAAAATTGTGGACCAGATTCGTGGTCAGACCATATAATGGTCAAGTTAGGCCAATGTGTGCCTTGGATCCAGTAGTTAGAGCAGTGATGTGTGCTTTGCTCGGGATTAGTGCGTGACTGATCAGTAGCCTAACCTTGGTTTTTAACATGAAAATATAATATCCAATTCTAAATCATAATCCATTGTTCACTTAATATCATAATCATGTTCACTTGATGATCATTATTCTCAGTTTTGTCATTGTGACTTGCTGAGCTAGTTAGCTCATTTGTGCGATATTGTTTCTGTTCTTTTCCAGTTAAGAAGGAAATAGTTGGTACCCCGAATCCCTAGTCCAGCGCGAGAGCTAGGGGTTCAGGTTGATCGAGCTAAGCTAGTAGGTTTCTTTTGGGATAATTTAAGTCTATAAAAGTTTGTAATAATGTTTAATACTCAGTTTTGAGTTTGGAATAGTTGGGATTTGAACAGTATGTAATATAAGTAGATGTGTGCCTTGTGTGCATACTTTAACCTGTTGCGATCCGTGGTAGTTGGTAAATAGGTATTGTTATCTTTATTATTGCTATAAGCAGGTTATAAATAAGGCGTGTGTGTGTGTGGACCCCAAACTTCTGACCTGGGTTTGGAGGGCGCTACACATACCCCTCGATAAAAATGTTTACTGTTTAAGAAATTAATTGTCAATCGATATCAGTTTTTGAAATGATTAAAAATTTGGATTTTCAGTCCCAAAGGGGGATAAATGTTTTCTTTAAATAGTGGATCTGGGCTGAGACGCGAGTCCTTTCCACACTTAAATTGTAGGCTTAAAAGTTGCCTAAGGATCCCATTAATGTTTTAGAACCCAGCGAGGTTCGGGATTACTTCGCGGCTGATCACCGGCTGTAATCCGTAGCGTCATAAAATGGTTTTTGATTAAGAAATGATTTTGGAAATATTTTGATACAAACAAATGATGCCATCACCCAAAAGTTCATCTCTTATTATTATTAGCTCTATCTTCACATTGTTATTCTTTTATATATCTTGATTTATGTTTTGTACCGTATTATTTAGCACTTGTTGACCATTTGGCTCACTACTTGCTTTCACCCTGATATTACAGCTAGCAGCTATGGTTAGATTCAAGCAGACAGCACGTAAGACTTGTGATGCTGATGTGTATGTTGGAGCTCAGGTAGAATAAGAGATAGTTTTATGCGAGGACTCGATATTAAAACCAGTTGTAATAGTTAATAGTGTCGGGCTGAACCAAACCCTAAACTGTAAGATCTTGGATTCGGTTGTATTTACTTTCTTTTAACTATTGTAATAGGTTTTATATATATGTAGTGTTAAGTTGGGGGTGTCACAGAAATCGATCAAGAAATCGCGATTTTCCGGCGAATATACGAACATAAGTAATTTGTAACCAAAATTAACAATATATATATATAAACGAAATCAAAGCTTATCCAACATACAATCTATTCATACAATCATATTCATCTAATAATCAATATAAAATTCAGAAAATCAATTCAAAGTTTCAAAAAGATTTTGAACTCGACCTAACCACTCCAGGGGTTATAATCATCAATTAAATATACCATTTGATTGCAAATTCGATAATAAAGCTTATTTACACATCCAAATCATCAAACGATCCAAGAACAAGAAACCCCCAAATCAGCTATAAACCCTAAAATTATGAATTGAAAAATTACCTATCCTCGAAATGATTTGATGATATAAACAGATATAGGATGATTTGGGCTTCATTTTGGTTACTCCAACTTGAAATTTGGAGATCAAAATCATGTTAAAATCAGCCTTGATCCTCAAGAACACCTCAAGAACAATTTTAGAGAATTTTTCAGAATTATTATTTATTTTCTGATTTTTATATAATAAAATAATAATTAAATGTTATTTATAGTTATAAACATAATACTCCCAAAATTATTTAGGGCCTAATTATATCATTTAATAAAAATAATTAGCCCAAAATTAATAATTAAAGGGAAATAATTTTTAATCCAATAAATACAAAAATTATGTCAAAAATTCCCAAAAGTTACAAATAATCCAAAAATGCAAAAATATTGAATATTTGAGAGTCCAGCAATTTTATAAAAAAAATATGGACTTGGCCAATCCCTCGAGCTGTTTAGCTATATACGCTGCACACCTTTTCTCGTACTTTAACAGATAAACGTTCAATCCAAGTATGTTCCTCAACTTAACAATTCTTCTAAAAATAATACACCGATTCCTTTTACGAGTTGTTAACGCCTGGTGCAACTGGTCTGGTTCATAGACGACTATCTCCGATTCAGGTCTTCCTATTTTAGCCTTGATTACATTGTTAAGCTTGCAACAACTTTATCACTTCAAACACTAACTATCAATAAACAAATGTACTTCCACTGGAATTCTTTATGGTAATTTATACAACGTCTTTATTACTACTACAATTTTGAATACTTCATTCACTGTTCTTCACCGACGCTTGAACATATAGATTAAATCATGTCAGTGAGTATAACTTCAAGACTGCAGTTGTCTTCTTTAACCTATGTCTTTACCATGTTTTCAATTCTTCAAATTCATATGCTTCGAACACTGTCTATTTCAATCAATGCCAATACACTGAAATTTTCTTGTGGCACTTATACATTGAATTTTCAATATTTCTAAAACCCTTAAAGTCTTTTACCTTTATTCTTCACTGAGGCATGATCATTTCAATTCCTTCAGTGACCTGTAAACAAACTTCAAGCCTTCTTCTAATCTTTAATTCTTTATATTTTTCTTGTCTTCATTTCTTCTAATTTCTTGTGTAGTCGTGGTATAATTAATATGTTCAGTTCTAGTGTTGTTCTCATGTTGAGTTATCATGTAACTGTTCATACAGCTATGCAGTCTCACCAAAAATCTCCCCCTAATTGATTGTTAAACCTGACAAATAAATTAAATAAAGAGGATAACTCAACTAACAAATAGAAAAAGTAAAGTACCAGGACTTGCAAATAATGCTACTGGTTTACTGCATCAAATTCTGCATTTCCAGATTTCTTGTGTAACTGAAATGAAAGATGTTTGTTCCTCTAGCACTGAACTGATCTTCAAGTAGTTTCATATTCATTTCCTTGGTTCTTCAGATCTCTACCTAATAACTCTTCTCAGTCTTGAAGTAATCATCAGTAGCTTCTTTTGTACATCCACATTTCCTGTTAAGAAGCACATATCTCTCTTGCTTCTCCCCTATGAGAGTCAACTGCTTAAAGGAGATCACCTGCGTTTACCACCTCTCCCGTACAATAGGATCCGCAGATAAACACTAATAGTACTCCCCTTTTGGAAAATAGCTTCTCCCCTTAAGAAGAATATTGATGAACCAAACCACTTCTTCTTATAACTAGGAAATCACCTATGTGTTCACCACATCTCCTCTTGTACAATAGGATCCGTAGTTTCAAACAACAATGGTGTGGTGTGGTGTACATGTGCTTTATCTTTTTCCTCTGGCCTTCAATTTCTCCCCCTTAGTTGAGGAATCCTCCAAACTATTATTTAAGCTATTATCTCCCTTGTAGAGAAGGAATGTATGTTGTTGTCCAAAGGAGTTCTCATATTTTACTTGGTTAGAAAAGAAATAACAAGTCATAGTCTGATCAGCCATGTCCCTTTAAATGCTGTAAAAATGGCTTCACTGTTGATTATCCTGTTAACCAATCTTCCCAACATCTTTATACCTCCCAAATGTTAGATCATAATTGTTAGGCCTAACTATTCGAATCCAATATGTATACGTTAGGTCCCTAAGAGTTAGGTTCCAGTCATAAACAGATTTGAGGTGAATTATCAAGTTGGATCCGTAGTTAGATCCCGAAGTATTAAGAACCATATTTAGGGATAGAGAATGGGATATGGTGTTTCTCTTTCTTCCTCACTGTGAGTGTGTGATTTTGTTTTGTGTACCTCACAAGTGTTTCACTCTTCTATCTACTCATGTTTATACTCATTCTCACAAGTGTATTACTTTTCTCGTAGCTCTAAAGTCCAGCTATACCTGCAAGGAAAATCACCTTAGCCATCCTTAAGGAGGTCACGGGTGGTGCAGTAGGAGTTTGCAAATCCCCATCCTTGTTAGAATCGTCAGATAAATCTGAGTCATAATCTATAAGTTGCTAGTTTCCCTTTTAGGGTTCCAGATTTGAACTCTGGGAAGGTAAATAATGATCCAAAGAATTTAGCATAAAGTTCAAAGTTTCCTTTTAATGTCTGTGAAGACGTTTCCTTGTGACTCATCAGGTAAATATGAATCATTATCAACAAGTTGTCGATCTTTAGAGATTGCTATGAAAGTAAGATTTCATGATCTTCCTTCTCGTCATATGATCCATCCCAACTCTTTCCCGATGTAATATAAGTTTTGAATGGCTGTTTCCCTAAGAAAATATTCCACCTTTGTCTCAACTCTTCAACTGAGTCCCTACTCATCCTTGTTTGTCAAGCTTCTTGTTCTGTTGTAGAAAAAACCCTGATAGTTACTTGACACATATTTCTTGTCATACCTATAGCTATCAAAACTTATTTATGTCCCAATCTCAGTCTTGTAATCACCTCTTGAACTGAATCTGTAAAAGTCTCTTATTCAGAATAGATAGGCTTGATTCTTGGATATAGCTTATGTACTCCTTGTGAATCTGATACGACTAAACTTCCCTGACATGTGAAACACTGCAATAACATTCAATCCCTCAAGTGCTTCTAACTGAGCTTCCTCTGATTCAGCTATCAGTAACTCTTACATTTTGTCCCAAGGTTCCAACTTTAATACATGTAACTGCGATATTTGTATGTCCCCACTATTCTCTCTGACCTCCTCGATTCCTGCCTTTCTAATCTCTATAATTCTTGGATAAATATAGCATTGGTACAAACCACTATGTGACTGTATAATCTGGAATCATTGGAGTTGTCTTTAAAATCTTTGAGAAAATTGTACTCGTAAAAACTTCCTTCCCTTCCTGTATCTGAAAATCCAATGGTATCCTATGGAGTAAACCTTTGAGAAAATTCCACAATTTTATTCCATAGGTCTTGAAATCAGCTTTATTGGAATAAGAATACCATTATCTTTAACTTTCGTGTTCTGGAATTGTTCGTCTTAATAGCACATGGTCTTCGTTTTCTTCGAAAGATTAAAATCATCTCTAAAAGCCTGGAGGATTCTTGAGTCTACAAATACTTTGAGAATTCTTAATTTTATATTTAAGAAAAAATTAAATTTCCAAAATTTTAAATTTCTTAGAAAATAAATTAATCAAAAATTAATATTTATGAAAAAAATTAATTTTCAAGAATTTTGAATTTTCTTAAAAATTAAAATAAAACATAAACTAATATTTAAGAAAAAATTAAATTTAAGAATTTAAAGTTTTCTGGAAAAATAAATAAATCAAAAACAAAAATTGGTGGTAACAATTTGTTAATGTGCTAGCTTGGGACCCCTTAAAAATTTTTAGCTTGTTGGATCTAACTTGCGACTCCACCATATTATAGGCCTTTACTTGCGACCCTGAGATGCTCTAAAAAATTTACTGGCGACTTGTTCTCTTTGTTCATGCCTTAGTTTAATTGGAAGCAGTCCTAACTTGCGACATCTTCTGCTAGTGTTGCTTAGTTACGACCTAAACCAAAATCAGGAGTCGCCAGTATTGCAAGTGTCGCGCGTGAAGTTCAGTTCTTGTCCAACTGCTCAAACAAATTCTTGCGTTGATTTCCCGCGCGTGTAAAACAACCTCCCACTGACTTCCTGAATTTGACAGGCGCGTTACCAGGCGAGTGAAGAACCATTCCACCATATCAATTAGCTTCCAGATGTACTTCTCGTATATATTCATATATAAATCCATGAGGGTGTTGCTACACTCCGGTAAATAAAATTAATCGTCTACAATCTAAGAACAACAAAGTTCCTAGCTACTACAAAGATCAACAAATTAAATCCTATACAATCATCTAGCTTTTGTTTGTCTAAGGATTTAATTACCGGATAACGATTTTAATGCCCCTAAGAATATACAAGAGTTAAATCAGGAATTATAACGTTTTTCCGGTGAGAAGTTAAACGGATATTCAATGTTCCTGAGCTTCTCTTTAAATCTTTGCTTCTTGTTTTGTCAGCTCTCTTTATTGGAGAAGAAGATAAACAGAACAACCGAATTGATTAGCTGATCTGCTGCTTGAGTGTAGGCTTTATATCAATTGCAATATGTGGCTAAAAATGAATCACATAAAACAATTTATTGTACAATAAAATGTGGCTGAGGAGTGAGTTGCGACTGGGGCTTCTTTTCTTTACTTGCGACTAGAGGAGAATAGCACTTAGAATTTATTCCTACATGAACTAAATTGAGACCAGAGGAGTGTTTTAGTACTTAGTTTTATTTCCATCAACTCTAACTTGCGATCTTGAGTCCCTAACAAGGAGTTTTCCTTAGTTAAATTTACACCTCCTATAACTTGCGACTACTAGGTGCACTAGTATAAGTACTTAGCCAAAAACAAGACCATGTGTGTTACTTGCGACCATGAGGTACTAGCACTTGTACTTAAACAAAAAATGAGCTCCCTGGTTTCCTTAGTCTTTTTCCTTTTCCTTTTTTTTATTTTCTCTTTTATTTTCTTTTTTTTCTTTTTCTTTTTTTTGTTTTGTTTTGTTTTTTTTTCTTTTTTTATTTAAGTTTAAATTTTAACTAAATTTATTTTATAAAATAAACTTAATTATAACTTATATAAATAAACTAATTTAGATTTATAAAATAAACTTCTTTAAAGTTTATAAAATAAATCATTTTAAGTTTATTAAATAAATTATATTAAAGTCCATTAAATAAATTTATTTATGTTAACATTTAAACTTTGAACTTCGCCAAGCCCTCGAGTTCTTTAGCTATATATCCTGCACACCTCTTTTCGTACTTTAACAGATAAAAGTTCAATCCGAGTACGTTCCTCAACTTAACAATTCTTCTAAAAAAATACCCAGATTCCTTTCATGAGTTGTTCACGCCTAGTGCAACTGGTCTAGTTCACAAAAGACTAACTCCGATTCAGGTCTTCGTATTATAGCCTTGATTATATTATTAAGCTTGCAACAACTTTATCGCTTCGAACACTGACTATCATAAATATATGTATTTTCACTGGAATCCTTTATGGTACTTTAGACAACATTTTTATTGCTACTGCAATTTTGAATACTTCATTCTTTGTTCTTCACTGACGCTTGAACATATAAATGAAATCATGTCAGTGAGTATAACTTCAAGATTGCAGCTATCTTTTTTAACCTCTGTCTTTACCATGTCTTCAATTCTTTAGATTTCTATGCTTCAAACACTGTCTATCTTCAATTAATTCCAATACACTAAAATCTTCAGGTGGCACTTATACATTGAATTTGCAACATTTCTGAAGCCCTTAAAGTCTTTAACCTTTATTCTTTACTAATGCATAATCATTTCAATGAACTTCTTTCAGTGACCTGTAAACAGACTTCAAGCCTTCTTCTAATGTTTTGATTCTTTGTATTTACCTTGTCTTCATTTCTTCTGATTTCTTGTGTAGTTATAGTATAATTAACATATCTTGTTCTAGTGTTATTCTCGTCTTGAGTTATCACGTAACTGTTTATACAGCTACACAGTCTCACCAATAGTTCTCTATAGGTATATTTGACGTGTTGAGGTCTCTTCATATTTGCATGCTAAATGACTTGTCGATATGTCTGAGATCTCTACATGTAGAATTGACTTGTCGATATCTCAGAGATCTCTATATATATTTTGACTTGTCGATATCTCTGTGATCTCTAATGATAAATTGACTTGTCGATATCTCCAATCTTCACATCTTTATTTTGACTTGTCGATATCTCTGATTTATCTTCATGTACAAATGACTTGTCGATATATCCAATCTTTATATCTTCATTTGACTTGTCAATATCTCTGAGACTTCTCTATAAGCCATTTTGGACTTCTCGATAAGTCATTCTGGAGTTCTCTAATGACTTCTCTATATTACTTGATCTGTGACTTATCGATATCTTGACTTAAAAACATTTTTCATAAAACAATTTATTCAACTCCAAGCTTCTTCACTTTTCTCTGAGGCATGATCATGTCTTAATCTTCTTCCAGAGTTTATTCCTTAGCTTGAATATATTTATAGAAAAATACTTCACTCTAATCTTCTAACCATTTTACACACTCAAGTAATACAATACAAAATATAAAGTTAATTATCAAACAATTAAATCTTAAGGTTGTCAATGTTACTTAGTCTTGTTATTATATAGGCATGTCTTGCACAACATTTTGAATCTTAAATAAATTTATTCTGTCAAGATGTTGAACAACCAAAGGATTGGAAGTAGTAAGGTTTCCTTATTGATTGAGAAAATTATAACCTACAGAAGAAAAAAATGATATTGTTCATGAAAGCTTCGAATCCATTATACATTCAGATATTACTGAATGGTTCTTATGTTTTGATGGAAGTAGTAACCAATTCATTAACCGTTACTAGTTGGAGAATTCCTTCGACATCTACTCCCAGGGATCAGTCCAATATATATGGATATTGACAAGGAGATGATGAATCTGGACACAAGCTTCAACTCATAATAGTGGAATCGATTGACAAGGATATGAGTCATGAACTCTCATAAAGTAATAGTGCAAAGGAAATATGGGAAACCATTGAACTATTATTGGAAGGTACTGCTGAAGTCAAAGAAAACATAATGGATATCCTGATGACTCAATATGAAGCATTTAAACTACAACCGGGAGAAACAATGTCTTCACTCTTTAAAAGATATGCAAGACTACTAATTGAATTGAAATTATTGGGAAAAATTTATCTGATGCGTGAGTCAAATAGGAAGTTCATGCTTACTCTACCAGTCCACTTGGAATAGAAGAACACATCCATTAGAGAGAGTGTTAACTTTATCACTATGCCCCTGAATGTGATTTATAGAAAATTGAGAACCCGTAAATTGGAATAAGAGTAGAGAGCTATAATCTATGGCCCTGGTTCTGTTGACATCAAGAGTACGACACTTACAAAAACCACTGCACTTGTTGCTCGTGAACCTGAAACTTCAGAAGTTAAGATTGCACCCTCCTCAACTATCAAGGAAATTATGATAGCTGAAGCCGGAAGATGAAAGTAAGTTTTATAATTAGGAGGAATTTAAAGAGTTGGAAGATAAATCAATGGCTGACATAGCTTTAAAATACGGTTATGTTAGATTTCGAAGAAAACCCGACTACAAGTCTAGGGGTTCATCTAGAAGATTTTAGAAAGGAAGCTACTCATCAAAATCTGGTTCAGAGGAGGGTACAAGTCAAGCTGGGTGGAAAAAAACAAAACAAGATGCTACAACTGCAATGAATTGGGGCATTTTTCATCTGAATGTAGAAAGCCAAAGGCAGCAAAAGGAAATGATTTCTATGAAAGAAAAGAAACTTACAAAGATCTGAAGAAATAGAATGAGAAGCTGAAACAGAAGCTGAATGCATATATAGTTAAGTAGAAAGGAAGAGCATATATTGGTAAAAAAAGCTAGGATGATACCTATTCGAATGAAGATGAAGAGTATGTAAATCTAGCTCCTACGGCAGACTCTGCAGAGGAATCACCACGATCCTCTGAGGTTCATGATCTTACCACTATTGATATATCTGAATATAAATCTACTGTGCATGAACTTACTTTAAAATTGTATAATATTAATAAAAGCATGCTTGCATATAAACTTGAAAAAGATAAACTAGTTCTTAAAGTTAAGAATCTGACCTTAAGGAATTAAGAACTAGAATTGCTTGTAGTTTCCTCAGAAGACCTTAAGCAGAAGAATGAATACCTAGAGAATAAGGTAAAGTCCAACACAGATATAGAGGCCATTTTTAGAACCCAAGTTGGTGACCTAGAGAAGATTTTGTAGGCCTTCAAGAATACAGCTCTGACTCAGTAGGAGATAATAGATAGTCAAAGTTTTAAGTCTAAGACAACAATATGACTTGGCTATCCAAAGTGAGCAGGTATGAAACATGTTGGTGCATCAGAGAAAAATGACTTTGTCTCTGAAAAGTACCATATATTATTAGGGATGATGTATCTCCATTGTTCACTGAGTCTGTTTCAGAATCTTTAGATAAAGTGCATTTGTTAATAAATGAAGAATTGGTTGATAAGGTCAAAAAGAAGAAGAAGAAGGTAGAGGAATCCCCTACAACCCCTAAGATTTCAGTTAGAAAGGAGAAACCCAAAACTGACTAAGGTAACAAGGTGGATAAATAAGGACTGGATACACTTAAGAAATCAGTGACCACATATGACTCTAAAGCTGATGAGAGTGTTAAGGTTAAGTTTAAGAATAATAAGAATGGTAAGGTAGGTGCGAATAAGAAGTCTAATTTTACAGCTTCCTCATCTGTATCTAGAAAATTATGTAATAAATGTAACTCTGTTGCACACCCTAACACAAGCATGTACTAAGGTTAAAGTAGAATCTGTTGCATCTTCTAGTATGCCTGCCATGCCTAACATGCCTAGTTTTTATGAGCCCTGTGGTATAGCTAGTTATATGCCGTGTGTATTTATTATCATGTCGGACTATTTTAAAGCTTTTATGCAAATGCTAGCACTTACATTGACATTAAGACAAGCATAAGTAATGAGCGCACACAGGAAAGGACGGTAATATCTCTTAAAGTTGGAAAGGTTACACATGTCTCTTAGTCTGACAACATAAATATGAAGACTAATAGTGAGAGGGAAACAATCAAAGTGAAAGTTAATCCTGTTGAGATTTCATCATATGTTGATCTTGCTTCTACCCTTAAACCTTCAGGACCCAAACAAGTTTGTGTACCAAAGTCTTTTTAATCAATCTGTGATTATAAGGAAAGGTACGGAAAGAGAAGATCATGTAGATTGTGGGCAGCAGGTATTCTAGACACATGATAGGAGAAAAGACCCTACGTACAGGAGTGGTTGAGAAAGATGGCCCTATAGTTACCTTTGAAGATGACAACAAAGGATTTACTATGGGATATGGCAATTTGGAAATTAGAAATGTCATCATTGAAAACATCTCTCTTATGGAAGGATTAAAGCATAATCTTTGGAGCATCGATCAATTTTATGACAAGGGATACAATGTTGACTCCAGAAAAGAAAGTTATTTGGTCACAAACAAGAAAGATGAGAAGCTTGCTATATAGGGAGTAAGAAAAGGTAATATATTCGTAGTTGACTTCAGTTTTACATGTGATGGGGTGTTTCTACAACAAAGCTTCATCAGAACAAAGTTGGTTATGGCATTAGAAGCTCTCACACTTGAATTTCAAGACAATGAACTTACTGGTAAAGAGGGAGTTGGTGAGAGGTTTACCACAGATAAAATGGTATCAAAAAGGACTCTGTAAAGTATGTGAAAAAGGGAAGTCAAAGAAAGCATCACACAGAAGTAATCTCAAAAAGTCATCAACTGTCACTAGAAAATACTTCTTTCTATCTAGAGATTGAACATTTAATGGGCCAAAATAATCCATGTTAATCAGTTATAAAGGTTTGGTGATAGATGTCGCAGTCTTGGTTTTGTGATTTGATCTTTTTAGCTTTCCTTTCTGACATGCCTCACACACTCCTTCTTGAGAGAATTCGAGTGCAGGTATATCTCTCACCAGTTCCTTCCTTACAAGAGAATTCATTAACCTCAGATTTAAGTGAGACAACTTCTTGTGCCATAGCCAAAATTCTTCATTTGTTGCATTAGAGTAAAAGCAACATATCTCTCCCTTGTAACTTATCTTCAAATCAGCAACGAACGAGCTTCCTTTTCTTACACCAGAGAGGTCCAACTCTTTGTCCTTCTTGTAAATAATTGAACAGTGATCTTCATCAAATTGTGATAGCAAGATTATATCACATGTCATGTGCCTTGAGCATCCATTATCCAAGATTCAGATGGCTTCTTTATTCGTGTCCTGCATTTTCAAATGATACTAGGTTGTCTTTGGTACCTAAACAATTTTGGGTCCAGATAACTTAGAAATAGTTTTATCATTATTATTCTTTGAAATTAGTTTCCATGTATCTTTTGATGTGTAGGTAAATGAGATGTTCAAATATATTACAATCAAAATCAAATAGCAAATCATGTAGTTTACAATGTCACTGAAGGAATCATGTAAAATGATATATATGTGAACACTTTTAGCAAACTCTGCATTCATGCCTATCCACTCAACCTTTTTAGTATACTATTTAACATGTTATATACAACATATATTTAAGCTTAACAACATCTTTTAACAATCAGTTTGTATTTAGAAGATGATATATCTATAGAGATGAAGGCTTGTACCTAACTTGAAGATTCACCAACATATTTTATTTTAACCATCTAAACATAGTTCTTGTGCACACACTTTTCACCATCATTATTTTCATTCCACCATATTCCTTTATCCATACAATCCTGACCCTGTCGTTTCTTGAATAAAGTTTTATATTTTTTGCAAGTTTCAGATCCATCTCATTCTTGAATTCAGTCAATAGCTGATTTCCCTTTGTATTGCTTAGCATTTGATAACTCATTATTTTATTAAGATCTTTGACTATATGTTTGTCTACAACCTACTCTAATACCACTTGTTAGAAAATAAGGATCCCAAAACTAGGAAGAGGGGGGCTTGAATGACTAGTTCAGATCTTTCTGAATATTATGAAACTATGCAACTCAAAAATAAAATTAACTGCATAAATCAAAACTATGTAAGAATACGAAGATATTCTAATCAATTTACTTTACATTAGATATTAAGAAATCATGCTACAATTCCCAAAAAAAAATAATGGTGTTTTTCTTGGCTTCTTCTCAAGAAAAAATTCTTGAGTTTGGCTTACAGAGAGAGAAAAGATATATCAGTTTTTATCTCCTATATGTTACACAACAAAATAATGGGTGTTGCACTCAATATATAAAAGACAATGGACTACAGGATGTGCACACACATTTATAACTAGTTGTCCTATTTTGCAGAGGCGACACGTTTCAGCTTTTGTAAGGACCAATTTATTCTTCCATATGCTCCATTTCTTTGTTTTATCTTTTCTCTTTTTTTCTCTCCAAGTTTAGTTTTAGGCTTGACACTTGTCCATGGATCACCTCCATGTACAATATGTTGATAGTGATCTATTTCTTCTTTTATAGTAATGTGTACCCTTAGTAAGATATCATGAATTCCATTTGACTTGACTATATTATTAGAGTTTACTTTAGATTTGTCAACATAGTACATTTTATACTTCATCATATAACATTTTTCTTGACTTCCCAATGTAGTACAGAATCAGACTTTACGATCTGAAACAAGTTTGGACTTCTCGATATAGGCCAGATTTGGACTTCTCGATATGGTTGTAAATTCTAATAGACTTCTTGATAAGATTATAAACTCTGATGGACTTCACGATACAATTATAAACTATGATAGACTTTACGATATTGGAATTAGAGAATTCTGCAACTTATTGACTTCTGGAGTCTTCTTCTTGTAACTTGCTGCTTGAACAATTTACATTGAACTTCTTCCAAGTTTATTTATTCTATATCTATTATATGAAGGGTTTTTAGCACATAAACGCAACGAAAACGTAAATTTAAATTTTAAAAAAACCGAAACCCTCTGCAGGATCCATGCGAAAAATAATATTTAATTCGTAGTTCAGTATGTTTACCTTAAGAAGCTTTACGTTAATGGAAAGATGAAGGTCTTTAATAGCGATCCAAGAACGATGAACGGAAATCCCTAGCAGCTGCTCCTCAAGTGTGAAGCACTCCACCGGTATCCACCAAGAGTACAATGTGATGGAGGAGGAAGGGGTTGAGAGAATTCGTCGGCTCCCTCTTGTCCTACTTTAGAATTATGGTTAATTATTTGGGTTGAGGCAAATAGGGTTTATAATAGTATATTTATAGGCAAAATTTTCAGCTAAAATTTTCCATAAAATATTATTATTATTAACCCTTTAATTAATTATTCTTATTAACCAATTAACTAATAATTAAAACACCTTTTAATCATTAATCCCTATTCTAAACACTTTAGAAAAATAATTCTCTCACTTGATTTAATTTCCAAAATTAAATTTTTAATTAATAATATTAAGAATTAATTAAATCTCATTTAATCAATTATTAAATCTGCTAATTAATTATTTATTTCACAAATAAATAATTACCAGCCATTATTAATTAATTCTTCCACCATTAAATCATTTTCTTTTATGGTGTGACCTTGTAGGTTCAATATTAAGCCGGTAGTAAAAATAAATAATAATAAAACTATTTTATCATTATTTATATAAATTCTCTAATTCATTAAATATGATTAATTAAGAAATTAATCATATTTATTCTACATCGTGAGGGATACTTCTCAGCATATCGCGACTATTTGGATAATACGAATTCACTGCTAAGAATACCAAGAACCTATTTAGTGAGTAGTTACCGTACAAATAACTCCTTCTACCCTGCAATGTCACGATTAAATACAAGGCATGGAACTTGTGTCAAGCCTATCTTATTTAATCACTTGCTTTCCCATTCACTATGCTTAGTTCTATTTAATGAAAATTAGAAACTCCTTTCTAATTTCATTCACTCTGGCCAGAGATTCCTAAACTAGCATAAGTGGATCAACATTGAACATTCTCTTCCTTTACTGGAAGGGGTAGATCCTTTATTGATCATACACTATCTTCGTGTACAAATTTCTATACCCAGTAGAGCCCTTATAATTGTCCCTTGAGACTAAGAACTAAACCAAAGCATAGTTCAGTGTACACAAGATGACTATGATGACCTCAAGTCTAAGGATACTTGTACAACTATCACTATGTGAACAACTGCTGACACGTGAGTGAACTCCATCAGTTGTTCAGCTGTGTGAGTCATGTTCAGTGAACTTATTCTATAATAAGCACCTACATACTAGCTATGGTGTCACCACACAAATGTCTATGAGAACAGACATCCTTCATAATGAAGTAAGCATAGTATGTACCGATCTTTGCGGTTTACTAATTACCAGTTAGTAATCCTACGACCAGGAAATATTTAAGTTTAGAGTTATCTTTTAGGTCTCATTATTATAATCTCATCATAATCCATAAAAAGCTTTACTCTAAACTATGGTATATCTTATTTAAACACTTAAATAGATAAAGCCCGCAATAAAACCAAAACAAGTCTTTTATTAATATCAATGAAATCAAAACAGATTACATAAAAGTTATTCCTAAATTATCATACATGATTGGACTTAGGACACATCTCTTTCAATCTCCCACTTGTACTAAAGCTAATCACTCTGGTATCTAATACCCATCTTGTCTTTATGACGATCAAAGTGACTTTGAGAAAGTGGCTTTGTGAGTGGGTCTGCTACGTTGTTATGTGTGTCAACTCTCTCGACGTTGACATCTCCTCTATTTTCAACTCAGATTCACCACCAAAAACAAGAAAAATGTCCTGAGTCCTTCGCAAGTACTTAAGGATGTTTTTCACTGCTTTCCAGTGGTCTTCACCTGGATTGGACTGATATCTGCTCGTCACACTAATTAAATAAGCAACATCATGCCTTGTACACAATATCGCGTATATGATAGATCCTATTGCTGAAGCATAAGGAATCTTACTCATACGCTCTCTTTCCTCAGGTGTCTTAGGAGACATTTTTTCGGAAAGGGACACTCCATGGCTCATCGGTATGAGACCTCTCTTGGAGTTTTCCATGCTAAACCTTTTAAGCACTTTCTGGATATATGTACCCTGGGTAAGACCTATCATTCTTCTAGATCTATCTCTATAGATCTTCATACCGAGAATGTAGGATGCTTCTCCCAAGTCCTTCATGGTGAAGTTCTTGGATAGCCATACTTTGACTGATTGTAGCATCGGTATATCATTTCCTATAAGAAGTATGTCATCCACATACAATACAAGAAATGTTACCGCGCTCCCACTAACCTTCTTGTAGACACATGGTTCATCTATGTTTTTGATAAAACCAAACTCTTTGATTGTCTCATCAAAACGGATGTTCCATCTACGAGAAGCTTGCCTTAAACCATATATGGTTCGCAGCAGCTTACACACTAGGTGTTCATTTCCCTTGGAAAGAAAACCCTCTGGCTGTGTCATATACACTTCCTCCTCAAGTTCCCCATTGAGGAAGGCCGTTTTCACGTCCATTTTCCAGATCTCATAGTCGTAGTAATCAGCAATCGCAAGCAAAATCCGAATTGATTTTAACAGGGCTACAGGTGAAAAATTTTCATCAAAGTCAATCATTTGCCTTTGTTTGAATCCTTTTGCCACAAGCCTGGCCTTATAGGTCTCCACCTACCCATCTGCTCCAATCTTTCTTTTGTATACCCACTTGCACCCAATAGGCTTAACACCTTCAGGCGCCTCAACCAAAGTCCATACTTGGTTGGTATACATAGATTCTATTTCGGATTTCATGTCACTATGCCATTTCTCTGAGTCAACACTACTCATAGCCTCATTATAGGTCACAGGGTCATCATCATCAATGATTGACAACTTATTGTCATTTTCAATGACAAGGCCATAATACCTCTCAGGTTGGCGAGACACTCTCCCTGACCTACGAATGGGCTGTTCCACAGAAGGTTGTTCAGTCTGAACAGGTGTTTCCAATAGATCCGTAGTAGTTTGTGCTTCTTGAACTTCATCAAGTTCAATTTTGCTCCCACTGTTTCCTTCAAGGATAATCTGCTTTTCCAAGAAGGTAGCATGTCTGGAGACAAACACCCGATGATCGGTGTAAAAGTAATACCCTAAAGTCTCTTTAGGATATCCCATAAAATTACATTTTACGGATCAAGATTCTAGCTTATCAGGGTAACTTTCTTGACATAAGCTGGACATCCCCAAATCTTAACGTGTTTAAGACTCGGTTTCCTTTCTTTCCATATCTCATATGGAGTTTGAGGAACAGATTTGGAAGACACCTTATTCAGTAAATATGCTGAGGTTTCTAATGCATAACCCCACAGGAATACTGGAAGATTCGCATAGGTCATCATGGACCGAACCATGTCTAACAAAGTTCGATTTCTCCTTTCAGATACCCCATTTAACTGTGGAGTATATGGACGAGTCCATTGGGAGACTATACCATTTTCTTTGAGATAATCTAGAAACTGTCCATTCAAGTATTCATCACCTCGATCTGATCAAAGAGTTATAATACTGTGTTTGGTTTGTTTCTCCACTTCATGTTTATATTCTTTGAACTTTTCAAAGGCTTCAGACTTGTGTTTCATCAAATACACATATCCGAATCTAGATCTATCATCTATGAAAGTAATAAAGTATAAAAATCCACCCATGGCTTGCGTAGACATTGGTCCACATACATCTGTGTGTACCAATCCTAGCAAATCTACAGCCCTCTCTCCATGTCCACTAAATGGAGATTTGGTCATTTTACCCAATAGACAAGACTCGCATGTAGGATATGATTCAAAATTAAAGGGGTCAAGTAACCCTTCCTTATGCCATGTCCGCAGTTTATTTTCAGTAATATGACCTAGCCTACAGTGCCATAAATAGGTCAGATTTTCATCATCTCGTTTTCTTTTATTAGTTTGTTCAATCTGAAGTAAATCATGCTCTACGTCACATACATAGAGACCATTATTTAAAATGCCATGTCCTAAAAGAACATTATCTCTAAGGATAGAACATTCATGATTCTTAATAATAAATGAAAAACCATCCACATCCAACATAGGAATAGAAACAATATTCCTCACAATAGAGGGAACGTAATAATAATTATTCAAAATAATAGTCTTGCCCGTAGGCATACGTAAACTAAATGATCCTACAGATATGGCCGCAACCCTTGCTCCATTGCCCATACGTAGAATCACCTCATCTTTTTCAAGAGTCCTACTTCCCTTTAGTCCTTGCAACGAATTGCAAATATGAGAACCACAGGCGGTATCTAATACCCAAGTAGAAATTTGACCTAGTGACATATTAACTTCGATCATGAACATGCCTGAATCAGAAGCGGTAGTCTCACTACCCTTCTTCTTTAATTCTACAAGGTAAACCTTGTAGTTCATCTTCCAGTGCCCCAACTTGTTACAGTGAAAACAAATAGCTAAATTAAGACCAGTCAACTTGTGAGTATCTAGTATGCTTCGGAGTGATAGTGCAGAATACATGACGAATATAGTAAAACTGTAAATGATAAACACATAACAACACTTAGCAAATATTCAATTTCATTTCAAAACACTATATGAATCGGGTCTTTATTCATAAGTTTCTCCCACTAGTTTATCTAATTTATTCAACCCCCTAAGTGAAAATTAAGCATTCATAATGCTAGTGGGAATAGGGATCCTAAATTCCATCACACAACCTCGGCTGTGGCACGAAACGTCATGTGATGTTCAATAGGCAGATAACACTTGTCAATTACATCTTATGTTATTCCCTAATATAACTTTAGCCTCTTGAATAATTAAGTCACGGCTGTGGCACGAAAAACTCAATATTCTAAGTCAAGTCTAACCCAACATTTCGTGCAATTGAATCAGTCTCCAACGGCCCACGGTTGTGGCACGTACCGACCTTTAGATTCTAATTCAATGTACACATCTCTATGTAATAGACAAGTATTTCTTATTTCGAAATCAAAGCCCTCGGCTGTAGCATGAAACGACAATGATTTAAAAATAAGAACCACTTTCTACCATGTTGGAAGGCTATGACCGACACAAGCCCGTTGTGTCATTGGCCAATTACTACTTGATATTATTTAATTTTAGAGGGATTATATTACATTACAATCATAATCATATTATAAAGAGATTCTTCCTTTTAAATTAAATATTTCAAATCAATAATTGATAATCAGATAATTCTCAGATCGGGTGGAGCATTGTCAAGAGGCATCACTTAATAACCCTTGCTTACAGATAGAAATCTGTTGTTGACAGAATCATCCTTTCTCTCAATATTGAAAATTCATATTCAATTACTTGTTTCATAAACACAAGAATCTCATGATCGTATTCATAATATTTATTGTTAAGGCAAGAAACGATTCTTATTCTAGATTTTCTAGAGCACGCCTTATATTGATTTAAGTTCACCTAAATCTATCATCGTATGGTAAACATAGGCATATATCTCATATATGAAATTAAATAAACAAGTAAATGTAAAGTGCAATAAAGTAAATGTGTTTGGTTATGGCCCCATCCTATGTGATCTTTATCAAGCTCATGATAAAGATCAAGGTCAATCTAATATGGTGATGGAAATAAATACAACTACTTATTACATAAGTCTTCTTGTATGCCTCATCTTCTTCTTTGTATCACCTCTATTGGATAGCCTTCTTGAGTCTTCAATTACATTACATGATTGAAAGTAAAACTAATGTAATGAACTTACAAGAATAACTCGAGTTATATTCGAGATTTATGATTACAAAGATTGACGACATGCAAGTCGTATTTAAAACCAAAACCAAAACCATTACACTAAGGTCGAAAGGCCATAACTATCCACCATGCTCATACAACACATAAAAGCATGTTAAAACACATAATATGATCTTAACATATCATATTATCCATGATCTAGTCATAAAAAGAAAATATGACAAAAATCAGAAAAATCAGAATCAAATCAGAAAAATAAGAATCACTGTTTACGGGCAGTAAACGATGTCAAACGCCTTACAGAAGAGTTGTTGATAGCTTTAGCTATCAGTTTTGTTCAGACGCTCATTTACCTATGGAATAAGGTATTCGTTTTTGTAAATCGGACACCAGACCCAGATTTCAGCAAATCTGCAGCAGCCAATTCAGAATCCGTATCTAATATGATTCTCATAATTAGAACAAACATAAATCATGTATATATCAGTATATATACAGATTACATAATCATCTTATGATTATACAACTCACCATACATATATAAGCATATTATATCAACATCAAATCATGGCGAATCACGTATATGCTCATTGAAGGGTTTTTAGCACATAAACGCAACGAAAACGTAAATTTAAATCTTAAAAAAACCGAAACCCTCCGCAGGATCCATGCGAAAAATAATATTTAATTCGTAGTTCAGTATGTTTACCTTAAGAAGCTTTACGTTAATGGAAAGATGAAGGTCTTTAATAACGATCCAAGAACGATGAACGGAAATCCCTAGCAGCTGCTCCTCAAGTGTGAAGCACTCCACCGGTATCCACCAAGAGTACAATGTGATGGAGGAGAAGGGGTTGAGAGAATTAGTTGCCTCCCTCTTGTTCTACTTTAGAATTAGGGTTGAGGCAAATAGGATTTATAATAGTATATTTATAGGCAAAATTTTCAGCTGAAATTTTTTCATAAAATATTATTATTATTAACCCTTTAATTGATTATTCTTATTAACCAATTAACTAATAATTAAAACACCTTTTAATCATTAATCCCTTTTCTAAACACTTTAAAAAAATAATTCTCTCACTTAATTTAATTTCCAAAATTAAATTCTTAATTAATAATATTAAGAATTAATTAAATCTCATTTAATCAATTATTAAATCTGCTAATTAATTATTTATTTCACAAATAAATAATTACCAGCCATTATTAATTAATTCCTCCACCATTAAATCATTCTCTTTTATGGTGTGACCCTGTAGGTTCAATATTAAGCCGGTAGTAGAAATAAATAATAATAAAACTATTTTATCATTATTTATCTAAATTCTCTAATTCATTAAATATGATTAATTAATAAATTAATCATATTTATTCTACATCGTGAGGGATACTTCTCAGCATATCGCGACTATCCGGATAATACGAATTCACTGCTTAGAATACCAAGAACCTATTCAGTAAGTAGTTACCGTACAATTAACTCCTTCTACCCTGCAATGTCACGATTAAATACAAGGCATGGAACTTGTGTCAAGCCTATCTTATTTAATCACTTGCTTTCCCATTCACTATGCTTAGTTCTATTTAATGTAAATTAGAAACTCCTTTCTAATTTCATTCACTCTGGCCAGAGATTCCTGAACTAGCATAAGTGGATCAGCATTGAACATTCTCTTCCTTCACTGGAAGGGGTAAATCCTTTATTGATTATACACTATCTCGTGTACAAATTCCTATACCCAGTAGAGCCCTTATAATTGTCCCTTGAGACTAAGAGCTAAATCAAAGCATAGTTCAGTGTACACAAGATGACTATGATGACCTCAAGTCTAAGGATACTTGTACAACTATCACTATGTGAACAACTGCTTACACGTGAGTGAACTCCATAAGTTGTTCAGCTGTGTGAGTCATGTTCAGTGAACTTATTCTATAATAAGCACCTACATACTAGCTATAGTGTCACCACACAAATGTCTATGAGAACAGACATCCTTCATTAATGAAGCAAGCATAGTATGTACCGATCTTTGCGGTTTACTAATTACCAGTTAGTAATCCTACGACCAGGAAATATTTAAGTTTAGAGTTATCATCTTTTAGGTCTCATTATTATGATCTCATCATAATCCATAAAAAGCTTTACTTTAAACTATGGTATATCTTATTTAAACACTTAAATAGATAAAGCCCGCAATAAAACCAAAACAAGTCTTTTATTAATATCAATGAAATCAAAACAGATTACATAAAAGTTATTCCTAAATCATCATACATGATTGGACTTAGGACACATCTCTTTCATTATATACAGAATTGTTACACAAAATTTCCCTAAACTCTTATAGCATTATGAGTTGTCTACAAAGTGATCGAGACAGGTATATTGAAACCTATCACTAATCCAAATGGTAGAATCTACTTGGTCATGTAAAGAGACATTGATACTTGAGTAGGCTTGTTATGATGGTAAAGATATGTCATGCACCTAACAGATAATCAGTCTGTTAATATGTGAGTGATTGCTTTACGAAACGTGGAATGACATGGAAAGTCTACGACGTAGCTTTGAGAGTAATTTAAGGAAAAACAGCTTGAAGAACATGGTACATCTCCTGCACAAAAGGAAGTATAAGGTGCAGATGTCGGCATTCTACTTGTAGTAGTGCAATCAGGAATCTCTTACTGTAATATTTATAAGTCATGCCAAAAAAGTAAAAGGCATCCTTATACACTGTCTTATGAGTGTACTGGACCTTCTTTATATATGTGTAGTTTTAGCATATTTTGCATCCGAGTTCCAAAGATCTTAGGAGTGCAAAAACACTTCAAACTCTCTGAAGAAACAGATGATGAGATTGTATTTTTACAAAATCAGGTTGTAGCAACATTCAAAATTAATACAACTACTAAGTTTATGTACTATTTACAAAAAAAAGGTTTGAGTATTTGTTTGTGTATGTTTCTTTTTTATTTTACATCTTATAAAATAATACATACACACACACACAAAGCTCAAGTTGTTATAACACTTAACCGAATCAGATTCAAGGAAGAACCCCTAAAGAATAAAAAATACATTCACTGTAATAACCCGAATTTTTGGGATTTTGTAAACCAGTCAATGAATAGTAACCCTAACAATAGGGGGAAACTTTTTATCCCACACTATATTATGAATGGTAAGTTGAGTTTCCGAGTCGATATTGGGATTATACGTACCAAATGAGTGTATGTAAAATTTGTTAGTTTTTAAAGAAAACCAATTTTGTAAAATGACCTTATCAACTACCAAGGAATACGAGAATCACGTTATGATCAAGAATTTAGAATCCTATGAATAAAACCCAAGTACAAGATTACAAATTGTAAAGGATTTATAAGAAAATGATTACCCCACGGATCGCTTACGAGAAATTATCACAATAACAAACAAGCGACCAAGTGAATACGTAAGCGAATAAATAAACGTATCAAGCCCAAGGAATCTACCGATGCAATCCATTCAAATAAATTAACCCAAGATGTAATTAGTGAATTTTAATCAAATAGTATTGTAAATAGTAATGTGATGTAGTGACTAGTGAGAAGCATGGAAGTAGTACTTGGCTAGACTTGTAGGTTTTGACAAAGGTCATGCTTGCTTAATTTGTTCAAATATATACATATCTAATAATATAGAAAATCAACCAACACATCAAAATATAACCAAGCAAGCAAGAAAAGCCAAGAACCCCTCACCATTTCCATTCGGCCCTTTCTAAAAGAAAGAGAAATCAAATTCAAATCTTCAACTTCAAGCCATGGATAAATATTCAAATTAATTCCCAAGATTCCTCTTCATCAAAATAAGGTAGGTTAAATCTTTCAAAGCTTTTTATTGAGGTTTACTTGGTTAAATAAAATGGTGAAAGAGATGATGAATAGTGACAAATAATAATTTTTAGTGTTTTCTTGAATTGCTTGGAAAGATTAATGCTTTTAAGCACACCAAGAACACACCAAGCATCATCTATCAAGAAGAGAACCTCCCAAGCAACCAATAAAGGTATAAAAATTCTTTCAAACTTTGAGTAAGTTTAAGTTTCAAGAAAAGTATGAATCTTGAATAAAAGTATAGTTTGATGGTTGGTTTGTTAATTTTAAGAGCATTAGTATATTGGATGTTAAGATTTATATTGTGGCCTCAAAAACTTGATGTTTTAAAGATTATTGGGTAATTAAGATGTTGTATTGATTATTTTTGGTTGATGATTAGTAATTTAGAGTTCAAACGAAACACGAATCGTTAACATAACGCCGTTATAACGCCCGAATCGTGACACTAAGTTTTTTATAAAGTTACAGAATGTATAAACTGTGATTTTTTGAAAACTAAGACTTAATAATAATATATCTTGTTGTAAGGATTGTTTAGGAGATTGATTCTCTTAATTTCGATTTATTGTTCGAACGTTAGGTCCATTTTAGTGAAAACGATTTACGTGACAAAAACTGCTACAAATTACGAACTTTGGAAGTATAAACGATGGACTTAAATTTATTATAAAATCATGAAAATTTTATATAGAGTAATAAATAGAGAATAAAAACTTCCATAAAAATTTCAACTGAAAATATTTATTTTTCAATTTTATAAAAATGTCGGAGCCGGGATCGCGCGAGTAGAATTCCTTAAGAATCGCTAGAGGAGCCGAGTGGTAAAAGAAAATGAGAATAATGGACAAAAAGGATTGTGAAATGAAATGAAGTTAATGAATACTCGTACCTTATTAAAATGACGAGAGTAGAGTAAGTCGTGTTATGCGATTATAAATATTACGTATTTAACAAATGGCGATAAATATGATTAAAGACTAAGGGAACAACAATGTTCTTGATTTTAGATTATCAGACAAACTCGAGAGCACCCTCTACCTCAAAACCCCCAGAAAAGTTTACAAACTCTACTCCACATACTGTTGTGTTGTGAAGATTTAATTTACTGCATTTCGTATAAATATCATATTTGCCATGATAGCAAATTATGAGTTTTTACGTATCGATATTGATTGAAATTACAATGCATATATCGTAGACTATGTTAACGCTAGAGAGTAGCGTGATGATAATTTGTAGACCATGGGTCGGTCAGCTTGTATTAATTAAAAATCTGGAAATCATTCCGGAGATATTTTGGACGATTAAAAGTCCGTAAGTATTTTATTCCAAGGGACTCGATTTCCTCTTGCGAAGTATTAAATACCTCGAATTTATTTAAAATAATTTCTAAAGATCGTATTCCGTCAACTATATTTAATTACTCGAACAATGAATATTATTTCAGATATTCATATAAAAAGGAGAAGTATTCTTCGACGATTATTTTATTTTAAACTCAATTATTTAATATTTATTAAAGTTTAATTTAATTTCTTAAACATAAATTAGTTGAGGAGTATTATTTCAAATACTATTTTAAAATATAATTATTAGAGTTTTAATTATTTAATGATTATTATTTAATTATTAAATATATATTAAATGATTTAATATGATTTAAAAATCATCAAACCTATTTTAAAATATTTTCTGAGTTCAGAATATCATTCTAATACTTTCGGATCGTCAAAAAATATGATCTCGACATAGTTTAATTATTTTGATCATAGTGTCAAAAGAAACCCCCTATAATAATTTATCCGTTGACAGCGGTCAACTCAGATTATCTTAGTACTTCTTCCGAAAATTCTCGGAAGTACGTATATATGTATATGATATTAGCGGTGCCTAATAATGAGCAAAAACGCTTGGGAAACTTCGACATAGTTCGAGTTCCAGATACGATAGGACTCGTAAGAAGGACAAGAAGGTGTAAACTCTAGTACTTTGTGTACTGGAACGACTACTGATGTGCCACATGTAAATATGTGAAGTCTTTGGAAAGCCTGGATGTATGGGCCACACATAATATGCCCGAATGCGGCAAGGGTGACAACTGGATATCTGGGAGTCATCTTTCTACATGTAGAGAATAATAATAATATTATGTTGTACGACTGATCATCGTATAGTAGAGGCTCCGATGAATGTCCTAATCTTCTAATTGAAATTGAGATGCAATACCGTAACCCGAGCCTAGGTGCTGGGTTTACCATTAAGGTATTTGCAGACTAATAAGTCAATCGAAAATATTATTTTGAAAAGAGATGTGTATCACCAAGAAAACTATATTGAATAAATACAAATCCATATACGGATTAATATAACTTCTTTTGCAATCTTTTCATACTGTCAATTACTATGCTAGGCAATATAGCTCACACTTGTTTTCTTAAAATGACACAACACAACAGTGAACTAAGATGCCGGTCAGAAAGCTAACAGCCCGGAAGCGAGTAGAAAATGACCAGCTTTTCCGTAGGTTGTTTGTAGCAATGCCATAGGTCGACCGTATGAGCTAGATTAATTTTCAGTTATTTTTATTCCAGCTTATATACAAGTATGACTTATGTAAGGTAGTTATAAAGAAACTTATATTTGGTCGTCGCTCTAAGCTTAAGCAAAGGTTACACTCGTAGTAAGACACAATTAATATTGGTCTGTAATAACTATCACCTTGTGGATTTAATAACTCTAGTAATGTATTAATCGTTTCAAACAAAATAATCTATGTGTGTGTGTGTTTATCAATGAGTGTGGGGTTGTAGATGCATGAGTATTTATAATGATTGTGCAAAGATAAGTGTTTAAACAAGATCCAAGATGGCATGGCCTCCTAAATTTTTCACCCCATATTTAGAGGCGTCACAGAAATGGTATCAGGGCCTTAGGTTATCAAATCTTGGAAATGATAGAAAATAAAATACGTAGATATAAGATTAATAAGAAGTAATCAAAACTCAACTCTAGTTCATTTTCAAAGTACTTGGCGTGGTCTTGACAGTTTTACCTCAAGGGAATCCCGACTCTAAGTTAGTAATACCTTGCCTATTATGGCTGGTACCAGTGGAGCCTATATGGGAGGTCGACCCTATTGAGGACGTCATGCCACTTGAGCGAGACCCTACTCCCGAGCCGTAGGACCCGCATATTGACGACTCATAGGATGACCCTACCGAGGATCCCCCAGAGGATGAGAATGACTAGCCTATACCTATAGCAGATAATGTCGAGGAGCCCCAAGATGACGGCATAGGCTGGAATGATATTGAGATGCACCCTCTTCCAATTGTTTGCCCTTCTACCCCTCACTCAGGGATACTGAGCCCCTTACCCTCTGTTATTGAGGATGATGATGATGATGAGAAGGAGGCAGAGACTTACGAGGCCTTTGACTTTCCCTCCAGTAATCCTGACTTGCCCCTGCCACCCCCAACGACCGTGCATATGACAGTTCATGACTGGATTATGGCTCAGCTGAATGTTGAGATCATTGTGTTGTATGACCGCATCGCTGAGTTACCCCAAGTATTACTCGCCGAGAGAGCTACTAGACTTGGATATCCCAGGGACTTTAGGACTGCTTTCCCGACCCTAGCTCACCGAGAGATTGACGGGATTGAGCTCCACACCCGAGTGCAGATGAGGAGTTAGGAGGATACGTTCCAGTAGTCGATCCTGAGTTGATTCTGGCTGGAGCGATGAGGAGGGTCAGAGATCTCACATGCCGTGACGTGGACTGAGGAGAGCGGTAGATATATATGGACCTTGTGAGGGCTGGGTGACTTGTCAGCATTTTGTTAGGATGTATGGTGGTAGATAATATTCCTAGCCCCACAGGGTACCCGGTTTATGTGTTTGATATTCAGTATTCAAGAATTATGTATTTGGTAATTTGTATTCAGGACGTATGTATTTCACCTCAAGACATAGTCTGGGAGACCTTGTTATATAATATCTATCAGTTATTAAGTAATTATCTTACTTTATTATTGCACCCTCGATGAAAGTATGCCAAATATTTAAATGCATGCGTATGTATGAATGAACTAATCAAAGTATATATATGTATAACTGTGTTAAAACCACTTTCATTATCAGAGCGATGCCACTCCATAGGAGAGGAACTAGGGCTCAGCCCGCAGAATTTGTTAATCAAAGGCAGGACGAACCCGACCATGTTGTAAATGAGGAAAGTGAGAAAGACTTATATTACAATGAATTTGATGAAGAGGAATACATGAAAGAAGAGGCCGAGGATACCTGGCCAAGAGGAAACCCCGTGAATGAATTTATGGATCTCTTAAGGGAAAATCTGAACAGACAACCTCTTCCACCGCCACCACATGTTACCCCGTAAACTCCTGCTACCACCTTCAGGGCGTTTAAGTCCCTCAAGCCCCCGGAATTTCTAGATCTGCAAAACCTGTTGAAGAAAGTTCTTGGCTAAAGAAGATAGAGAAATCTTTCGAGATACTAGGTATCGAAGAGCGACACAAGACCATCTTCACCTCCTACATGCTAAAGGCAGAAGCAACTAAAGGCAGAAGCTAACTATTGGTGGTAGTCCAAGCGTAACCTTGAGAATGAAGCTTTGATCCCCTGGGATAGATTCACGCGGTTGTTTTTAGACAAGTACTTCCCTCGGTTTTTGGAGACTCAGATGGAGATAAAGTTCCTGGAGCTGAAATAGGACAGAGTGACAGTGGCAGAATACGAGGCCAAGTTTACTGAGTTGTCCAGATTTGTACCTGAGTTCGTTAATACAAAGAGAAGAAGGCACGAAGGTTTCAACTTGGTCGGAAATAATGGATTCAAAATCGAGTGGCGATGTTAGAGCTAACGGATTATGCCACTCTAGTACAGAAGGCCTCGATCATAGAAGTATACAGTGAACAGAGTTTGAAACAGAAGAAAAGTAGGAAGAGGAAGATAGGAAGTCAAGGAGGAGGAGGAACTGGGAATAGGAGCCTTCCGAGCAGGTTCTCCAGGAGAGTGGTGTCCCAACCCGGAGAGGCCCCGGGTTTAGGAAGGACCTGAGTGAGAGCATCGGCTAGGCTGGCAGATAAATGTTATTCCCAAACAATCTAACAGTAGAATTATAGAAAGGGGGTTGAATGTAATTCTAGTTTCTTTTCGTAGTTAAGAAATAACTTTATCAAAATATATCAGTGTTTGAATATGCAAGTATGTGGAATGAAATATGAATATATTCAAAACACAAAGTAATTAAATACAGAGATTTTAAACTTTCTGGTGGACTGATCTATTCCACCAGAGATATATATTGATTGAGAACTCCGTGATGCAAGAATGCACACAGCTGCTTACAAGTAAATTAACAAAGTAAGAATAGAGAAATTCTTAACAGATTTTGCCTTATCTATTTCTCAGTTCTTTCAAACTTGATTATTGTCTATTTTCTACTCTTGATTTATAAATTACCAAGTTACATATGAAAAAGACAAAAATATATAAAATAAAATGTCTAAGTCTTCATCACATGTTCCTTCATTTTTCTATCCAGTATCTTTGTATTTCTTCAAGTAAGCATGAAAATGGAAATGCTTCTTTGTTCTCATAAACCTAGTTATAGGCTTCCATATTCCTTTTGTATACAATCAACCCATGTGACTATCAAGTCACTATCAACTCTTATTTGAATATGATGTTTCTTGAGACTTCATCATTATTCGTTGAGTCTGTTATGTATCATCCGTTGAGAGCTTTGTAGATTATCCGTTGATGGTATTTCCATAGCAGTTGTCACTATTTCATTTATGCAAAATTACAAGGCATCTAATATTTACAAGTAGCCAACCTATTTTGCATATCATTCTAGTAGTCAATATGACTTAGAATATCCTACAACTTCTAATCCTCTAATACATTATAGTATACAGGAATGTGCTACAAAAACTTATTTAAACATAAGCTTCTCTTTCAACAGATGACAGAGTAAAATTATCCGTTGAAAGCTACAAACACACTTAATTAAATCTACTAAGGGGTTTCGGTGAAATATCATCAAGCCTACAACATATTCCTAACAATCTCCCCTAATTTATGTCTACTAGAATTGTAGGCATAAATTTAGGAGGACATGATAATAAAAACACCTTATGCAAAATGACCATTCAATAGTAGATAAAAAAGATAAGTGATGCAGATTTTATTGAAAATTTATAGAAGGGAGTTCACAAAAATCTCAAAAGCCTTGTTCAAGGTGCTCCTCTAGTCTGAGCAAATTAGTTCTTTTTCCTTGAGTGTCTGGTCTTCTTTCCCAGCTCTTATTATTCTCTTCTATCTGGTGCTAGAGTTTTATGTTGAACTCAGATTCGTCTTCATTAGATAGATCCATCATCTCTTGCATTTCCTTGAGAGTCTCATTGCTTGATATTTTTAGCTGATCTTGTAGTCTAAAAAATCTTCTGTTATTTCTTTGATCCATGAACTCCATCAACCAGTAAGGCCTCAAGTGCACTCTACTTCCATTGTAAAGAATAGTTAATTCTCTTGGTAGTGCACTTGGGTCTCTCCAGCTTCTTTGTATTTGTTGAATTTTGTTAAGTATTTCTCTTTTGGCCACCATAGTGAATCCAAAGTTTTTCTTGATTACAGAGAATAACTTAACCAAAACAGAGTAGCCTTCATTGAGAATCCTATAAAGAGGCTAAGTAATTACCATTCCACCCCTGTACCTGAACACAAATCTTTCTAGAAGTCTGTTGTGGGCATCTATTGCTCTCACTTCATCTAGCTCATCCAAGTAGAGATTAATGTCTGAAAATTCCTTTATGTCACAGATAAAGAGTTGATCTCATTTGTTGACTGTTGGTTTGGGTTTGGATAAGGTTTTTGGATTGGAATGGGATAGACTTGACTGCCTTGCTTGGTTTATTTTTTCTTCTCTTGGAAGTAGTTGGGATTGGGATGTTTAGCTCAGAAATAGTAGGCTTTCCTAGTCTATTGGTTCATCCTTGGGAATGATTGGCTCACCATAAAAGTTTACACCAGGATGGACCTTGACATCAGCTTGCTCCATCATGGGCATAGTTGATTGATTTGAGGTAGTAGACTGAGTTCGCTTTGGTTCTTCCTTTTCTTCTTCAAACACCAACTTCCTTTTGGATTTCTACTTGCTATAACCTTTTCCTGATTTCTGCTTTGGTTCCTTATGCTTTTTAGTTTCAATTTTGGTGGTAGGCTTCTTAGTTTCTGACTTGTTAGCAGGCTTTTTAGCTTTTTTCTTTGCTTCTAAGGTAGCCTTCCTTTTCTGAGACTTGAGCCTCAATTTCTCTTCTATCTTGGCTTCTCCAAATTGAGGATATCCAGCCATTACACAAATCATTTTGCCATGCTTGTAGATCTTTGCTACCCTTTTCTTCAAAACTGAATCTCTTGGATCTTTGTGATTTACAATTGAGTGACCTAGCAGCTTCTTTTCATCAGGTTTGGGAGTTGCATAGACTAGGTCCATTGGATTTTTACTTGAGTATTTTGATGAGTATTTCTTAGGATTCAAAATTACAATGGCATGTTGATGTCTTTTAGATGAGGTTTGACCTCTTTCCATGTTTCCCAATTTCATTTCATCTATTGGAATTGGTCTCAATTGAGTGGTGTGCTTCACAGATTTGTCTTTACTTGCAATTAGACCAAATTCCTTCTCGATTCTTTCATCAAGCTTCTTTAGTTGTTCTTTCAGCTTGAGTTCAGTTGCTACTATGTTGATTAAGTCAATGTTGTCCAACATTGGTGGCTTAGAGAAGGTAATGGCTGGAAATATTACCTTACTAACTTGGACATGCACATTCTCCTCCCTCTTACTAACTTGGGCATTTAAATTTTCCTCCCCCTTTTGTTATCATCAAGTATAACAGGAGTTGAAGTTTGAGCGACCACTGTTAAGAATATATTATGAACTTGATGATAAGTTAAACAAAACACCTTAGTAGATTTAAGTTAGTGAAATTTGTAGCACTCGATGGATGATCAAATATAGTCCCGGCGGATGAACTTTATAGTCCCAACGGATGACAAACTAACATCCATCGAGTGAGTAACTTATGTAACAAATAAGAACTGTAGCACATTTCTGTAAACAACTTGTACTAGTCAAGTAGATTGTTTAGGGTTCTGTAAGTCATGTTGACTACTAGATTGATATGCAGAATAGGTTGATTAATTGTAAATATGAGATATCTTTTAATTCTGTATAAGTGAAATAGAGTCAAGTGGAAAATAGACTCCCGACGGATGATCTACAAGACTCCCAACGGATGATCAACAAAGCTCCCGAAGGATGACAAGCATAGTCCTGACGGATGCTCAAATTCAAATAGTTGTTGATAGTGACAACACAGTCACATGCGTTGGGTGTTTGCAAAAGGAATGTGGCAGCCTGTTAAGCAGGAATTTGAGAACAAAGAAGCATTACCATTTCCATGCAAGTGTGAAGATATTCAAAGATGCTGGAATAGAGTAGTGAAGTAGCATGGAGTCAGACTAGATATGTTTTGTTTTATTATCTTGTCTTACTGTCATGTAAACTTGGTGATATATAAACCAAGTGTAGCAAGTAGAACAAAAAAACCAAGCAATCTTATTTTTAGAGAAACATATCAAGCTATATTATGTGAGCATTTCTCTATAGTTTAGTTGTTCAAACTTGTAAGCAGTTGTGAGCTATTCAAAGCTTCACAAGGTTCTCATTTGATATATATATATGGTGGATACTTTCAAATCCACCAGAAACTTTTAAAAGCTTGTGTTTTTATTACTTAGTGTTTTGATTTCTATCACTTTTTTTATTCCGCACCATTGCTAATCAAACACTGTTATATTTATCAAGTTGGAACTTTCTTTAAATTTAAAAAAGTAGCCAGAATTACATTCAACCCCCCCTGTAATTCTTGTTGTATTGTTAGGGAATAACAACCACCGATTTTTGAAGAAGGAGTGTCTGATGTACTTGATTGAAAAGCACCTTGTTAACTGAATTCTCCACTAATGTCAGCCTAGAATCCAATATTGCAATTTTCTTACTCAATTCAAAGTCCTTCCTGGTTTTCTGGTGAATGTATTTCATTGTAGACTCAGGATGTTTGTACTACATTCTTTCATTTATGTCCTTTTTGACTTGCTTAATGGTTCTCTTGATCTCATCCACAGCTTGATTTTGTTGGAGAGATTGAATTTTTTGCAGTTGCAGGGATTCAAGATTGGTTTGTAGAAGACATTTGGTATTGGCATCAATGGTGGCTTGGATGGTTGATTGAGTCTGATGAATAAGCTTGAATAGTGTGGATTTGAAATGATAATAATTGAAATCCTTGGTGAACATCCAGGCTGGAGTGCTTCTACTTGAGCTACGTCCTACATCTCCCCCTATGTTCATGTTAGTTTCATCAGCATCCTCTTCATTAAAGTCATCCCCAAAAGAGCCACCAGAATCTAACTCAAAATCATCACCAGCTATAGGTGGAAGAGAGTTGATTGCATCATTTGCCCCTACATGGAGGCTGTAGTATGTACCAAATTAAGAGTCTTCTCAGCATCCTCATTGCCTTGTTCAACTAGAATCTGATTTGCCGGAACAGGATGAGTAAATGCCTCAGCATCAAAAGAGACAGAATCTAGAACAACTTGATATTCTTGCTGAAATAGTTGCTCTTTTTATGCATCATTAACATCCTTTAACTCACTAGCAGTGGGATCTTCCCATTCTTCTGTACCTGCTTTTCGCTCATTTTCTCTCTCTTTTTACATCAAGGGCTCCCCTTGGTTCACCACCCTCACAACCTCACCTTCACCATCTAAGGTGGGACTCCTCTTACTCTCTTTTGCCATGCTGGAAGAGATAGCATGCATATGTTCACTCTGTACTCTCCTTTTACATGGTGCAACCCAGCCTCTCACTCATATCATTCCCTTTACTCAGTCCTAAGAGTGACTGAACAACTACTAAGTTGTCTACACTTGTAACAATTTTAGAGATTTCAAGAGGCGCAGAGACCATCAGCGGATGAGTAACATCCATCGAAGTAGCAGTTGTGAATATCAATGGATGAGTGTTGTTAGGCCTATCCGTCGAAGGATAGTCACTTGTCAATGGATGAGGAATATCCATCGAAGAAGTAGAATTAATAGAAATATGAGTTGAAACTATTATCGAATCTGTGGAGATTAATTTTAAATTAAGGTGCATAGATTCTCCAATAGTTTGAGAAAGAATGGGTAACTGAGATAACAAATCATCAATAAGATGATGCTCAGGTGATTTAGGTTTTGGCTCCTCCATGAATTAAAGAGATGGAGAATCAGGAATTGATGTGTGCATCATATCCACATCCTGAGAGATAGTTGGAGAGTTTTATGTATGTGGTGTTTCGATAATAAGAGATTTTGGTTGTGACTCCATATTTGTTGGAGACACATCAATCTGAATTTGAGATGGTGCATTAATTGGGTATTTGAATTTAGTTGGCACTGTGTGTGTGTTCCCTATGACTCTCCCAATGGTTTTCATTTCTTCTTTCTGATATAAGTTTGGGTTTGGTCTATGTCCCTTCCCCTTTTGGCATGTTCTCTTGGTTGAGAGCTTGTTTCAATAGTTACATCCTTTTGGGAGGATGTAACTAGAAGTGAGCTAATGTCCTTATTAAGCACTACAGACTATTGGGAGACTGCAGTGTGGCTGGTTTGGGTCACACATACCTAGCCCTCCTTATCCTTGGGGCTTCTTTGATGTTCACCCCTTCCCTCACCCAACTGGCTACCCTGAGCACTCCCCTCAAGTAAAGTAGTAGTTATTACAACTGATGTCTTTTGAGAGATAACAGAGGTTGGCTTCTTAGACTTGGATATTTAGGTTTTGTGGCTTGGGTACGTATATATTTGGTCACTTTCACAGATGTCATTGCCACAGTTGAAGTTGAAGAAGTAATGGGTAGAGAAGAGATTGGAATAGAAGTAGTTACCTTATTTACCTATTGTGCCTTTGAGATGTGAAGATAGTTGAGAGGAACTCCATAGTTCAGGTTGTTTCTGCTTAAATCTGTAAGAACTCTCTTTTCTTGAACCCAACAATCAAGCTTGTTATTTGGGTTCTCAATACCAAGGTCCTCAGAAACAAAGTTAGCTAACATCATACAAAATCTAGTATAATATATGTTCTTTAACGTCTTCTTAATATCTCCTAATTTATACCCTAATTCTATCATGACAGAGTTACTAAAGTTAAAGAACTTGTCATTCAAGAGCATATATAGCATGTTAACCATGGAATAAGTGACTGCATCAAAGTTGCTAATTTTACCAGAAAATACTTTTATAAATGAATCACAGAGAAAGCTCCATTCTTTTTTAAGGCCCATTCTCCTAACTTCACCTAAGTTGGTAGGAATGAGAGAATAGCCCATAGACCGAAGCATGATGCTAACATCTGTGTCTGTGTGTGGAACAGTAGTGTTATTTTCAGGAAAATGAAAGCAATCTTGTATTTTATCACAATTAATACGATAATCATTACCTTTCAAAGAGAAGGCAATGGTTTTATCTTTGGAGTTGCACACCGTCGTGGTCCATATGTGCTCCACAACTTCATAATAGATTATTGGAGACTCAAGCATAGCATAGCTTAGTTTGCAGTTGCGAATGAAGTCTATCATCTTTTGATAGTCCTCAGAAGCAACAATGTTCTTGTCCACCGGTGGCACGAAGTTGTTCTTCCCATAGAGAAATCCAGACCGAGTCATAATCTTGACTACGGGTGCCATTGTTGTGATTAGAAAGCAGTTACAGAGAAAGAGGGTTTATGGAGATGAAGAGAGTAAAAATTGCTGACTGATTCATAGAGAGATAAAAGTGAAATACAGAAATGAATTGGGCTTTTATACTAACTCTGAAAATGAAGAATAAGAAATTAAAAAAAAAGTATCTAATGAAATTTGCCAAAAATAACCGTTTAAAATAAAGTAGACTGTAGAAATTCCAAAATATATCCATCGACACATACATACACGATATAAGTAAAGTCTACGGCTAGGGTTTAGAATTAACAGCTAAGATTGAATCAACTCAACGGATGCATGATGTACCTTTATCCATCGAGAGATAAAATATCCAGAAATATTTTGACTTTCCACGGATAATCCTTATCCGTTGAATGCTATCAGTATTTACCTCTAGCAAATCCATATTTTGGTGTCAGGATCTGACCACTTGAAAATCCTGATGCCAATGTAAGGATCTGATAACTTGCAAATCCTGATTTGTATCTTTAATAAAGTCAAGCTTATTTCTGGCTACATTACAAATTGCTTAGACATCAAAATAACTTAGGCATAATTAAGCATACCTAACTCACTTACCAACCTGATGAAAGTTGACTCATCAAGTGGCTTGGTAAAGATGTCTGCAAATTGCTGCTCACTTGGAAGAAAATGAAGTTCCGCAATACCATTCATGACATGTTTTTAAAACCTACTAAGAATGTCACTTAAAGATTCACTGTCTTCACAATGAAAGTGCTCATACTGCTGGATTAGAAGTTGCATCTTATTTTCCCTTACTTGTTCAGTTCCATCATATATGATTTGAATTGTATCCCAAATATCCTAAGCAGATTTACAGTTGATAACATTATCAAACATGTCACCATCAAGACCATTGAACAAAATGGTCATAGCCTTCTTATCTTTGTGAACTTGCTCAATGTCTTCATCTGCCCATTCTGATTGTGGCTTCAGAATCCTTTGCTGGCCTACAGCTCCTTCAACATCTGTAGCAGCTCTTCGAGGAACATGGGGGCCTTTCTCAATGCAATAAACATACCTTTCATCTTGAGAGAGGAGATGCAGGTGCATTTTCACCTTCCAATGGTGATAGTTGTCTTTATCCAGAAAAGGGATCTTCACTCCAACATCCTTCATACTCATGTTGTTAGTTGGTTTGATCTTTAAACTCTTGGTATAACAAGAGCTTGCTCTGATACCAATTGTTATTCTCAAACAATCTAACAATAGAATTACAAAGGGGGACTGAATGCAATTCTGGTTTCTTTTCGAAGTTAAGAAACTACTTTATCAAAATATATAAGTATTTGAATATGCAAATGTGCGGAATGAAATATGAATGTATTCAAAACACAAAGTAATTAAACACAAAGATTTAAAAACTTTCTGGTGGATTGATCTATTCCACCAGAGATACATATTGATTGAGAACACTGTGATGCAAGAATGCACACAGCTGCTTACAAGTAAAATTATAAAGTAAGAACAGAGAAATTCTTAACAGATTTTGCCTTATCTATTTCTCAGTTCTTTCAAAATTGATTATTGTCTACTTACTACTCTTGGTTTATACATCACCAAGTTACATATGAAAAAGACAAACATATAACATAAAACATCTAAGTCTTCATCACATGTTCCTTCATTTCTCTATCCAGTATCTTTGTATTTCTTCAAGTGAGCATGGAAATGAAAATGCTTCTTTGTTCTCATAAAACTAGTTATAGGCTATAACATTCCTTTTGTATACAATCAATCCATGTGACTGTCAAGTCACTATCAACTCCTGTTTGAATCTGATGTTCCTTGAGACTTCATCATTATCCGTTGAGTATGTTATGTATCATTCGTTAAAGGTGCCTTGTGTCATCCGTTGAGAGCTTTGTAGATTATCCGTTGATGGTATTTCCATAGCAGTTGACACCATTTCATTTATGCAAAATTACAAGGCTTCTAATATTTACAATTAGCCAACTTATTTTGCATATCATTCTAGTAGTCAATATGACTTAAAATATCCTACAACTTACAATCCTCTAATACATTACAGTATACAAGAATGTGCTACAAAAACTTATTTAAACATAAGCTACTCTTTCAACGGATGACATAGTAAGATTATCCGTTGAAAGCTAAAAACACACTTAATTAAATCTACAAAGGTGTTTTGGTAAAATATCATCAAGCCTACAACATATTCCCAACAATAATCTAGGGCAATATTTCACAGTCAAACCCGCGCCCTATACCAGATTTTCGGAAATATGGGAAGAAACACCTCAGAGTGTATACCCAAGAAAGAGCCCCTCTAAAATGCTTCAAGTGCAACCAACCAGGACACCTTGCCCCAAGCTGCCCGTAGCCAGGATTGACATGTTTCCAGTAGGGAAAGATAGGGAACTTAAGGAAGGATTGCCTTACATCAAGGCCTCCAGTCTCAAGGATGAGCAGAGCTGCTTCTAACCGGCCTCCAACTTTTAGGACTTTCAACATGACTGTTCAGGATGTTGTCTGGAATACTAATGTGATTGCAGGTAACCTCTATTAAATTTAGAATGTGCAAATGTCTTATTTGATTTCGGAGCGACGAAGTCATTTATATCTTAAAATTTTACTAAGAAGATAAATCTTAACAATATACCTTTATGTGAGATATTACAAGTAGAAATAGCAAATCGAGAGATTATCTCTGTTAATCAAGTAAATCCCAATTACGAGTTAAAACTAGAAGGGAAAGTCTTTGAGGTTGACCTAATCCCATTTACTTTAGGGGAATTTGATATAATCCTAGGAATGGATTATTTATCCAGTAATGGATCGCAGATAGATTATGAGAAGAAAAAATAAAAATAAGAGTGCAAAACAGAAAAGAGATTATGTTTAAGGGTCAGCTATAAACCCAGAAGTTTCTAACCATGGTCCAGACCAAGAGGTTGTTGAAAAGAAAATGAGGCCTATTTTTCCTATATGATGGACACCAAGAAGGAAGTTCCTGACATATATTGCTTACCCGTAGTGAATAAATTTGAGGATGTCTTTCCAAAGGACTTACCACGGTTGCCACCCAAACGAGAGATAGATATTAGTATAGAACTAGCATCGGGAACGGCACCAGTATCTAAGGCCTTATATAGGCTAGCCCCAGTCGAGATGAAGGAACTAACTTTTCAACTACAAGAACTACTAAAAAAGGGATGATAAGGCCAACTGTGTCACCATGGGGTGCACCAGTATTATTTGTGAAGAAGAAGGATGGTAGCATGAGGCTATGCATAGATTATTGAGAGTTGAATAAACTAACCATCAAGAATAGGTACCCTCTCCCTAGGATCGATGACCTATTCGACCAACTTAAAGGTGTTGTGCACTTTTTCAAGATGGACTTGGGGACAAGATATCACCAGTTGAAAATCAAAACTAAAGATATACCAAAGAATATCTTTCACACTAGGTATGAACATTATGAGTTCATAGTCATGTCATTCGGGTTAACCAATGCACCATATCTTTACGGATTTGATGAACGGAATGTTTAAGAAGTACCTAGACATATGTGTCATAGTCTTCATATACGATATCCTAATCTACTCAAAGACAGAGCAAGAGCACGCGAAACATTTGAGGATAGTCTTAGATATTTTAAGGAATGAGAAGTCGTATGCCAAGTTCTCAAAATGTGAGTTTTGGTTGAAAGAGGTTCAGTTCTTAGGGCATGTGGTAAGTAGTGAAGGAGTACTAGTCGACCCCGCCAAAATAGAGGCAGTATCCAATTGGAAAGATCGACTACCCCAACCGAGGTTAGGAGCTTTGTGGGCTTAGCAGGGTATTACAGGAGATTCATGCAAGACTTTTCCAAGATAGTCGGCCCACTGACTAGGCTTACCTGAAAGACAGGGAAGTTTGTGTGGACGGTGAAATATGAGGAGAACTTTTAAGAGTTGAAAAAGAGACTGGTGTCAGCACTCGTACTCGCGCTTCCCGATGGAAAGAGAAAGTTTGTGATTTACAGCGATGTCTCGCACAAAGGGTTAGGATGTGTGCTCATGCAGCATGGAAAAATGATTGTGTATGCCTCTCGGCAGTTGAAGGAATACGAGATAAGATACCTTACACATGACCTAGAACTAGCAGCCATAGTATTTGCCCTAAAAATCTGGAGGCACTGCCTGTATGGGGAGAAGTGCAAGATTTGCACAGACCATAAGAGCCTCAAGTACATTTTCACCCAGAAAGAATTAAACATGAGACAGAGGAGATGGATAGAGTCGATAAGGATTACGGTTGCGAAATCCTGTACCATTCGGGTAAAGCCAATGTGATGGTTGATGCCCTCAGAAGGAAAGAGAGACTTAAAGTGATATTGACATATGAGGAATTAGTTAAGGAGTTTGAAAAGATGGAAATCGAAGTGAGGATAACCAGTAAGGGATCCGATTTTTATTTGAAATCAGGTTATTATCGGAACTGGCCGAAAAGATATGAGTGTGCCGGGAGAATAAAATGAGCGAATAAAGAGAATCATTGACAGGAGAAGAGGTCCAGTGTGAGAAAGATGCGAGAGGCATCATGAGGAATGCATCTCGGATTTGGATTCTGAATGTTCAAGAACTGAAAGACGAACTGTTGCACGAAGGACACAACTCTAGTTATTCAATCCACCCAGGAAGTACGAAGATGTACCTTGACCTAAAAGAATATTGTTGGTGGCCTAACATAAAGCGAGACGTAGTAGAGTGGGTTAGCAAGTGCTTGACTTGTTAGAGAGTAAAGGTTGAGCATCAGCGATTGAGTGGACTATTACAGCCCTGGAAATTCCAGAATGTAAATGGGAGCATATAGCCATGGATATTGTAACAGGACTACCAAGGACTAAAATGAATTATAATGCCATGTGGGTCATCATAGATAGACTGACCAAGTCCGCGCACTTCCTGCCAATCAACGAAAGGTACACAGTAGACAAGCTAGTGGATATTTATCTGAAGGAGATCGTAGTGAGGCACGGAGTTCCCTTTACCATAGTATCAAATAGGGATCCAAGGTTTAATTCATGATTTTGGAGAAGCTTTTAAGAATGCGTGGGCACTAGGCTAAATATGAGTACATCTTACCACCCCTAGACAAACGGGCAAAGTGAAAGGACCATTCAGAATATAGAGGATATACTAAGGGTTTGTGCCATTGACTTTAAAGGAAGTTGAAATGACCACTTACCTCTAATTGAGTTTGCCAACAATAATAGTTATCACGCTATCATAGGAATTCCCCCGTACGAAGCTCCTTACAGAAGAAGGTGTCACTCTCCCTTATGTGGGATGAAGTAGGAGAACATAAGATTCTAGGGCCCGAGTTAGTCCATCAGACACGAGAGACGGTGGGACTCATCAAGAAGAGACTTGTAGCAGCCCAAGACAGACATAAGTAATATGTCGACCTGTTATTCCCTAACAATAAAACAAGAATTACAGAAGGGGGGTTGAATGTAATTCTGGCTACTTTTTCAAGATATTTAAATAGTTCTAACTCGACAAATATATATGTGTTTGATTTGCAGATTGCGGAATGAACTAGTTATATAAATCAAAACACAAAGTAATAAAAACACAAGCTTTTAAAACCCCACCGTCTCTCGTGTCTGATGGACCAACTCGGGCCCTAGAATCTTATGTTCTCCTACTTCATCCCAACATAAGGGAGAGTGACACCTTCTTCTGTAAGGAGCTTCGTACGGGGGAATTCCTATGATAGCGTGATAACTATTGTTGTAGGCAAACTCAATTAGAGGTAAGTGGTCATTTCAACTTCCTTTAAAGTCAATGACACAAACCCTTAGTATATCCTCTATATTCTGAATGGTCCTTTCACTTTGCCCGTCTGTCTAGGGGTTGTAAGATGTACTCATATTTAGTCTAGTGCCCACGCATTCTTAAAAGCTTCTCCAAAATCATGAATTAAACCTTGGATCCATTGACTTTAAAGGAAGTTGAAATGACCACTTACCTCTAATTGAGTTTGCCTACAACAATAGTTATCACGCTATCATAGGAATTCCCCCGTACGAAGCTCCTTACAGAAGAAGGTGTCACTCTCCCTTATGTTGGGATGAAGTAGGAGAACATAAGATTCTAGGGTCCGAGTTGGTCCATCAGACACGAGAGACGGTGGGACTCATCAAGAAGAGACTTGTAGCAGCCCAAGACAGACATAAGTAATATGTCGACCTGTTATTCCCTAACAATACAACAAGAATTACAGAAGGGGGGTTGAATGTAATTCTGGCTACTTTTTCAAGATATTTAAATAGTTCTAACTCGACAAATATATATGTGTTTGATTTGCAGATTGCGGAATGAACTAGTTATATAAATCAAAATACAAAGTAATAAAAACACAAGCTTTTAAAACTTTCTGGTGGATTTGAAAGTATCCGCCGGATATATATATATATATATATATATATATATATATATATATCGAATGAGAACTCTGTGAAGCTTGAATAGCTCACAGCTGCTTACAAGTAGAACAAACAAACTACAGAGAAATTCTTCACAAGTACAGCTTTTTCTATCCCTCTTTGAAATGTGTTTGCTTAGTTGAATGTTCTACTAGCTACACTTGGTTTATATATTACCAAGTTTACATGACAATAAGATAAGATAATAAAACAAAACATATCTAGTCTAACTCCATACTGCTTCACTACTCTATTCCAGCATCTTTGAATATCTTCATAATAGCATGGAAATGGTAATGCTTCTTTGTTCTCAAATTCCTGCTTAACAGGCTGCCACATTCCTTTTACGAACACCCAACGCATATGACTGTATTGTCACTATCAACAAATATTTGAATTTGATCATCCGTCGGGTACATACTTGTCATCCGTCAGGTAGCTTTGTTGATCATCCGTCGGGTAGCTTTATTGATCATCCGTCGGGTAGCTATTTATCACTTGACTCCATTTCACTTATACGGAATTACAAGACATCTTATATTTACAATTAATCAACCTATTCTGCATATCCACTAGTAGTTAACATGACTCATATGATCTTACACAATCTACACAAATTTGTTTACAGAAATGTGCTATAATACTTATTTGTTACATAAGCTACTCACCCGGTGGATGTCAAATTGTCATCCGTCGGGACTATATTAAATCATCCGTCGGGACTATATTTGATCATCCGTCGAGTGCTACAAAATACACTAAGTTAAATCTACTAAGGTATTTTATTTAATTTATCATCAAGTTCACAACATATTCCTAACAATCTCCCCTAATTTATGTCTACTGGAATTGTATCAATAAATTAAGAGAAACTTGATGATAACAAAACATCCTAAAGATACAGAATAAAAATAGTAGATGAAACTGATAAGTGCTGCAATATTTACTGAAAATTGAACAAAGCAAAGTATACAAAGAAGTTTCTCACAATCATTATCAAGGTGCTCCTCTAGTATGAGCAGATAAGTCTATTTCCTTAATTGTCTAGATTTCTTCCCAAGCCTCATGTTGTTCTCTTCTATCTGATTTTGGAGTTGTCTTTGGAATTCAAGTTCATCAGCTTCTGAGAGATCTAGCATTTCTTGCATTTCCAATAGAGTCTCATTGCTAGAGATACTCAACTGGTCCTCCAATCTGAAGAATCTTCTTACTCCCTTTTCATCCTTGAATTTAATCAGCCAATAAGGCCTCAAATGCACTCTCTTTCCTGTGAAGGGAATTGATAGAATTTTTGGTAGTGCATCTTTAGCTTTATTACTCCTCAGCTCCTCAATCTTCTTTAGAACTAATCTCCTTGTAGTCACATTGTATCTAAAGTTCTTTTTGAAAGATGGGTAGATCTTTATTAGAATAGATTGGCTTTCTTGAAGAATCCTGTGAAGTGGCCATATTATCTCTATTCCTCTCTTATATTTAAACACCAGCCTTTCAGGAAGATGTTTGTGAGCATCAATTCCTCTTACTTCTTCCAATTCATCTAAGTAGAGGTTTATGTCAGAGAACTCCTTGATGTCACAGATGTATAACAAATCTCCCTTGTTGACTATAGATTGAGATTTGGTTAGGGTCTTGGATCTGAGAGTCACAGGCTTCACTTTCTTGCTTGCTCTGGTCTTTGTCTTCTTTGGCTTGTTGAAGATTGGAAAGTTTAGTTCAGGAATTGGCAAACTATCCCAGTCTACTGGCTCATCCTTTGGAATTATGGGCTCACCATTTATATTCCTTGTTGGATCCACCACCTTGAATTCTTTAAATACCATTGAGGGTTTTGATGTCTAACTTAAAGTTATAGACTTTTTGGGAAAGTAGTCTTCCATTTCCTCATCACTGAAGTCCAATTTTCTTTTGGAGTGGAGCTTGTATATGAATCTTCTTTTCTGTTGTGGTTCATCTTGCACTTTTTGATCTTGAGGTTCAGCAATTACAGATGGTTGTGCAAAAATCTCAGTTGTAGTCTTTACAGCTTGAAGTTTGGCCAAGATAGCAGCTTGCTCCTTCTTTTGTTTGAGCTTCTTAGCATCTAAGGCAACTTGCTACTTTTCTTGCCTAATTCTTTCCTTATCTTCCTTTTTAGCTTCTACAAACTGAGGGTGTCCAGCCACCACACAGATTTCTTTACCATTTCTGTAAATCTTGGCAATTCTTCTTTTAAGTGCTGAATCTGTAGTTACCTTGAAAAATACGATTGACCTAGCCAACAGCTTCTTCTCATCTGGCCTAGGTGTCCCATACACAATATCCATAGGATTTTTTTCTGAAAACCTTGAGTGGTTTCTTTTAGGCTTCATGATAAGATTTGCTTTTCGAGATTTGATGCAAGATGTTTGGCCTTTTTCAAGATAATTCATACTAATTTCATTCACATAATTCTACTTGACTTGAGAGTGATGATTGAAGACCTTGTCTGATTTCTAAATTGGCCCAAACTTTTGTTGAATTTCTATATCTATCTTTTTCCATTTATCATCTAGTTCCTTCTCCACAGCTACAACATCAAGCATCTTAGAAATTGACTTTGACTCAAGCTTAGTAGCTGCTATGTGGATCAGATCAATGTTGTCCAATACTGGTGATTTTGGCAGAGTAATTTCTGGAACAATTACGTGGCTGATTTGTACATTTACCACTTTCTCCCCCTCACTAGATGGATCTCCTTGAGTGACTTGAGATAATGATTTCTCCCCATTTTTGTTATCATCAAGTAGATTGGAGGAAGAAGATTGTGAATCCACCAGTTGTTACAGCAGTTGAGTTTGCTATACTTGATGTAGATGTATAGCTATGAGAAAAGCTTCCATAGCAATCATTCTTTTATCCAAGGACTCTAATTTTATGACAAGATCAGAGTTCTTCCTTAGTTGCCTCTTAATATCAAGAATTGTTGCTTCTGGAAGTTTAGCATCTAATCTTTCAGAAATATCCTTCTTCACTTGATCAATCTCAGTCTTGATAGAAGTGACATCCTGATTGTGTTGAATGCCTTGGATTTGATGCATTTGTAGAGAATTGAGATGTGCATGTAAGAGCACCCTAGTGCCAGCATCTGTTGTAGATTGAATAGCATTATGTGTCTCCTGGATTTGATGGATGTGAGTGATCTTGAAATGTTGAAGATCACGGTCCTTGGAGAATGCCCAAGATGGAAAGCCAGATCTAGAGTTGGTGCCTGCTGCTCCCCCTATATTCATGGGCTCTTCAATATCCTCAACATCATCTCTAAGAAGGTCTTCAGATTCACCAGTGCCATAATCTATATCATCATCAGTTTTAGGTGGCATGGCTTTGATGGCATCCTTAGCTCTTTGCATGGATTAAGTGGTGTGTACCAAATTAAGTATTCTTTCAGCCTCCTTATTTCCCTGTACATCTAGTGTTTGATAAGCTGTAACAGGATGAGTAAATGTCTCAGCATCTAGGGAAATAGAATCTATGACAGCTTGATATTCTTGCTGAAATAGTCTTTTTCTTTTTGCATCATTGACATTTATTGACTCACTTGTAATGGTGTCCATCCTTATCTCTCCTGTACCTGCATTTCTCTCAACATCTCTCTCTTTTTGCATCAAGGGCTCCCCTTGGCTTCCCATCCTCACACCCTCACCTTCACCATCTAAGGTGGGACTCCTCTCACTCACTTTTGTCAGTCCTGAAGAAATGGACTGAATTTGTTCACTCATATTCTCTCATTTTTACTGGGAGCAACCCAACCTCTCACTCAGTTCACTCCTTTCCCTCCTTCCTAAGAGTGATTGCACTACCACTAAGTCTTCTGTACTTGTGATAATTGAAGAAATTTGAAGTTATGCAGAGACTCCCGACGGATGATGAATATCCATCGGGACAGTAGTATGGCTATCCGACGGATGACTGCTGTTAGGCTTATCCGTCGGAATACAATCACTACTCGACAGATGATGAATATCCATCGGGATAGAAGAAATGAATGAGTTTGGAGTGTAGACTATTGTAGACTCTGTGCATATTGATGAAAATTTAGGCACAGATGTCTCAAGAGACTCAGAAAGAAATGGCAAGTGAGCCAACAAAATCATCTAAAAGATGATACTCACTTGCTTGGATTTTTTGCTTCTCCACAAGAGTTACAGATGGAAAATTTGGAAGTGATGTATTGATCATGTAAACATCCAGTGAGTGTGTGGGTGAATTTTGTGTTTTAGGTGCTTCAATTGTTAAGGATTTTGGTTGTGACTCTGTTAGGTCACACTTTCACTGTAGAGGGGGTGAATACAGTGTTTATTACAATCATATCAAACTTCAAGAACTTATGTAACAGAAAACAAACTTTATTGAAACAATAAACTCTGTTACAATCTAGAACCGTTATCTCTCAGTGATGAACAAAAATATCACGAGAGCTGCTAGGGTTACTGTAAATAATATTCTCGATAATGATAACACTTATAGTGTAAACCCTATGTCTGTGTTTATATATTACACAGTTACAAGATAATCGCTAATTGATATGGAATATAATTCTGCTTCCTAATATATATCAATCAGATATCTTTTATTCCAAGTATTCCATTCTTTATGGAATTCCTTCTTCATGCATATCTCTTCTTATGTTTATCTTGATCTTCTTAACTTTAATCAGCTGCTGTCCTTATCTGATCGTCCTTCAGCACTTAAGTTCTGATATCTATCTCCTGATGCTTATCTCCTGATAACATAATTACTGATATCTCTTAAGTCCTGATGTCCAGTATAAGTATTGATCAGTTAAGTACTGATTTGTCCTGTTCAAATAAGATCTGAAATCTAAACATAAAACATATTAGCCATGACATTATCAAATATATCTAACAATCTCCCCCAACTTGTAAATTAGCAAAATATACAAGTTTAACAGATATTTGATGATGTCAAAAACATTAAGTACAAATGCATGAGAATTAGACAAGATAACTACAACTTACAGTCCTTAAAGCTTTTACCAATTTCAACTTCTGATAACAACTTCAGTCTGTATAAATATCAGAATTTAAGCAGTTGTAGATCTTCGACTTGGCTTCATCATTTTCTGATCTCTCTGATGTCAGGAGTTGTTCTGAGATAATTCTTCAACAAACATTTCTCAGCATATCTGAGTTCATCAATCATTCTCCATTTGACATCTTTAAGCTCTGCAGTATCTTCACCAGTTTGAAATATTGCAGCTCTGAGATCATTAATCTTTGCTTTTCTCAACTCCTGATCTAGTCTTATGACATAGGCTTTGTCAGACTCTAGATTAAACTCAAGCCCCTTAATACCAAGATATGTTCTGATCTGTGCAGTATTAGGCTTCATATCAACAATATCACCATTGTGATTTCTGTACTTTGGAACATATATGATGTCAGACTTAACAGAATAAAGTCTTTTCTGTCTCTGAATCTGTTCTTTCAAATAGTTTGCAGCAGTCCCTGTCAATCTGTCATCCAATTGAAGTAAGAATAATACATGCTCCAATTCTTCAAAATACTTCAATGGAATGGCATTTTGTCTTATATGATATACCCTACCATCTGTCATGAAATACAACAAGATATGTTCCTTCAAGTAGGTATGGTAAACCATTTGTACAGATTCCAGTTGATTCAATCTTTCAGGAGTTGTTCCAATACCTGGTTCACTCAAGGAAGTTGGATCATTGGTAGTGTTGTGTACTCTTCTTTCATCAGCACTTCCCAATCCAGTTTTATCTCTTGCTTCCTTTCCAGTAACTACTCTAGCTTCAAAACGACTTGCAGTAGTCTTCAAAGGTTGAGTTTGTTTTGCTTTAGTGAATCCTGGTAGGAGTGTTTTTGATCTTCCTTCTGATATCAAGTTAACTTGAGCTGTGTCAGAGGTTACTTGCTTCTTTTGAATATCAGAACTTTTAATTTCTTGACTCTGAACAACTTGAGCCATGTCAGAGGTTCTTTTAAGAACTTTTCTTGAAGTCAGAGCAAGATTATCTTTGTCATCAGTAATTTCTTCATCTTCAGGAGGTACATAAACTTTAACAGGTTCACCAACCTTTTCTTTACCCTTGGATCTTGGATCTATCTTTGGTTGTGATTTAGCAAATGTTGCTTCAGTTTGTGCCTTTTCTTTAATCACAATGCCTTTAAGTTTTGGAAGTGACTTTTTACCAGAAGCTTCAGATTTAGATGTGGCTTTCTTTGATTTAAGTCTAGCTTCTTCTTCCTTTAAACTTTCCAAGTCCATTCCTGGATTTTCTTGAAGAAATAACTGTCTTGACATTTCTTCATCAAGATCTAGAAGTTCATCAGAATTTATTCTTTTTCCAGTATCAGAACTTATTCTCTTCCCAGTATCAGAACTTATCCTGTGACTTGCAATTTCAGCATTTCTTGATGAGAATCTTTTACCTTGACTATGACCTCCACCCATTCCAGAGTTTCCTTGGTCATCTTTTTCATCATCCTTTCCTTGCAGTGTCTTGTCATCCTTGCATTTGGACTTAATTACTTTCTCCCCCTTTTTGGCATCAGCAGGAAGTAGAAGAGAGATAAGCAATTCCACTGAAGATTGGATTTCAGTCAATTGTGATTGCTGAGAATCTTGATTTTGCAGAATTTGATCAATCTGTGCTTGTTGACGATCTTGAGTCTTCTCAATATAAGCAATCCTGTCAATAGAAGGTTGAAAGAACTTTTTCTTATCAAGTTTCCAAACTTGTTCCTGCTTGATTAAGTTCTCCTGAATCTGGTGTATTTCTGCATGAGTGGTTGAATGAAGACCTTGTAGATGTTTAGTACTCAATGCAGTGACACGAAGCTGGGTTTTGAAATCATCAGAATTTAACATTTCATCAGCTTTAGTCAAGTGCTCAGTAAGATGTAACGCAGATGGAATACATGAAACTGAGTTCCATTCCTTAGTCCACTCCTGACCTGCAGGAGTTTCACTCCAAGGCACTGGTGGTTCCGCTGTAGCAAACTGCTTTACTAGTTCAGACTTAGAAAGAGGAATATGTCCTGAAGGACCTGCTGCTTCAGTATCTGCAGTTGGAGCAGCATCACCAGTATCTCCAGCATGTGCAGCATCAGAACTTACAGAATCAGTATCATCTGATATAATAGCAGTGTGAGTAGCAATGGAGACTTCATCATCCTCTAATTGCTGATCTGATGCTAAGTTCTGATCAACAGCCATATCCTGATGCTCACCTAAAGTCTGATCATCAGTGTCTAGATGCAGAGAAGGTGACTTAGATAATTCCGGAGTTTAAATAGCATCAGTAACAGGTGTTGGCAAAAGATTTGTTGCTGTTGGAGCTTCTAAGAAAATTACTCCAGGCACAACTAAGTGTTGATCAGCATTATCAGCACTTGTGCCTTGATTACCAAGAGACACAGATGGGAAATTAGCCTTGTCAGATACAGTTTCCTGAGATGGAGTAGATGGAGAAGAAGTAACTGGATCAAATTCTTTTTCTTGTGAGATCAGAGATTCATGATCCCCTTCCTTAGCTGCTTCCTCCTCATCATCTGAAACTGGCCTTTGTGCCCTCTGTTTCTTGTATTTCTTGTTTGATTTGGATTCTTTTGGAGTTTCAGGAACAGTCATTCGTCTAAGCCTTTTGAGAAGCTTAGAACCCCTAATATCAGAATCCTTCTGAGAAGTTGCTTTCTCAGCTTCATTTACCACAGGTTCTGAAGAAAGAATCTGTTCCTCAGAATCTGATTCATCTCTCAAAGTAATCCTCCTCTTCTTCTGAGGTGTTTGAGAAACAGTCTTTGTTATCTTTGACTTAGAAGATGTAGGCTTCACATAGGACTTGAGATATGTTCTGAGAGATGGTTGAGAGGTTTGAGGTGGCTGAGTAGAGGTGGTAGGTGTTGATGAACCAGGTCTTGTTTGAACATCAGGATAAAGTGCAGTGTACTTCATCATATTCTAAATTAATCTGAGACTGTTACCAAATTTTACTCACAGATAAGTCAAGTAAAGGGTTAGACTGAAAAATCAGAACTTAGACCTATACCAGAACTTAACAGTCATCAGAACATAATGTCTTAACTCGAACAAGGAATATCTATCTTAGTAAGTTTTCATACAAGTTCTGAGTTATAGTCTTCAGAACTTAATCATCAGAACATATAACTAGAACGTGTCCTCAGGATTTGTGCAAGGTGACACAGTGACTGTTTGTCTAAAAGAACATAGACCACCACAAAAATTTCATCATTCATATGGAGTGATTTGTGTGTGCATTAAGCTAAATAACTAATAAAGAGTAAAGTCTGATTTACTGCAGTACATCTTAAAAATAAGTCATAATTAAAATTTTGCTAAAGAGCTGTCATTATCCTGAAACCTACTGATAAATGAGTTCATGCATGAGTCCACCTCAACTGTTTTTGTGCTAATTTTATGCATATTTTTAAATTCTATTTTACAGTGGCTTCTCAGTGTAAGTGAGTTACGACTGCTTATCAGAATTTATGCTATTATCAGAGTATTTCTCCAGTAATCATAGAGTGTGAAAAGTCACCAAGAAAATATTTTGCTTTTCTAATGCATATTTACTTAATACCAGCTATGCACTTGGGTCGTCCCATTCACATTTTTACTCTAGATCTCAAAGGAGTACCTGATATTATTCTTTGATTCTTTTTCTTCTTCTTTTGATAAGTGAGGTTTATCAGCACTTAGTACATTCAGCAGTTTTACTAGAATCAGAACTTAAACAGATGAGTAGCATTATTCTAATTTGGGACTTAGTAATAAGATGAATAAAGTAAACTAAACTAAGCTCAAGTATCAGAATTTGCTTGTGTCATAAGATTTCCACAGAAATAATTACTTCTTTCATGGGATCATTTGTTTATTGAAGACTAGTAGGTCAGTATCTAGCACAATTATCCTCATAGGATTGAATGATTACTTAAACAGATATATCACTTATTAGAGTTAAGAGATATATATCAGACAACAGTCAGTACTTAAAAACATTTATCAATTAAGCACAGAATACACAAAGAGATTAATTCTGTAAATATTGATCATAAAGTCTGATAACATAGAACAAGTTTAAGCAGATTTAGAGAAAGAACATGAAATCATTCCAAGTTCATTTACCAATCTTGTAAAGGTAGCTTCACACAGTGGTTTTGTGAAGATATCTGCTACTTGTTGATCTGTGGGAACAAAATGCAATTCCACTGTACCTTCATCCACATGTTCCCTGATGAAATGGTACCTGATGCTGATGTGCTTTGTCATAGAGTGTTGAACTGGATTACCTGTCATAGCAATAGCACTTTGATTATCACAGTTAATAGGGATTTTGAAATATGTTAACCCATAATCCAGTAACTGATTCTTCATCCAAAGAATCTGTGCACAGCAGCTTCCTGCAGCAATATACTCTGCTTCTGCAGTTGATGTAGAAATTGACTTTTGTTTCTTGCTATACCAAGAAACCAATCTGCCTCCAAGAAATTGGCAGCTTCCACTTGTGCTTTTCCTGTCAATTTTGCAACCTGCAAAATCTGCATCTGAGTAACCTATTAATTTAAAATCTGATTCTCTAGGATACCATAATCCTAGATCAGCTATTCCTTTAAGATACTTAAAGATTCTTTTTACAGCTGTTAAGTGAGGTTCTCTTGGATCTGCTTGAAATCTTGCACAAAGACAGGTAGCAAACATGATATCTGGTCTACTAGCAGTTAGATAGAGAAGTGAGCCAATCATACCTCTGTAATCAGTAATATCTACTGAATTACCAGTATCCTTATCCAGTTTTGTTGCAGTGGCCATGGGAGTGGATGCACTTGAACAGTCTTGCATTCCAAATTTCTTCAGCAAGTTTCTGGTGTACTTAGATTGACAAATAAAAGTGCCTTCTTCACTCTGCTTGACTTGAAGGCCCAGAAAATAACTAAGTTCTCCCATCATACTCATCTGATATCTTGACTGCATTAGTTTGGCAAACTTTTTGCAAAGTTTGTCATTTGGAGACCCAAAAATGATATCATCAACATAAATCTGGACCAAAAGTAAGTCCTTGCCATGGTTGAGATAGAATAGTGTTTTGTCAATAGTTCCTCTGTTGAATCCACTTTCCAGAAGAAACTGAGCTAAAGTCTCATACCATGCTCTAGGAGCTTGCTTAAGTCCATAAAGTGATTTATCAAGCCTGTAGACATAATCTGAATGTTTGGAATCTACAAAGCCTGGAGGTTGTTCAACATATACTTCCTCCTCCAATTCTCCATTGAGAAAAGCACTTTTCACATCCATTTGAAAGACAGTAAACTTTTTGTGAGCAGCATAAGCCATGAATATCCTTATGGCTTCTAACCTAGCAACTGGTGCAAATGTTTCATCATAGTCAATTCCTTCCTGTTGAGAATATCCTTTTGCAACCAGCCTTGCCTTGTTCCTTACAATTATGCCATCACTGTCAGTTTTGTTTCTGAATACCCATTTTGTACCAACAACAGATCTATTCTTAGGTCTTGGCACTAAGGTCCAGACTTTGTTTCTTTCAAATTCATTCAACTATTCCTGCATTGCTTGCACCCAATCAGCATCTTGAAGAGCTTCTTCCACTTTCTTTGGCTCAGACTGAGAGAGAAAAGAATTGTAAAGACATTCATTAGAAGTACCTGTTCTAGTTCTGACACCTGCATCAGGATTTCAAATTATCAAATCAGGTGTATGTGATTTTGTCCACTTCCGTGCAGATGGAAGGTTTTCTCTAGAACTGGATGCTCCCCCATGATTCATGCTGTCTTCGTTTTCATTTTCTGATGCTCCCCCTGAAACTATGCTCTCTGAGTTGGATTCTTCAGCATTTAGATTTTCAGCACTATCTGTCACACCCCCAACTTAAATAGCAAAATAATTATAGCTATTACATCATTTTAATGAGTATTACACAACCAAAATCCAAGATCTTACAGTTTAGGGTTTGGAACAGCCCAACACTACCAACTATTACATCTGATTACAAATACCGAGTCCTCACACAACTATTATTACTTATTCTACCTGAGCTCGAACATAAGCATCAGCATCACAGGTCTTACGGGCAGTCTGCTTGAATCTAACCATGGCTGCTAGCTGTAATATCAGGGTAAAGCAAGAAGTGAGCCAAAAGCTCAACAAGTGCTAACAATACAACGCAAAGCATAAATCGAGATATACCTTTAGGAATGACAATGGAATGACATAATCAATGATAATCGAGAGATAAAACTTATGTGAGTTGGCATCATTTTGCTTGCATCAAAACAAATTTTAAAACCATTCTTAATCAAAATCATTTTATGACGCTACGGATTACAGCCGGTGATCAGCCGCGAAGTAATCCCGAACCTCGCTGGGTTCTAAAACATTATTGGGAATCCCTAGGCAACTTTTAAGCCTAATATAAGTGTGGAAAGGACTCACGTCTCAGTCCAGATCCACCATTCAAGAAAACATTTGTCCCCCTTTGGGACTGAAAAATCCACCTTTTATTCATTTTGAAAACTGATGCCGATTTATGACAAAATCTCTTTTGACTGAAATCATTTTTTTTTATCAGGGGATTATAGATCAACTTGAAACACTGGAAATATGACACTAAATCTCAGGGCCATGATCCACTAGACTTTACTATATTAGGGTAATCGAGAGATTTCCATAAACAAGAATTTTGACAAGGAAATTAAGCAAGGCTATTGGATAATATGAAAGAGTAATGCCAAACTAGGCTTAAAGCAATGGTTGTAGACAAGGTATAGGTATTAGAACATCAAGAAGATAAGCATCACTGGTTCCAATAGGATAGAGGTGCTAAAATATAAAGGAAGTGATCATCAGCTCAAGATATAACAGGGTATCAAGCTTTAGGGTAAGGATAGGGTTATCAAACAATCATGAATGAATTTAAGAAAAGATTGGCTTTTAGGTATCAAGATAAAGTTTCTATCGAGGTTATTTCAAGAGTTGAATCAAAGCATCAGGGTGCAACATCAAGATTTCTCAGGGATCAATAGCATGATAATCAAAAGGATCAATAAGGTATTATAACACATCTCTATTTTATCATGGCATTAAACTATCATGAAAGACTTTTGAACTACTTGCAATACGTACTCGAGGGTTCATGGCATCTCTATGTAACTCAAAGATAAACAAAAGATACTCTTGATTTAAATATATCAAAATGACTCAGGATAATTGCATCGATATATATATGAACTGTTTACAGTAAATGCGAAGGTCAAGTTGAATCACTTGCCTTGAGATAGACTGGTCTGGTCTGACTGGTAGGAGCAACAACTGGAGCTTCACTCGACTTTTATGGCAAGTTTTCCCTCGTCTCGAGATCCTACATAATAATAATAATCCTCATTATAATATATTCTTTCCATCTTAACCTATTTATAACCCGAAATTAAACATGGATGGCACTTAGGCCTATACACACTTAATTCATATCCACCATTTATATTTTCAAATGTACACACGTAGCCACATAATCACATATCGTATATTAATACCAAATAACATCATATACACCATAATGCCACACTAGGCTTGGATGATCTCGACTCACCACTTAAGTTACTTGGTCGCTAACTAAACGAAGTCTTCGAATTTGGGCTTCCTAACTCAATGTGCCTTTCCTAAATTATCCAAAACCTATTGACCCTCACTTGTGCCTTTTGTTCTACTGACCTTATACTATCTTACAACTATGGTGGTCGACCTAATACTCACTTCTAAGTGTCCTAAAACTATGTGATAAGTGAAAGTGCTCACTGGTGCAAATTTCAGAATGGTAACTAAGGTTTCTTGAGTGCATTAGACACTCTTAAACTACAAGTTTTTCTTCAAAATTTTTACACAAGACTCTCCTGACCTAAGGGCATCTCACAAGCTTGATGTGGCTCAAAGGCCTGGCTTGGGCCTTCTTGGGCCTAAGCTAAAAGTCCAAGGTACCCCTGTTTTTCTGGGCAGAAAATGCCCTGACTTGAATTAACTTGTGACACATGGTTCTAGCTCATATCCTATGAACTATGGTTGGAAAAACTTCTCTGACATACCCTCTAACTAAGGCCCAATTGGGCCTAATGAGGGCCTACCCATGACATGGCCAAATCTCCCTATTTCTAAGTTGCAACAAAACTGTCCCCTGCTGGACAGATTTTGTTATTCTACTTGTGCACCTAACCAAATGACATGCAAACCTCCAACCAACTCCTAAAACCTATTATATACTCCCCATACTAACTTCTGGTGGCTTGGGCCTCAAAGTGCACATCAATGACATGGTCAAAACTCACTCTAAACCTCAGGGTACTAAACTGATTTTTCTGCAGAAACTATAACTCTCATTTTCCAAGGTTTTGACTTGACAAACCCAATTATCAACAACTAAATACTTAAACCAAGACTTATACTTGGTATTCTACTGAACTAACTCCCTTTTTCTCAAAATACCCTTGGTGAGATCATCCTTACCTATGGTGCAACTATGGCAAAATAAAAGAGACTACTCTTTACAAATCACAAACCTTTATGCTCTTGAAGCAACAAGATATATATATATTTATTTTTTTTTTATAAAAGATAACCACGAATTATTACCATGCAATAAGAAGTATAAATCAATATTAATACATTATTCCTACTGAAATTAAGGCTCACTAACAACCATGAATCTAAATGATCAAAACTTCCAAAAAAGTCAAAAGTGATTTGCATGCATGCATGCTTTCGGATCTTTCAAGCCAAATCAACATGATTTCCAAATAAATTTTTATCATAATTCAACATGCAAGCCTAACATGGATTACAACTAAATGATCAACTAGCATGCAAAAGGATTTTATCAAGATTTTACTACAACATTCATGTTATCATCACAAAATACACAAAAATGTTAACAAGGCAACAAAACACCATCCATTCGGCTCCTATCAAGTCATGGCCGAATGGATTAGGGTAAAAACAGCATTCGCATAAGTGTAACACTCTTATGTCTAGCCATTCTTGACCCTATGATACTATAACTCATGGTGAAAGCCTTAGATTCACAAGAATCAAGGAGGTTCACTTTGAGTTTAACAAAAACATCACCATGCAAGGTCAAAACATAGGTTTTTCACTCTAAACTTTTGAAATATATAAGAATAACATATAGGGAGTAAAATTACTTGAATATAAGATGATTGTTTGGGTGAAAGAATGAAGAAATGAAGGGGATGGAGGGCCTCGGCTATGGGATGGCCGAGAGGGAGGGTTGAGCCGAGAGGGAGGGAGGAGAAAAGGGAAGGGTGGAGTGAAAATGGAGTGATCATCACTTTAGTTTTGTTTTTATGTCTTTGACTAGGCTAAATGTGAGTGGATTTAGGAAATGACAAGAGTAACCCTCTAGCTAAAGTTAGGCAAATTTGCATGCAAGGTCAAGGAGGTAATTTGGCTAGCAAAATGTGAGTTAGTGGGGTGGAGAATGTCTTCTTTGCCCTTTGGTTAAATAGAAGAGAGTTTGCATGCAAGGTTATTCATGTAATTTAATAATTATGACAACTAAAATTTATAATGATTTATTTTTATAAAATAAAATACAAGTTCAAAAATTATAAAATTTCTACCATAAATTAACTTGTATTTTTAGAGACTTTATAAAATCATTTTCACAATTTGTGTACAAAATGTCTTTTAAAAGAAAATTTTTCCAAAGCTTAGAATATTCCTTATAAATCAAAAATAAAGAAATTAAATAAATTCTTGCTTTGAAAAATCATATACTACCCAAAGCAAATTTATAATGCAGAAATTTTCACTCACACAAACGTACAAGCATTGAATATATTTTTATTTAACTTAATATTATTCACAAATAATATTACATAAAATGCCGGTCGTAACATCCTCTCCCCCTTAAGGGATTCTGTCCCCAGAATCTAAGAGAACAGATGAGGATACCGGGAACGCATATCAGACTCTAACTCCCAAGTCGACTCTTCGACCTTAGGGTTCCTCCAAAGTACTTTCACTAACTTTACTGATTTATTTCTAAGACTCTTTACTTGCCAGTCGAGTACTTTAACCGGTTGCTCCACAAATGACAGGTCTGCCTGAATTTCTACAGGTTCATATTCTATCACATGGCTAGCGTCAGGATTGTACTTCTTAAGCAACGACACATGGAACACATTATGCACATGCTGATACTGAGGTGGTAAGGCCAACTCGTAGGCCACCTTTCCTACTTGACTCAAAATCTCAAAAGGACCTACGTATCTAGGTGCTAACTTTCCTTTCTTGCCAAATCTTATCAACCCTTTCCTAGGTGACACTTTTAGCAACACAGCTTCGCCAATTTGGAATTGAACATCCTTACGCGCTGGATCCGCATACTTCCTCTGTCTATCTTGAGCAGCAAGCAACCTTTTCTGAATTAACTTGACTGAGTCATGCAACTGTTGTACCAATTCTGAGCCGAGAATTCTTCCTTCTCCTACTTCATCCCAACTTGTTGGTGATCTACATTTTCGCCCGTACAAAGCTTCATATGGTGGCATGCCGATACTGGAATGATAGCTGTTGTTATATGAAAATTCAATTAATGGCAGGTGGTCGTCCCAACTTCCAGCAAAATCGATTGCACAACTGCGCAACATGTCTTCAATTGTTTGAATTGTTCTTTCACTCTGGCCATCAGTCTGCGGGTGATACGCCGTGCTCATATTCAACTTCGTGCCAAGACATTCCTGGAATTGCTTCCAGAATCTTGAGTTAAATCGGGGATCTCTGTCTGAAACTATTGATACAGGTACTCCATGCCTTAATACGATTTCGTGCACATACAGATGAACCAACTTGTCCAGTGACGACTTCTCATTTATTGGAAGGAAATGCGCCGACTTCGTAAGACGATCAATTATAACCCATATTGCGTCATGTCCGGACTTTGTTCGTGGTAGTCCTACTATAAAGTCCATAGCGATATTTTCCCATTTCCATTCTGGAATCTTCAGGGGCTGAATTAATCCGCTTGGTCGTTGATGTTCTGCCTTTACTTTCTGACAGGTATAGCACTTCGCAACCCATTCTGCCACGTCTCTTTTCATATTTGGCCACCAAAAGTTCTTCTTTAAGTCTTGATACATCTTGGTGCTTCCCGGGTGGATTGAAAATTTCGAATGGTGGGCTTCATGGAGGATCTCATTCTTTAATTCAGATACATGGGGAATCTATATTCTGGATGAAAACCTTAGTATTCCTTGCTCATCCCTTTTAGTATTAATCTCTTCTCCAGATAACTGATTTTTCTCTTTTTCCATTACTTCCTCTTGATACTTCTTTATCTTTTCCAGTAGTGTTGGCTGAAAGGTCATTGCATGACAAACTTCTTTGACTTTCCCATAAGCACAAAGTTCCAATTCAAATTTTCCGATTTCTTCGGATAACTCTTTTGATGTTATCATTATATTCAATCTTTCCTTCCGACTCAGCGCATCGGCCACTACGTTCGCCTTTCCAGGATGGTAATTTATCGAACAGTCATAGTCCTTAATCAATTCCAGCCATCTCCTCTGCCTCATATTGAGCTCTTTCTGAGTAAAAATGTACTTTAAACTCTTGTGATCCGTGTAGATTTCACACTTTTCTCCATAGAGATAGTGTCTCCAAATCTTGAGTGCGAACACTATGGCGGCTAGTTCCAAGTCATGCGTCGGATACTTTAACTCGTGCGGCTTCAACTGTCTTGACGCATATGCTATTACCTTACTGTGTTGCATCAACACACAACCCAAACCCTTATGTGAAGCGTCGCTGAATATTACAAAATTCCCTTGATCATCGGGAAGTACCAACACCGGAGCTGTTACCAACTTCTGTTTTAACTCTTGAAAGCTATTTTCACATTCTGCACTCCATTCAAACTTTTGATTCTTTCTGGTTAACTTGGTCAATGGTGTGGCGATCTTCGAGAAATCCTTGACGAATCTTCTATAGTATCCGGCCAATCCTAGAAAACTTCGCACTTCCGTAGGAGTCCTTGGCCTCTCCCAACTCATAACTGCCTCAATCTTCGCCGGATCCACTTTAATTCCATCATTTCCAATAACATGCCCCAAAAATTGAACTTCCTTTAACCAAAACTCACATTTGGTAAACTTGGCATACAACTTCTCTTGTCGGAGTATCTCCAATGCTATCCAGAGGTGCTGCATATGTTCTTCTTCCGATTTAGAATAAATAAGGATGTCATCAATAAATACCACGACAAATTTATCCAAATACTTCTTAAATACTCGATTCATCAGATCCATGAATGCGGCCGGAGCGTTGGTCAATCCAAACGGCATTACTAGGAATTCATAATGCCCATATCTGGTCCTAAATGCGGTCTTGGGAATATCTTCTTCCTTGATCTTTAATTGATGGTATCCCGATCTCAAGTCAATCTTCGAAAAACATTTTGCTCCCTTTAACTGATCAAAAAGGTCATCTATCCTTGGTAGCGGGTAGCGGTTCTTGATCGTTACTTTATTCAACTCCCGGTAATCTATGCATAGACGCATACTCCCATCTTTCTTCTTCACAAAGAGAACAGGTGCTCCCCATGGCGACGTACTTGGTCGTATCACTCCCTTATCCAATAATTCTTGTAGCTGGCTCGCCAACTCTTTCATTTCTGCTGGTGCCATCCTATACGGAGCCTTTGAAACTGGTTCCGTGCCTGGAGCAAGGTTGATCTCGAACTCAATTTGTCGATCTGGTGGTAAGCCTGGTAGTTCGTCGGGAAACACATCGGGGAACTCATTAACTACAGGAATATCTTCCATGCTGGGGCTGCCTCTCTCTGAATCCACTACATATGCTAGGAACGACTCACAACCTTTTCTAAGTAACTTCTTAGCCTGAATAATTGTAAGAAATAGTCGCTCTTGCCTCTGTCCCTTAAATACTACCTTCTCTCCACTCTTCGTCTTTAAATACACTCTCTTGGTCTTACAATTTATCTGAGCGCTATTCTCTCCTAACCAATCCATTCCTAAAATTATATCAAACTCTCCCAGCTTGAAGAGTATCAAGTCGGCCGAGAACTTATATCCCGAAATATCAATCTCACATTTTGGACAAAATTGATTCACAGGAATCTTCTCTTGGTTCGCAATTACCACATTTACTACCTCACTCATAACCGTTTTATCACATTGGATCTTATCAACAAAAGATTCTGATATGAAAGATCTTGTGGCTCCCGAATCAATCAATACTTTGGCTTTGACATTATTGAGTAAAAGTGTACCTGCTATCACCTCAGAATTCTGAACAGCATCTTTCATCTTTAGATCAAATGTCCTTGCTGTTGCTTGCGGGGTTGGTGCGGGTGGTGGAGGTAATGCCAATACCTCAGCTGGCACGCTTGCACTGGTACTTGCCACGTTCATCAGAGCTCTGACTGGTCCTGTTGCCTTACACTCCCTAGCCATGTGTCCAGTCTTCCCACATTTGTAGCACGTAACTCCTGGCTTCGGCATCTTGCACTCATTTGCCAAATGTCCCTTCTGATTGCACCTATAACAGGTCATACTCAGCTTATTGCATACTCCGGGGTGCCTTCTTCCACAGTGCTTGCATTCTGGCCTCTGGAACCTGTTTTCTCCAACTTGCCCTTGGCTTGCCTGATTGTTCCCTTTTGATTCTTGCCTTTTGCCCAAATTTCCTTTCCTTTGAAAATTTCCGCCCTTCTGGAAACCAATCCTCTTTACATTCCGATCTTGCGAACTTCCAGCTTCAGACTTTTCTCCATAAAATGGAACCTTCCTCTTCTTGTTATCCCTCTCTTTCCTTGACTGCATCCCATTATTCTCAATCAGAGCAGCTTTCTGTACTACTCCCGCATAAGTTTCAAGCTCAAACATAGCCACCCTATCTCTGATCCAAGGCTCCAATCCTTGCTGAAATTTCTTTGCTTTTTCTTCCTCAGTGCTAGTATACTTTGTCACAAACCTTGACAACTCAGTGAACTTCTTCTCATATTCCAGTACAGTCATGTTCCCTTGTTTTAACTCAAGAAATTTTAGCTCCATCTGATTCTGCATGTACTTAGGGTAATACTTGTCCAGAAATAACTTCTTAAATCTCTCCCGAGAAATCTGCTGAGTGACTTCCATAGCTTTTACTGATTCCCACCAATAAATGACTTCTCCCTTCAAGAAGTAAGTGGCATACAGCGTCTTCTGATCGTCTCCTAACTGTACCAACTCAAAAGCCCTTTCCATCTCCTTGATCCATGTGTTTGCTATCACTGGATCAGTGGTATCATGAAATACAGGTGGATTCACATTCTGAAAAGCCTTGAAAGTGACAATTTGTCTTGGTGGTACTGGTGGTTCAGGTGGTTGATATGGCTCATGGTTATCTTGGTTTTCAATTTGTTGTTGAAGAGTTAGTTGTTGTTGAGCTATAGCATTGGTTTGCTGTTGCAAGGTTTCCAGTAGTCGAAGAATATTTGGGTCTGTGGTGAAGGTGGTTGTTGGATTCTTCTTTTTGGGAGGCATGATCCTGAAATAAGAGTTGTGTTATAACAAATATGAATGATAAAATGATTCGAGGGTATCGCATGGCATTCTTGTTTACATATGGGGTCAAGTTTCCAGATATGATGACAAAACATAAAATAACAGTTGAGAGCAGATGGAACAATAGCACATAATTATTGAAATTTTAAAGGTCACAGTACATAGGATTGGGACATAGTCTGATTCTAGAAATAACAGGCTTATTTAAAGGAAAGACGGAATCAACTGGGGATTCCATAGAGTCTGATAGTACAACAACATGAAAGGTAAATGGAAAGAACTAAGGCTCCACTCCATCTGAACGGGGCTTGGTAGTCTTTTCCTCTCGAAGCGTCTTCACAATGCTCTGGAGCTCATCTGCCACCATCTGAATGACATACTGGCTGGTACGGTCCCGGTGTGCTGGCATCTCCTCAAGCTTAGTGTTGACGTACCGAACCAAGGTCTCAAGTCTCGCAATCATCTGCTCCTTGGGCTTCCCTTCGTAGTTTCGGCTGTCCGGATACACGTTCTTCAGTCGGTCTATCAGTCGGTCGTACTTGCCCTGAAGCATGTCGAACTCGCGCCTCAACTCAGCATACACGGAGAAAGCAATAGTGTCGTCCGACCCAGAGGATGACGAGGAATGCGCCCTTTGCTGACAACCAATAAGAGGAGTATTAATAATAATTTACTTTACCTTCTCTCTCGCGTAATATCTATAACCTACACACAAATCCTATAACCTATTTGGGCTGTCCAGGGACTCTAAACCGTAGCTCTGATACCAAAACCTGTCACACCCCCAACTTAAATAGCAAAATAATTATAGCTATTACATCATTTTAATGAGTATTACACAACCAAAATCCAAGATCTTACAGTTTAGGGTTTGGAACAGCCCAACACTACCAACTATTACATCTGATTACAAATACCGAGTCCTCACACAACTATTATTACTTATTCTACCTGAGCTCGAACATAAGCATCAGCATCACAGGTCTTACGGGCAGTCTGCTTGAATCTAACCATGGCTGCTAGCTGTAATATCAGGGTAAAGCAAGAAGTGAGCCAAAAGCTCAACAAGTGCTAACAATACAACGCAAAGCATAAATCGAGATATACCTTTAGGAATGACAATGGAATGACATAATCAATGATAATCGAGAGATAAAACTTATGTGAGTTGGCATCATTTTGCTTGCATCAAAACAAATTTTAAAACCATTCTTAATCAAAATCATTTTATGACGCTACGGATTACAGCCGGTGATCAGCCGCGAAGTAATCCCGAACCTCGCTGGGTTCTAAAACATTATTGGGAATCCCTAGGCAACTTTTAAGCCTAATATAAGTGTGGAAAGGACTCGCGTCTCAGTCCAGATCCACCATTCAAGAAAACATTTGTCCCCCTTGGGACTGAAAAATCCACCTTTTATTCATTTTGAAAACTGATGCCGATTTATGACAAAATCTCTTTTGACTGAAATCATTTTTTTTTTATTAGGGGATTATAGATCAACTTGAAACACTGGAAATATGACACTAAATCTCAGGGCCATGATCCACTAGACTTTACTATATTAGGGTAATCGAGAGATTTCCATAAACAAGAATTTTGACAAGGAAATTAAGCAAGGCTATTGGATAATATGAAAGAGTAATGCCAAACTAGGCTTAAAGCAATGGTTGTAGACAAGGTATAGGTATTAGAACATCAAGAAGATAAGCATCACTGGTTCCAATAGGATAGAGGTGCTAAAATATAAAGGAAGTGATCATCAGCTCAAGATATAACAGGGTATCAAGCTTTAGGGTAAGGATAGGGTTATCAAACAATCATGAATGAATTTAAGAAAAGATTGGCTTTTAGGTATCAAGATAAAGTTTCTATCGAGGTTATTTCAAGAGTTAAATCAAAGCATCAGGGTGCAACATCAAGATTTCTCAGGGATCAATAGCATGATAATCAAAAGGATCAATAAGGTATTATAACACATCTCTATTTTATCATGGCATTAAACTATCATGAAAGACTTTTGAACTACTTGCAATACGTACTCGAGGGTTCATGGCATCTCTATGTAACTCAAAGATAAACAAAAGATACTCTTGATTTAAATATATCAAAATGACTCAGGATAATTGCATCGATATATATGAACTGTTTACAGTAAATGCGAAGGTCAAGTTGAATCACTTGCCTTGAGATAGACTGGTCTGGTCTGACTGGTAGGAGCAACAACTGGAGCTTCACTCGACTTTTATGGCAAGTTTTCCCTCGTCTCGAGATCCTACATAATAATAATAATCCTCATTATAATATATTCTTTCCATCTTAACCTATTTACAACCCGAAATTAAACATGGATGGCACTTAGGCCTATACACACTTAATTCATATCCACCATTTATATTTTCAAATGTACACACGTAGCCACATAATCACATATCGTATATTAATACCAAATAACATCATATACACCATAATGCCACACTAGGCTTGGATGATCTCGACTCACCACTTAAGTTACTTGGTCGCTAACTAAACGAAGTCTTCGAATTTGGGCTTCCTAACTCAATGTGCCTTTCCTAAATTATCCAAAACCTATTGACCCTCACTTGTGCCTTTTGTTCTACTGACCTTATACTATCTTACAACTATGGTGGTCGACCTAATACTCACTTCTAAGTGTCCTAAAACTATGTGATAAGTGAAAGTGCTCACTGGTGCAAATTTCAGAATGGTAACTAAGGTTTCTTGAGTGCATTAGACACTCTTAAACTACAAGTTTTTCTTCAAAATTTTTACACAAGACTCTCCTGACCTAAGGGCATCTCACAAGCTTGATGTGGCTCAAAGGCCTGGCTTGGGCCTTCTTGGGCCTAAGCTAAAAGTCCAAGGTACCCCTGTTTTTCTGGGCAGAAAATGCCCTGACTTGAATTAACTTGTGACACATGGTTCTAGCTCATATCCTATGAACTATGGTTGGAAAAACTTCTCTGACATACCCTCTAACTAAGGCCCAATTGGGCCTAATGAGGGCCTACCCATGACATGGCCAAATCTCCCTATTTCTAAGTTGCAACAAAACTGTCCCCTGCTGGACAGATTTTGTTATTCTACTTGTGCACCTAACCAAATGACATGCAAACCTCCAACCAACTCCTAAAACCTATTATATACTCCCCATACTAACTTCTGGTGGCTTGGGCCTCAAAGTGCACATCAATGACATGGTCAAAACTCACTCTAAACCTCAGGGTACTAAACTGATTTTTCTGCAGAAACTATAACTCTCATTTTCCAAGGTTTTGACTTGACAAACCCAATTATCAACAACTAAATACTTAAACCAAGACTTATACTTGGTATTCTACTGAACTAACTCCCTTTTTCTCAAAATACCCTTGGTGAGATCATCCTTACCTATGGTGCAACTATGGCAAAATAAAAGAGACTACTCTTTACAAATCACAAACCTTTATGCTCTTGAAGCAACAAGATATATATATATTTATTTTTTTTTATAAAAGATAACCACGAATTATTACCATGCAATAAGAAGTATAAATCAATATTAATACATTATTCCTACTGAAATTAAGGCTCACTAACAACCATGAATCTAAATGATCAAAACTTCCAAAAAAAGTCAAAAGTGATTTGCATGCATGCATGCTTTCGGATCTTTCAAGCCAAATCAACATGATTTCCAAATAAATTTTTATCATAATTCAACATGCAAGCCTAACATGGATTACAACTAAATGATCAACTAGCATGCAAAAGGATTTTATCAAGATTTTACTACAACATTCATGTTATCATCACAAAATACACAAAAATGTTAACAAGGCAACAAAACACCATCCATTCGGCTCCTATCAAGTCATGGCCGAATGGATTAGGGTAAAAACAGCATTCGCATAAGTGTAACACTCTTATGTCTAGCCATTCTTGACCCTATGATACTATAACTCATGGTGAAAGCCTTAGATTCACAAGAATCAAGGAGGTTCACTTTGAGTTTAACAAAAACATCACCATGCAAGGTCAAAACATAGGTTTTTCACTCTAAACTTTTGAAATATATAAGAATAACATATAGGGAGTAAAATTACTTGAATATAAGATGATTGTTTGGGTGAAAGAATGAAGAAATGAAGGGGATGGAGGGCCTCGGCTATGGGATGGCCGAGAGGGAGGGTTGAGCCGAGAGGGAGGGAGGAGAAAAGGGAAGGGTGGAGTGAAAATGGAGTGATCATCACTTTAGTTTTGTTTTTATGTCTTTGACTAGGCTAAATGTGAGTGGATTTAGGAAATGACAAGAGTAACCCTCTAGCTAAAGTTAGGCAAATTTGCATGCAAGGTCAAGGAGGTAATTTGGCTAGCAAAATGTGAGTTAGTGGGGTGGAGAATGTCTTCTTTGCCCTTTGGTTAAATAGAAGAGAGTTTGCATGCAAGGTTATTCATGTAATTTAATAATTATGACAACTAAAATTTATAATGATTTATTTTTATAAAATAAAATACAAGTTCAAAAATTATAAAATTTCTACCATAAATTAACTTGTATTTTTAGAGACTTTATAAAATCATTTTCACAATTTGTGTACAAAATGTCTTTTAAAAGAAAATTTTTCCAAAGCTTAGAATATTCCTTATAAATCAAAAATAAAGAAATTAAATAAATTCTTGCTTTGAAAAATCATATACTACCCAAAGCAAATTTATAATGCAGAAATTTTCACTCACACAAACGTACAAGCATTGAATATATTTTTATTTAACTTAATATTATTCACAAATAATATTACATAAAATGCCGGTCGTAACACTATCAGTACTTGGCTTATCAGAACTTGACGAATCAGAACTTGAAGAGCCAGATGTGTGTTCTGATGCTTCTTGAGATGTAATAATATCTTGAGTATGCTCCCCCTGCATTGGTGCATCTTCCTTGGACGTAGTCACCACAGTTTCAATAACATCAGAGTTTAATCCATCAGAGTTTACAGTATCAGGACTTAGACTGTCAGGACTTAAGGTATCAGAATATGAATCTTCATTTTCAAATCTCAGCTGATCATGATCAATACAATCTTCAAGTCCAGTGATCTTCTTGTCATCAAAAGAGACATTGATAGATTCCATGACCACTTTTGTTCTCAAATTATAGACTCTGAAGGCTTTTGTGGAAAGTTGATATCCAACAAAGATTCCCTCATCAGCTTTTAGATCAAACTTGGATAGCTGTTCAGGATGAGTCTTGAGAACAAAATACTTACATCCAAATACATGAAAGTATTTCAGATTTGGCTTCTTGTTCTTCACCATCTCATATGGTGTTTTTCCATGCTTGTTAATGAGTGTTGCATTTTGAGTAAAACAAGCAGTCTGCACAGCTTCAACCCAGAAATAAGTTGGAAGCTTTGCTTCTTCAAGCATTGTTCGTGCAGCTTCAATGAGAGTTCTATTCTTCCTTTCAACAACTCCATTTTGCTGTGGAGTTCCAGGAGCAGAAAATTCCTGCTTTATTCCATGATTTTTGCAGAACTCTTCCATTATCAGATTCTTGAATTCAGTGCCATTATCACTCCTCAAAATTTTCACAGAATCTTTGATCAATTTATCCAGATGTTTGACATGATCAATCAGAATAGATGCAGTTTCATTTTTTGTGTGCAAGAAATACACCCATGTGTATCTGGTGAACTCATCTACTATGACCAACGCATATTTCTTTTTTGCAATAGACATGACATTCACTGGACCAAATAGATCAACATGAAGTAGATAATAAGGCTCAAGAATTGATGATTCAGTCTTGCTCTTGAATGAAGATTTTCTTTGTTTGGCCTTCTGACATGAGTCACAAAGACCATCAGGAGCAAACACTGATTTTGGCAGTCCTCTCACAAGATCTTTCTTGATCAGTTCATTTATCTTGTTGAAGTTTAAATGAGAGAGTTTCTTGTGCCAATTCCATCTTTCTTCAATTGAGGCTCTACTCACTAAACAGATTGCAGAACCATTAGAACTTGTTGAAAGCTTAGCTTCATAAATGTTACCACGCCTGAATCCCTTTATAACAACTTTTCCTTTAGATTTACTAACTATTTCACAATGTTCTGCAAAGAAATCAACATGATAACCTCTGTCACAGATTTGACTTATACTCAGTAAGTTGTGTTTAAGTCCTGAGACCAGAGCTACATCTTTAATGATGACATTCCCAAGATTGATATTGCCATATCCCAAAGTTTTTCCAATGTTGCCATCTCCATAAGAAACACTTGGGCCAGCTTTCTCCATAAAGTCTGATAGCAGGGCCTTATTTCCAGTCATATGTCCTGAACATCCACTGTCCAGAACTAAAATATTTTTCCTGTTGCCCTGCAATCAAAAAGACCACTAATTATTAGTTTTAAGGACCCAGACTTGCTAGGATCCTTTGGCCTTTTTAGGTTTGTTAACATTTGCAGCGGATTTAGCATCATATTTTATGTTAACAGTTTTCTTATCAGAACTTATACTACCAGACTTTGAATCAGAACTTACACTAGAAGGAACAACAGAAACTTTCTTTAAAGAATGTTTTATTTGATAATAATCATAGTACAAACTATGATATTCCTTACAAGTATAAATGGAATGCCATAAACTACCACAATGAAAACAAGGATTTTGTGGTTTGTATCTAACAGACTGACTCTTAACTCCTGATTTTGAAGATAAGGAGTTAATATTCTTATTCTTCCTGCAAAAAGAAGCCAGATGGTTAGAACTTCCACAGTTATGACATGCTTTCCTAGGAGCATCAGAAACAGATTTATAGTTATTGCTTTTATTCACACCTTCCTTTCCATTCCTATTTTTCCTAGGTGATTTTACCTTGTTTGCATTCTTAACATCTTTCAGCTTATGCTTAAGCTGCTTCTTTGTCATTAAGCCTATGTTAACTTCAGCTGTCTTTTCCTGTTTTAGTTTGTCAGAAGCTAATTCCTTTTTAACTTCTGATTTCTTATTTTCATATTTTTCAGTTACAAACTTAACAGGTTTTAACTTCGGCTTTTGCTTATCAACAGGCTTAATTTCTACAGTTCCTTTTTCATTTTTATTTTCTCCATAACCTAAGCCCTCTTTCCAGTTTCCACTGCTTAGCAAATTTTGAGTTGTTTTGCCAGAGTTAGTCCAAGTCCTAATAATCTCTCTCTCCTTTTCTAACTCAGTTTTTAGAGATTCATTCATTTTTAGCACTTCATCCCTAACATAAAAAGCATCATCTCTATCCTTCTGAGTTTGATGGAACATGACTAACTCTTTTTCTAAGAAATCATTTCTTTTCCTAAAAGCAAGATTTTCAGAAGTTAATCTTTCACATGTTAAAGTTTGATCTCTATAACTAACAAACATGGTTTTAAGATATCTTCTCAACTCATTAATATCATCAGTATGAAAAGCATAAGTAGTCTGAGGTACCTTTGTTTCAGCAGCTTCAGAACTGCTCTCAGAACTTGATTTATCAGCATTTGCCATCAATGCATAGTTCTCCTCACTTTCAGAGTCTGAGGTGTCTGTCCAACTTTTCTGCTTTGTGACAAGAGCTTTGCCTTTGTCACTCTTGGTCTTCTTGCAATCAGGAGATATGTGGCCTTTCTCACCACAATTATAACATTTAACATTGGTGTAATCTCCTCTGTCAGACTTTCCTCCTCTTCCTTCAGATCTTTTGAAATTCTTTTTATCAGAACTTATGCCTTTCCTGGAAAACTTCTTTCCCTTCCTGAACTTCCTGTATGCAATCTTTGTGATTCCTTTCACCATAAGAGCACACAGCTTCATCATCTCCTCATCAGCATCAGTTTTAGGCAAGCTTTCAGAATCTGAGTCATCATCACTCTCAGAACTTGATGACTCAGTATCAGACTTTATGAAAAGAGCTTTACCCTTGTCTTTCTTTGAGGAAGGTGCTTTGGGGGATTCCTCTTCAGCCTTGAGAGCAACTGTCCTTGACTTTCCTCCTTTCCTCTTGCTTCTTTGTTCCATCTCAAGTTCATGAGTCTTGAGCATTCCATAGATTTCATCAAGAGTTGTTTCATCAAGATTGTAGTTGTCTCTTATTGTTGTTGCCTTCAAATCCCAGCATTCAGGAAGAGCTAACAGGAATTTTAGGTTGGTATCTTCAAGATCATACTCTTTATCAACCAATGACAAATCATTCAAAAGTTTGACAAATCTATCATATAAATCATTCAATGACTCATTAGATTTTGAGTCAAAATGTTCATACTCTTGAGTGAGTATTGTCTTCCTGTTCTTCTTAACTGTTTCAGTTCCTTGACACCTTGTCTCCAGTGCATCCCATATCTCCTTGGCAGTCTTGCAGTTGATTACCCTGTTTGACATTACATTATCAATGGCACTATGCAGTAAGTGTCGTACCTTGGCATCCTTAGCAATAGATGCTATATCTTCAGCAGTGTAATCATTCTTTTCCTTTGGTACAGTCATTGCTGCTTCACCTGCAACTACAACAGCGAGCTTGGTAGGTTTGTGAGGCCCTTCCTTGATTCTATCAAGATATTCTGGATCTATTGCTTCCAGAAACATGGTCATCCTTACCTTCCATATGGGATATTCAGATGGTCTCAGTATGGGAACTCTGATGGTCTCATATCGACTCTGAATTAATGTCTTTGATGATTCCTCAGTTTTGGCAGGCTTAGTTGGAGTTTCTGTGTCAGACATGATTGTGTTTGGATCTTTAGCTGTATGTGTGTTAACAGCAGGCTCTGATACCACTTGTTAGGTCACACTTTCACTGTAGAGGGGGTGAATACAGTGTTTATTACAATCAAATCAAACTTCAAGAACTTATGTAACAGAAAACAAACTTTATTGAAACAATAAACTCTGTTACAATCTAGAACCGTTATCTCTCAGTGATGAACAAAAATATCACGAGAGCTGCTAGGGTTACAGTAAATAATATTCTCGATAATGATAACACTTATAGTGTAAACCCTATGTCTGTGTTTATATATTACACAGTTACAAGATAATCGCTAATTGATATGGAATATAATTCTGCTTCCTAATATATATCAATCAGATATCTTTTATTCCAAGTATTCCATTCTTTATGGAATTCCTTCTTCATGCATATCTCTTCTTATGTTTATCTTGATCTTCTTAACTTTAATCAGCTGCTGTCCTTATCTGATCGTCCTTCAGCACTTAAGTTCTGATATCTATCTCCTGATGCTTATCTCCTGATAATATAAGTACTGATATCTCTTAAGTCCTGATGTCCAGTATAAGTACTGATCAGTTAAGTACTGATTTGTCCTGTTCAAATAAGATCTGAAATCTAAACATAAAACATATTAGCCATGACATTATCAAATATATCTAACAGACTCCACATTTATTGGAGTCACATCAATCTGACTTTGAGAAGGTGCGGTGACTGGGTCTTTAGCACCAGTTTGCACTGTGTGTGTTCCCTGTGCATCCCCGAGAATTTTTGATCTTTTCTTTCTAGCATAAGTCTATGGTGAACTAGTTTGCCTACCCCTCTTGGTCTGCGTTCCTGGTGGGCAGCTTGTTTCAATTGTAACATCCTTTTGGGAGGATAAAACTAGAAATGAGCTAATTTCCTTATTAATAACCACAGTTTGTTGGGAAACTGTGGTGTGGCTAGGCTTAGGTACACTCATCTCACCAGCCTTATCCTTAGGTTTTCTTTAATTTTTACCCTGTCCCTCACCTTGCTTACTCACCTTCACACTCCCCTCTTCGTGTTTTGTTGATTTTATAACTGGTTTCTTTTGAGAGAAATCAGAGGGGGCTTTATTAACTTTGGATTTTAAAATTGTTGGTTTGGTAGCTTGGGTAGGCATCTATTGGGTTATTGACACAGATGTCATAGCTACACTATAAGGCAATGAAATGTGTGAGGTTGGAAGAGTGGAGATAGTAGAGCTTACCTCACTTACCTGAGGACCCTGCCTGACTGGAAAATAGAAGAGGGGCACCTCTTTATGGTGATTAGCTCTATTAAGATCTGCAATAATCCTCCTTTCTTGAACCCAATAATTCAGCTTGTTGGTTGGGTTCTCAATTGCAATATTCTCAATATGATGGTTATCAAGCATCATAAAGAATCTAGCATAATAGACACTTTTACCTCTCTTATTAAGCTACCTCTCTTATTAAGCTCTCCTAACTTATAACCTAACTCAAACAGGACCAAATCACTGAAATTAAAGTACTTATAGTAACTAGCATGTAAAGCATGTTAAGCATGGAAATGTTAACAGAGTCAAAATTGCTAATTTTACCAGAGAAAACTTTAGTTACCACATCACACAGATAACTCCATTATTTTCTAAGACCTAACCTCCTAATTTCACTTAACTTAGAGGTAGTAAGTGCATAGCCCATGGAATTTAGCATGTTAACTATATCAGTGTCTGTGTGTGGAACAATAGCAGTATTATCTGGAATTCTAAAGCATGCTTTGACAATGTCACTATTAATGCAAAACTGCTTACCTTTGAGAGTGAAAGTTATGGTCTTGTCAATAGAGTTGTACACTGCAGTTGTCCATATCTCCTTCACAACTTCACGGTAGATTATGGGTGATTCCGGCATAGCATAACTGAGTTTACAGCTCTTCACAAAATCCATCATCTTGTGAAACTCTCCAGACTGTTGAATCTTCTTGTTCACAAGAGCTGTGAAGTTGTTCTTTTCATAGATATATCCACTTTGAGACATGATTTTGATGACTGGTGCCATTGTTAGAGAATTAGAAATTTGCAGAGAGAATATTTGCTTTGGAGAAGAAAGGAAGTTTGAGCAATTGAATTGAGAATGATAAAAGAGTAGAATAAAAATGAATTCTGCTTTTATACTATCTCAGAAATAAACTATCAAAATTAATAAAGTGAAATAAAGTAACCAATCAAAATAGCCCAAAATAGCCATTTAAAAATAAATAAACTGTAAAAATTCTGTCACTTATCCGTCGTGTTGTGCTTACAAATTGTAAGTATACTCGATGGATAACGTTCAGAGTTTTAACGGCTAAGATTGAGACAATTCGAAGGATGAGAATAAATCAATTATCCGTCGGGTTATGAAATAATCCAGAAAAGTAATTGATTTTTATTAACAAATAATATTCCGACAGATGATCAAACTCGATGGATAATGAGCATCCGTCGGGATGTAAAATTTGACTTAGCCAAAATTTCATCAAGAACAGAAAAATCAATTAAGTTTCTGGCTGTATTATAACTTGAAAAAATATCTGAAATGATTCAACAATAATTAAGCATACCTAACTCCCTTACCAACCTTGAAAAGGTGTATTCATCAAGTGGCTTGGTAAAGATATCTGCAAGCTATTTTTCACTTGGAACAAAATGAAGTTCCACAGTACCATTCATCACATGTTCCCTTATGAAGTGCTACTTGATGTCTATGTGCTTTGTTCTTGAATGATGCACTAGATTTTCAGTGATGGCAATTGCACTTGTGTTATCAAAGAAAATGGGAATTCTATCCACTTGTAGACCATAGTCCAATAATTTGTTTTTCATCCACAAAATCTGTGCACAGCAACTACCAGCAATAATATATTCAGCTTCAGCTGTAGAAGTAGAAACTGAATTTTGCTTTTTACTGAACCAGGACATAAGCTTGTTCCCCAGAAATTGACAGGTTCATGTTGTGCTTTTTATGTCTATTTTACAACCTGCATAATCTGAATCTGAATAACCACTTAGATCAAAACCAGAATCTCTAGGGTACCAAATGCCAAGTTTTGGTGTTCCCTTGAGATATCTGAAAATTCTCTTAATAGCTACTAAGTGAGATTCTCTAGGATCAGCCTGAAATCTAGCACAAAGACAAGTAGCAAACATTATATCTAGCTTACTAGTTGTTAAGTAGAGAAGTGAACCAACCATGCCCCTGTAGCTTGAAATATCCACAGACTTTTCACTAGTGTTTAATTGAAGCTTAGTTGCAGTGGCCATGGGAGTTTTTGCAGATGTGCAATCCATTAGATCAAACTTCTTTAAAAGATCATGAATATATTTAGTTTGACTAATGAAGATTCCATCACTAACTTGCTTAACTTGTAAACCAAGAAAGTAAGTTAGTTCTCCCATCATGCTCATTTCATACTTACTTTGCATCAATTTGGCAAATTTTTTGCAAAGTTTTTCATATGTAGAGCCAAATATAATATCTTCTACATAAATTTGAACAAGTATACTAGAGCCATTCACATTTCTAAAGAATAAAGTTTTATCAACAGTATCTCTTGTGAAGTGATTTTCCAAAAGAAACTTTGATAAAGTGTCATACCAGGCTCTAGGTGCTTTCTTCAGTCCATAAAGTGCTTTCAAGAGATAGTAGACATATTCTGGAAAATTTGGGTCTTCAAAACCAGGAGGATGACTAACATAGACTTCCTCCTCCAAATCTCCATTCAGAAAAGAACTTTTGACATCCATTTGATAGACCTTGAAATTGGCATGGGCTGCATAGGCTAAAAAGATTTTGATGGCTTCAAGTCTTGCAACAGGAGCAAAGGTTTCATCAAAATATATTCCTTCTTGTTGACAGTAGCCCTTAGCTACCAATCTAGCTTTATTCCTGACCACTATGCCATTTTCATCCATCTTGTTTATGAATACCCACTTGGTATCAATTGGATTCTTTCCTTTAGGTTTGGGTACCAGCTTCCATACCTTGTTCCTTTCAAATTGATTTAGCTCCTCCTACATAGCTAAAATCCAATCAGGATCCAACAAAGCTTCTTCTACCTTCTTTGGTTCTTTTGAATTAATTAAAAATTAAATTATGAAATTTTGTTATTGATGTTGTTTGTATGATTTGATGGCATAATCATGTCGATAATTTTCTCCTGATCAATTTGGTATATTATATGTCAAAAATAGAGGTCAATAACATGGTGAAAATGGGGTTTGATTCTGTTAAAATTCGAATTAGATATTTTTTAATTATTTGAATGTTCTTAATTAGATTTGGGGATTTTGTTTTGGTTGATTCTGGGTTCGAGTAAGCAGTACCAGTGAGTAGATTGTTTATCAACGATTCATTTCATGTATGTAACTTCGGTGTTGGCTTCCTGGATTGACTCGTCGGAAAACCTCGAGTTCACCGGCTTTAATGGCGATTCTCGTCGGATTTCGTGTTGGAATCATTTTCAGTTATGTTTGATGATGCTAATGGCTTCCTGGAAGAGTTTAGAATTTAAACTACACCAGAATCAGACTAAACGATCAGGTTTTGATCGTTGTCGGAGCCCTGCCAGAAAATTCGTCGGCCGCCGGAATTTGCAGTTCATCCGGCCGGGTTCTATGTTTTCTTCCCGACCAGTTTACCAAATTAATCGACCCGGTTTTGATCTGTAAATGCCAAGTATGATTTCTTAAAACCTGTTCCTGATTTTTATTTTAAAAATAAATAAAAAATCTAATTTTTTTATTCTAAAAATTTCTTTTAATTATTAACCTAATTCCAAAATGTTTATTTAATTATTTATAATTCAGAAAATTCTTTTAAGTTTTTATTTACTTAAAAATAAATCAAAATTATTTTATTAATTAATTTTAATTAGTTTTTAATTATTTTAATTAATCAATTAATTTATAATTAATTAATTAATTAATTTAATTAAATATTAATTAATTTTAATTGATTTAATAATTAGATTTAATTATTTAAAATTGATTTAAAAATTCCGAAAAATAGTTTCGAGCTTTAATTATTATTTTTAAATTATTTTCAAGTCTCGATAATTATTATAAAACTATTTTAAAGCCAGATTCGGGTATTCGAACTCTGTTATTTAATTATAAAATGATTCAGAAGCCCGTTTTAATTCCGAAAAATGTTCAAAAATTCGTATTAAATACCTGGAAGATCATTTTAACTCCGAATCTTCTTTGAAAAAATTTTGATCGAATACCTTACGTGTTCTGTGCTACGTGCTCACTGATTGATGCGTTATATGTCTATGTGGTTGTGGTTGTGGTTTGATTGTTTTAGTCATAAGTTTCAATCCGTAAATCGGATTTGGGTAAAACGAAAGGTAGATAAAAGCTTATGACGTCTATGTGACGATTAAAACAATGTGAGCATGAATAATTGATAGTTACTTGTGATGCCTAGCAGAGTCAGCAAGACATAGAAAAGGAAACCAGAGATCCATAAATAGAATCAAAGCGTAGAAAAAAAGGCCAGTGATTGATAAATAGAAGCAAGGCATAGAAAGAGAAGAAAAGTGGTGGAAAAGTAAAACTGTTATATAAGTACAAGTATAGTTGGAAATCATTGGTGATAATGCAAGTACTTCTGAACCTTTCTTTAAGATATATTACAAATATTTTCGAACTGTCTCATAATATATCGCTATTATTCAAAATAACTCATGTTTTATATTACAAGCGCTTTAAACTATTTAACCTTGAACCCTGATTCTTATTGATCTTGAGCCATAAGCCTTATTCTTCATAAACCATTGATTGTTGAATTCCCAGATATGAGCCATACACATACGATACTACTCCACAAATACATATCTACCACATATTGATATCGATATTGAATTTCTTAACATACCAACCCTTATTCCTTGTTTAACAGAAGACCAATTCTTCGAACCCTTGGTCTTCTACTGTCTGATTCTTTCCTTGATTGAAGGCCAATCTTTTTGAATTCCCTGTTATGCCTTCATGGTGTTATGAATCACCCTATGCTTCAAGATAAATGGTGTTTATGATTCAACTTATTGATTTACATTGGTTATCATATTGAATTATTTTAGAATTGGATGATTTTATAAATGTGGACCAGATTCGTGGTCGGACCAGATTCGTGGTCATAATAGGCCAATGCGTGCCTTGGATCCAGTATATAGAGCAAAGTTGGGAGCCTTGCTCGGGGTTAGTGCGTGACTGATCAACAGCCTAACCTTGTTTTTTTTAAATAAAAAGTAAATATCCAATTCAAATCATTGCTTATTCAGAAACTTGATTCTTCTGAATCACTTCAATTGATTATTGTTTAACCTCAATTGTTGCTATTATGACTTGCTGAGCTAGTTAGCTCACTCTTGCAAACCTTTTTATGTTTTCAATAGTTGAAAAGGAAAATTTGTTGATAACAAGGATTCCTAGTCCAACGTGCGAGCTAGGATTCCAGGTTAAGTTGGATCGAGCTAGCAGGAGCTTATATTGTAGACGAGTTATGCGAGATTGTAAGAATGATATCATTATCAATTATAAGTTGAACTAGTTGGGGTTTGGTACGATGTAATAAAAGTTAAGGATGTGGCTTATTTTCATACTTTAACCTGTTGCGATCCTTGGTTGTTTAAAAGAGTCAATGCTTATAATAATTTATATACAGGTTTTGTATATTGTGGTGGTGTGTGTTGTGAGCCCCAAACTTCTGACCCGGGTTTGGAGGGCGTCACAGGTTGGTATCAGAGCTACAGGTTATAAGTCACTGAAAGAAGCCTAGATTATCGGGAATGGATAGAGGGTTAGGATTAGGATTAAAAAATAGAAATATATAACGTCGAGAGGTTGAGTGCGGTTAAATAATAGGTTTTAGTGAGATTCATGATGAGATTTGACATCCTTATCTAGCGACATGATTTTCAGATGTCAGCGATGGAAGATTCTTTTATCCCTGGATCATCTGATCATTCGGAGCCTTTATTCGGAAGACTATTATTTGATTCACGCCCTGCTCTTCCACCGGTGTTAGCCATGTCACTTCCTGTTGCAGCGATTGCACCTTTTCAAACTATTATCTCATCCCCTGATGCGAGGCTACCTATTCGAGAATCCCCTACACGCTGATTCTAGTTCTACCGGATATTCAGTTGTGGGCGCATCTTTTCTGTCTACTCTACATCATGTTCTATAACATTTGTTTAAAACTCGTGTTATGAAGTAACAGTATCCATGAAGTTGGATTTGAGAGCTACAACAAATGGCAAGTACATGATGTATTAAGAAATGTGAGAAAGAACCTAGAGTGAGGATATGTGTGTCGGAAGATAGCCGCTACCAGATTATATGGAATTACTAGTAAGTATGCCACCTATGATTATCTTGTAAAGTGAGCTAGATTAATACTAAAGGAGTTTGAAAAGATTATAAATCGAGAATTTTCTTGGAAGTAGATGATGATGATGTGACCAAACATGATACGTATAGTGGTAATGTGATATGATATTAGCTGATCTTATTTTATAAAATAGATTTGATAGACCTATTATACTTAGTAATCGTAAGAGATGATGATGATGGGAGTGTTATCATTATAGAAAGTTAGAAGTGAAGTTACGGAGAATATAATATGCATCGGTAACTGGAGTTTTGTCAACCAATGAAGATAAAATGGACCCAATGAAGGGTAGAAGGTATATGGAAATGAATGAGTTCTTATCTGAAGTTTTTCCTAACAACTTGATACTCGGTAGTAGTTGAGAAGGATAACAACCAACTCATATAGTAATGATGACCAGATGTAAGATTTTTAAATTCTAAACCAGTTTTCAAAAGAGATTTTCAAAAATTTTCCTAAAAGTCCTTTAAACAAAGCAAGTTTTAAAAACTTGTATGTCCAATTACTACTTGAGTTTCTCGATTGGTATAAGATTTGGATTATCCAGAAGAATACTTGTTCTAGAAGTTAGTATGTTTCGTTTAGAAGGCCAAGTGGACCCGCTATTACGAAGAAGATTTGTTTGTTGCTAACAGAAGAGTGCAAATCTTGTTTGATAAATTTAATGACAGAACCAATGTACGGAGAAACTATTCATCCAACTTCTGAGATGATTAGATTTCGAAGAATACGTCGATTCACAAGAAGCCGAGTATGAGCAAAGAAGATTGAGAAAATTTCCAGACTATTCTAAAGGAAGAACGTTATTAGCAAAGGAAGCGATATGTTGAACGATCAGCAGCATAAGCGAAATTTGAAGTTATGATTGTAAATCTCGTAAGACTGCAAATAGAGTCGAATTATAAATATGGAAGAGCGACGCTAAAGATAAAAGACCCAGTACAGGGGAAATTTATTCTAATGATCGATTAAGAAGGCATGTCAGAGAACTTTCTAAAGTTAATATTTGACTCGAAATGGGATCTATTGATCGAACAAGCGTTGAAGCTGTAAACAGATAAAATATGGATGGCGACTAATGATATCAGTCTCTCCTATAATCCTGTGTATTCTTATAAATTTCGAGTAAAATATGAATTCCTTTCATGATCAGCTCTATAAGGTGACAAGAAAATTGTTAAATATTTTTCAAATAATTCATCCTTCAAAAATATTGCTTTCTAATTGAGACAAGCAGTGTTATGGTGTGACGCTTTGTCGAAATGACAAAGAGTCTGGTGGGACGCCACTTAATCATGTGTTGTATGCCATATAGTATGACAGACTGGACGTCTTGAGTAAAAATATGGTTGTCTCACTCATATCCAAATCATCATTCATTCTTTCCTCTTCAAACATGATTTGTCGATTCATGAACTCTTCCGATTATTTCCTTGTACTCTTATCCCTTACAGAAAGTTTCCAATCAGAATCATATACACAAATTCCTTCTTGTGTAAGGTCTGTCCTTCGAATATTTTAAAAAGGAAGTGAAATGAACCTGTGTAGCAGATGGAGTTACGTAATAAGTATGGACAATTGCAAGCTGATGAATGATGGACATTTACGTGCAGAGAAGAATTATTATGCCAATAACGGGAACATTAAATCAAAGGGGAAAAATATGTATTCATAATATGTTGCAAGTATGAGATTTCGGCGTGAATTGGAGTAATTAGCAAACCGTATGAGGTAAATCAACTAGAGAAACAAGAAAGTAAAGCTGCATGTATCTGATGAGGTAAATGATCGATTGAATAATGGAGGCGAATGAAGAAATCCTTAATAATAACCAAATAATCGATTAACACATTGTGAAAATGAAGCATACCTCGATCATGTGGGAGATATTTGTCATGAAGATTTAAGATCGAAGAAATGCTAGTTATGAATAAACTTTGAGTGCGTTCATCAAGGAATGATTGGGCTTTTCCATTCAAATAAGTGAGTTGTGGAGAAATTGATGCTTGTAGCTGGGTCGGCAGAGAAGGTTCAATATGGAAAGACATAAGGGGAGATGAAGGTATGATGATTTGACTGCAACAATTTTTAAGATGTGAAGCTTTAAAACCAAATAAACTCATTCGTAAGATTATAAGAGTGTAGGTTGAGACCAGGTGTTGGTCATCAGAAGTTGAATGATAAGTGGCATTTTATACCACTTAGAACGTCTTTTAATGGCTTGAATTGATGTCTTGAAATCAAGTATTTTGTGTATTTTATGCGTTTTTCTAGTGTTTGTGTATTTCAGGGTATAACTTGTGTTTGTGGGGAGATTTCATTATGAATAAGCTTAGGGGAGTGCTTGGCATTGCAAGTGGGAAGTTAGGAGCAGAACGCAGCTAAAAACGGGAGCAGAATAAAGTTTTTTTCCAGTAAGGTGCTGGGCGCCCGCTCAGCCTGGCTGGGTGGCCTCTCAGGAAGCTGGGCGCCCGCTCAGGATTGCTGGGCGGCCGCTCAGGGGCGTAAATTAAAATACTGATTTTTAGACTCCTGATTATGTTAGACTTCTGACTTCTGAGATGGCTGGGTCTTGTGGGGCTTCTATATAAGTAGTTTTCAGAGACATTTCACGGAGGAATCGTGGTATCAATCAAGGAGCAAGGAGAGAAGGAAGAAGACCGTTTTAGCACATCGCAAAGAAGAAGTGGAAGCATACGTTTTCTTGTGATTCTTTTATTCGTTGTATCAGTGGATGCTAGTTTTCTTTACTTTGAACCTTATTACTCTTGTGACGTACTCTGGTTTTAATAAGTATTTTTATTAGTTTATCTTGTGTATTATTATCATGTTTTCATATGAACCCATCATGGTGACGATGAGTTCTATCATGGGCTAATCGTGATCATAGGGTCGTAACGGATTTACTATGGAATTCTTTAGTTAGTTGTTTAATATCTTAGTGTGTGATGATTGTATGATATCTAGTATAGGTTGCGCTTATTCGTCTTATGTGCGTCGCGAGCATATAAGATAGGTTGTTAATCTCTTATGAAGTGACGGTGGATCTTGAGGTTTAGAACTTGCCATGCTAGCATAGGTTCATGTATGTGTACGCATGATTAGTGGGTAACTCTAACCGTTTTACTTACCCTGTGTAATCATAAGGAATAACTTGTGCTTAAATCGTTATGTTGTCAAATTCTGTAGACATATAGGGTCTCAACATAATTAATGCCTATTCAGCTTCTATCTTAATTGTGGATGTTTGGTAGAATGGTATTAGTACAACGAAAGTTGGCTTTTATCAGTTTCGTGTTGTTCCATTAATATCATCACTGTTACATGCTAAGGGTAATAACAATAACTATTGAAGGAAGTAGTAATGAAGTTATGATCTCATGTGTGTTAATATTATTAATTCAAGTGTCAATCAAGTGTTTAATTCTCGTAGTTAATTATAGTTAATAATTAGTTAGTCAATTCTACGTGTTATTGTCTTGACATTGAGAAGTAATCATACATTGGTGAGTAAGTGTTAATTGAACATAATTAGTCTGAGTCTTTGTGGGAACGAACTAGAAATTATTCTATATTACTTGTGAACGCGTATACTTGCGTGAATTATTAGCGCATTTTTTGTGCCTAACAAGTTTTTGGCGCCACTGCCGGGGACTCGGCGTATTTGTTTAGTTTATGTACTTACCATCAGTGGTCATTAGGACTCATTGATTAAGACGTGTTACTTATTGTTTCCGGTTGTGTTTCAGGTACTTTAGCGAGCGTTTATGCAAACACATTCTTGTACTCGCAAGAGGACTTTAGATACGGCTGAGGAGACAGACTCAGTTCTTGATATTCCGGAGAAGATAGATTTTGAAGATTCGGATAAAGAGAGTGAGCAGAAAGAACCAATAATCATGGGAGATCGTATAGTTCCGGCAGATCCAGCTCTTATGGACTTTTTTCGGCCTAAAATTGATGACATTCAGTCAAGCATTCTTCATCCGGCTATTCAGGCTAACACTTTTGAAATCAAGTCGGGCACTATTCAGATAGTGCAGAATTATGTTTCTCTCGGAGGTGCTGCGACTGAAGACCCTAACATGCACATCAAGAATTTTGTCGAGATCTGTAGTACTTTCAAATATAATGGTGTGACTGATGAGGCTATCAAGCTGAGGCTTTTCCCATTCTCTCTGAGGGATAAAGCTAAGGACTGGTTACATTCTGAACCAGCTAGGTCCATCACTACTTGGCAAGATCTTGCGCAGAAGTTTCTAGTAAAGTTCTATCCAATGGTGAAGACTACAGCTATGAGGAGTGCTCTTACTCAGTTTACGCAGCAACCAACAGAATCTATGTTCGAAGCTTGGGAGCACTACAAGGAGATGTTGAGAAAGTGTCCACATTGTTAGTCCCTTAACAATATAGCAAGAATTACAGAAGGGGGGTTGAATGGAATTCTTGAACCTTTTTCTTGAAATAAAAAATGTTCAACTCGATTATAGATATATTTGTTTTGATTAACACAATGCGGAATGTAAACTTGAATGAATCAAAACATATGTAATTAAAAACAAGAGTCTTTAAAAACTTTCTGGTGGATTTAAACAATTCCACCAGAGATATATATATAATATATCGAGAGGACTCTGTGTACAGAAATGCTCACAGCTGCTTACAAAATAGAACTACTGAGAATACAGGAAATGCTAAAGATTATGCTTACAAAGATTTCTCTGTTTGTGTGTTTCTCAGCTATCTCAGTCATTTTTCTATTTTCTACTCTCTTGGTTTATATATTACCAAGATTACAAAGTCAAAAAGACTGAACAAATATAAAATCTAACAGTCTCGATCTTTGCTACTTTTCGTCCTCTATTACCCAGTTAATGGGCTTCCACTGTGTGTTTGTATCCAACTCGACGGCTGTGTGTCAGCTTTCACTGTTCAACTGATGTTTGAATTCTTGATATGATCATCCGTCAACTTTTAGATCATCCGTCGATGACATGATTGATCATCCATTGACTGCTATGTTAAACATCCGTTGATAGTCATTTGATCATCCGTCGAAGGCTTTGTTAATCATCCGTCGGTAGCTATTTTGGCACTTGACTTCATTTCACTTATACAGAATTACAAGACATTGCTTATGTACAATTAATCAACCTATTCTGCATATCTAGTTAAAGTCAACATGACTTATATGCTACTACAGATTCTATACAAAGGTGCATACATCAATGTGCTATAAACTTATTATTACATAAGCTACTCACTCGATGGATAATAAGTTAATCATCTGTCGGGACTATAATGAGTTATCCATCGGGACTATAATTCTTATCCGTCGAGAGCTACATAGTTTCACTAAGTAAAATCTACTTAATCATTTTGTTTAAGTGATCATCAAGTACACAACATATTCACAACAATCTCCCCCAATTTATGTCTACTGGAATTATAGCCATAAATTAAGAGACACTTGATGATTACAAAACATCCTAAACATATATCTTTAAAAGATAAGAAGATAAAACTAAAAGTGCTTCAATTTAAACAAAATGTACAAGGTTTGGCTTATAGTCAGTTCAAGATGCTCCTCTAGCCTGAGCAGATTTTTCTAGTTTCTTGAAGGTCTGGATCTTCTTCCAAGCTTTCTGTTGTTTTCTTCAATTTGATTCTGGAGCTGCCCGTGGAATTCTAATTCATCAGATTTTAAGAGATCTAGCATTTCTTGCATCTCCAAGAGAGTCTCATTGCTAGAGATACTCAATTGGTCTTCTAGTCTGAAGAATCTTCTCACACCCTTGTCATCCATTAATTCCATCGGCCAGTAGGGCCTTAGATGCACTCTTCTCCCTGTGTATGGGATGATAAGAGTCTTGGGAAGTGCATCTTTGGCTCTAACACTCCTTAGCTCTTCAATCTTCTTCAATACTAATCTTCTTGCAGTTACATTGAACCCAAAGTTTTTCTTAAAGGATGAATAGACTTTGATCAACACAGCTTGGCTTTCTTGAAGTATCCTGTCAAGAGGCCAATGAATCTCCCTTCCTCCTTTGTACTTGAACACCAACCTTTCAGGTAGGTTTCTGTATGCATCAATTGCCCTTACTTCATCCAGCTCCTCTAGATAAAGGTTTAGATCTGAGAATTCTTTGATGTCACACAAGTACAAGTAGTCTCCCCTGTTGACCTTGGGTTGAGCTTTGACTACTAACTTGGATTTGATAGGTGACAGCTTCACTTTCTTGACTGCCCTTGATTTTGTCCTTTTTGGCTTAGTAAGGATTGGCAAGTTGAAATCAGGAATTGGTAATTTATCCCACTATATT